>NC_137023.1:33280963-33653463 GCF_032717465.1 Coenobita brevimanus | reverse complement strand
GTTAGTCTCCACCTACTTGGAGACTGTTGTTTTCATCGGTAGCCTATTATTGTTATTTTCACCTCGTAGTCTCGCAACGATTCCAGGAGAACCGGAGACTGCGCAATAAATCTGAAAGGCCCACAGCTGTGTCCTTACGTGGGCCATTGCTGATAAGAAAAAAATCCAAATCTCCCAGATGGGGTCAATGTCGTTGTAAGAAATAGTTGCAGACATGCGTTCATCGACATTTTTGTTTGATTCCTTGTTGATGCTACACAAGAAGTTACCTAAGAGTCTTCAGATCTTATTAATATTATACCTGCCTTACCTCTTAGCAGCTTCACACGAAAAATATGTAATTACTAATTAGTTACGTATTGAAGTGGGTCAATAGGTTTCTGTAGTTATTAAGTGAATAGTGTCTTACCTGCTTCGTATTATTTCCCCTCAGAAATGTTGCCTCAGACTAGGGGTTGTTACATTACGACTTTGGCTGTCAGACTGATTCACTGCATTGTTTCAAATCTTGGTGTACTTTGGATGTTTTATTTCCCATTTTTCAGATTTGGTTTTCATTGGATATGTGGAGGAATATGACGAAAATATGCAAAACAACGTTAATGGTTGATACAGTGTGCGTTTAGCTGTTAATGGTGTGCAACATTATTCATGCGGATACGAAGAAAATTTTCAAAACGATTCGAATGCATCTTGATCTGGACTACCGTCGTCACAGCCCACCTCCTTAATGAAAACTGACATTGACGGGACTCTAACCATCATATCATACAACACTGAATATGTAACTGATTATGACTACCGATAACACATGATTGACAGACATAATCCTTTCTTACTTTATTACATCAACGTCACATTTCTGCCGTAGGTATGGGTGTGTGCGATATCGCGTCACTAGGTTGACCTAACTGGTTTTGACTGGACCAAACTGGTCCTGAATGGCCTTGACTGAGCCTGAATAACCCTGGGCTTGACTGGATATGGAGGACTTAAATGAATTTCCACCGTCACTAACTCAAGAGTTGCCACTGATCGCCAGTTACTTCAATATGGAAGTCGGGCTACTCATGCAGAGACCACAGAAATCGCATATCTTTAAATATCTCTCCCGTGATATTTAATGACATACCGTACGTAAGTTCTTTATGATATTATTCTTCAGTAGTTATACTAATTTCCTGGATATGCTTTAATGCGGTAAATGCAGGAAAACGTTACTATTAGAAGCCGTGAAAGCACACCGGGTGTGACAACATTCATCACATATTTACAAGTCTCTAGGTGCACATTTTGTTTGAAACCCACATAATTTAGCTTTCTAAATGAACAATGCTTCATCTCCAAAATACTGAAGAAAATCTGCATAGTTTTTCATATGGGGGTAGGGGGGTTTCAAGAATACTCCCCCAGTATCCCTGTTTGTCGTACGAGGCGACTAAAAGGGTTGGTGGTGGGTTAGTGCCCCACCCCGTAAAAAAGAACTAACTAAAAAAGCAAATAAAGCGCCTCGGACCCGGACAGACCATACGTTGACGACTAAGGAACGGACAAAGGACATTCTGAGGGTGGGAACATGGAATGTGAGAGGAGTGAATGATGACGTGAAAGAGAGAGAGATTGTCCAGGTGCTTGAGGATGCAAAAGTGGATTTATGTGGATTGACTGAAACTAAATGGAAAGGTGAAAGGATGAGAGAATGGGAATACGGTGTAGGTATATGTGCGGGAGTCAGTGAGAATGAGAGGGCATGAGAGGGAGTATGTCTGATGATAAGCAAGAAGTGGAAGAAGAATATAAGAGAGTATGGAACAGTGGGTGCAAGGATTGTATGGGTGAGGATGAAAGTAGGTATACAAGCATGGGCGATTGTATGTGTGTATGCTCCAACAGAGGATCGAGTGGCAAGAGTGAAAGATGAGTTTTGGGCGAGAGTAGAAGCATGTATGGACAAGTTTGAGAGGAGCGAGAGAGTGCTGTTGATTGGAGACATGAATGGCAAAGTTGGGAATGTACGAGTGGATGGAGTGGTTGGTCAGTGGGGTGTGCCAGCTGAAGTAGATGGGAATGGTAGTGCTTTGGTGGACATCTGTGCTGGTAAGGGGTTGGCAATAGCCAACACCTACTTTCGTCATAAGATGATCCACCGGTATACATGGAGAGTAATGAGGAGGATGGATGGTAAACTTGTTGAACGAAAGGCAATGATAGACTAAGTGTGTGTGGATGAGCGAATGAGAAGACAAGTGTTGGATGCAAGGGTGTGGAGAGGGTGGGGGAATGGAGTCTCGGACCATCACTTAGTGATGGCCAAGGTAGAGCTGCAAAGAAAGTGGTTGAGGAGACGAAGGGGAAGACAGGAGGAAGCAGCTCCTGTGAGAAGAGTGGAGAAATTGCAAGATAGTGAGAAAATGACAGAGTATAAGAGCATAGTGGAAGAAAGATTGGGAAGGTAGGAGCTAGAGCAGATGGAAGGGGTGGAAGACGTATGTAAGATATTCACGGAAGAGATAAGCGCAGCGTGTGAGGTGGTTTGTGGAGTGAGGAGGAGATGCAAGGGTGTGCAAGGGACAGCATGGTGGAATGATGAGGTGAAACGAGCTGTGGAACAAAAGAAGAAGGCATATGGTGAATGGTTGGCGAGTAGAGGTAGGGGAGAAGATGAGAGAGAGAAGAGAGAAGTATATGTGGCCAGAAGGGAGGTTAAGAGACTGGTGAAGGAGAGTAAGAAGAAAGTGGATGAAGAGTTTGGGAGGAATCTGAGTGTGAAATGGAGAGAGAGTAAGAAATAGTTTTGGAAGAAGGTAAAGAAAGTGAGGCAGTGTGAAAGGGGAAATAGTAGGGGAGTGAAAGATAGGAATAATAGATTGTTGGTGGAGAAGAGAGAGAAATTGAGGAGATGGAAGGAGCACTTTGAGGATTTGTTGAATGTAGAGAGTGAGAGCAATGTGAGTATAAGTGGTTGGGGAATGGCTGGGAGAAGAGATGAGAGGAGGGAGGAAGAGATCAGTAGGTCGGAAGTAGTGGAAGCGATGAAGAAGATTAAGCTGGGAAAGGCCCCAGGAATTGATGAAGTGTGTGGTGAAATGTTTAGGTATGGGGGTGAGATTGTTGTGGAGTGGATATGGAAGTTGTGTAGATTGGCTTGGGAAGAGGGAAGGGTTCCAGAGGACTGGAAATCAGGTATAATTGTTCCTCTGTACAAAGGAAAAGGGGAGAGAGAAGTATGTGGTAACCATAGGGGTAATTGCCTTCTTAGTGTGACTGGTAAAATATATGGTAGAATACTCATTGATAGGGTTAGGCATATGACAGAGGAGCTAGTTGGAGAAGAACAAGGGGGATTTAGGAAGGGAAAAGGGTGTGTAGATCAGATATTTGTTCTAAGATGTTTAGTGGAGAAGTATCTAGAGAAGGGAAGGAAAGTGTATGCTGCCTTCATGGACTTGGAGAAAGCTTATGACAGAATAGATAGGCAAGGTATGTGGAAGGTATTAAGAATATATGGAGTGGAGGGGAAATTGTTGAGTGCTGTGAAGAGTATGTACGATGGAGCTAGGGCTACGGTGCGAGTGGATGGTGAGCTGAGTGAGTTCTTTGATCTCAATGCGGGACTGAAACAGGGGTGTGTGATGTCTCCATGGCTGTTTAATATATATATATGGATGGGGTTGTAAAGGAGGTGCAAGGTAGGGCAATGGATGTGGGGGTGGCCCTAATGAATGAGGGTGAGATTTTTAAGCTTCCGGTGTTGCTGTTTACTGATGATACAGTATTGTTGGGTGAAGATGAATGGGAGTTACAAGGTCTGGTGAATGAATTTGGGACAGTGTGTAGGAGGAGGAAGCTGAAAGTTAATGTAAACAAAAGTAAAGTTATGGTGTTTGAGAGGAATGAAGTCACAGAGTGTGCAGTGAGGTTGGATGGTGAGGATATGGAGAATGTGAGTGCATTCAAGTACTTGGGTAGTGTGATGAGTAAGGACGGAACTTTGGGGGATGAAGTACGTGAAAGAGTACAGCAGGGAAGAAAGGTTGTTGGTACACTGAAAGCAGTGGTGAGAAATAGGGAGGTGAGTATGGAAGTTAAGAAGTCACTGCATGATGGTATTGTGATCCCTACCCTGACGTATGGAAGCGAGGCGTGGACCTTGCAAGAGGGGAACAAGTCAAGAGTGAGAGAAGTGGAAATGAGTTACTTGAGAGGAGCATGTGGAGTGACGTGGAGGGACAGGTTAACAAATGAAGAAGTGAAGGAACGTTGTGGGGTAGATGTGGATGTGGTTGAAAAGATTAGGAGACATACACTGAGGTGGTTTGGACATGTGGAGAGAATGGAGAATGAAAGACTGACGAAGAGGGTGTATGTAGGTGAGGTGGAGGGAGGGAGAGGGAGGGGTAGACCGAGGATGAGGTGGAGGGATGGAGTTGAGAGGTATATGAGGGAGGGGGGGGTGAGTTGGGGGGAGGGGAGTCAAATGGTGGGTGACAGAGTGACTTGGAGGCGTTTTGTCTGCGGCCACCCTTTGCGGGATTAGGGCGTCGGGCTATAGATAGATAGATAGATAAAGCCGAAATCGTGCAGAGACGAGACCGCCGGCCGAAATCCGACGATGCCGAGGACTCCAAAATACCGTACAAAAACTCATAACAACACACCAGCGGTGTACCCTGAACAGGGTATTCCTCTAGACTTCAGGAAATACTTCAGTCTAGGCACTGTCCATTTTTCTCGGCAACGGTTTTTCATGATCTTTTTACAGTAGGTCCAACGGGGTAGTAGACACACGTGAGTTTGTTATTGTTTATAATCCTAACGTACGATCTTCAGCCGTGTCATGCTAATATTTCTTAATGAAGAATCGTTAAATGTTTCTCATAACACTGTTTATTTTGTTTTGATTGACACATACATGAAATGGATGTAAAATAAAGCTTATCGATATTTAAGGAGGGAAAGAATAACAACCGTTCCCAAACCGAGATGGTAGACTCAGCCCACCATTTCTTCATTTTCTTTGACTATAATACAGCCTCGCTTCTTTGTAACAGTGACTAAAATAATGTTGTTATAATTTCTCCCATCCTTTTAGTGACACACAGGGCACATAAAATGAACGGAGTTTAGTAGACCGACTTCTGATGGCCATCTGGTAAAGAGTGGCAGTTTTTCCTTGGTTAGTGACATCGGGAATTTGGAATGGTCTGAATGGACTTTGCTGGAGTTAAATTTAATGGTCATGGACTAGCCTTAATTAAAAATAACTTGACATTCTGATCTGACGAGACCGGACCTTGATAGCTCTGACTGGGTTTGAATATGGACGCAGTGATTTAACAGGATGGATGTAACGGTGCCTGAAATGATTTGAATTAGGATGGGGACAAATGTATTGCTAAACACTTCCTATAGAAATTTCAGATTCATTTCAACTGTTCTTCTAATGGTTATGTCAGCCATCATTTATAATGGCACGAGGCAGGTACGAGGTGGACAAGCCTGTTAAGTCGTACAACTTTTAGCTGTTAATATAAATTTACTACAGGATATTCAGTTCTGCTGTTTTATTTGGTCTATACACTTGCTGTCAGGTCAGCAAGGTGAAAGAGAACCTTTTGCTTTATTATCTCATTCTTCAAGCCGTGTCGTGGTTTCCTAGAATATGTATTTCCTTGAAAAGCAATGCCGAATAACTAGAAAGGATCACAATGTGCTCCCCCCCACCCTCTCTCTCTCCCCCCTCCATCTTTACCTCGGCCGGACCGAGTCAGCGAGGTATTGTTTTTGATCGATTTTGTTTGTTAATGTGTTTGTTTGTTTGTATGTATGTATGTTTGTTTGTTTGTTAGCAACATTATGGAAAAACGGTTGGGTAAATTACATGAAACTCAGGATATGTGGGCAGTGGTCCCCAAAGAAAGTGATTAAATTTTGGAGGTAGTCGAGTGACTTTGAAAGGTCAAAATCAAGTCACGGATTATCAGAGGGCTATAACTTGAAAACGGTTGAAGATAGAGATATTTACTATTAGGAACATACCGGAACTCGTAATATGGGCTTTCAATTGGCACCAAGACCTTTGACCTTGAATGACCTTGGAAGGCCAAACTCAAGGTCACTGATAATCAGGGGGCTATAACTTAAAACTGGTCAAAGATATAGTTACTATTTTCAACATATAGGAAATCCCATATGGCTTTTTAATTGATACCTTGACCTTTGACCATAAGTGACCTTGAACAGTAAAATTCAAGGTCACGGATATTCAGTGGGCTATAACTCGAAACTCGTTCAAGATAGAGATATTTACTATTACCAAAATATAGGAAGTCTCATGGGCTTTCATTTGGCAGCATGACCTTTGACTTTGAGTGACCTTGAAAGGTCAAAAGCAAGGTCACGGATTTTCAGAGGGCGTAACTTGAAAACATTTGCGTCATTGCCTTAGACTTTAACCAATTAACTTCCAAGGTTCCAGTGTGAAGGATTTTGCTGGAAGGGTACGAAGCATACTGACCCTCACCTATTGGCTCATAGTCGCGAAGCTCATAGGTCCCTACCCCGGGAGTCTTCCTTCATTAACTTTTGAAATGCTCAGTTCCATCCTATATTGTGGACGCTGGGAGCAAATGGGTTAATTGTGCACTGACACTAAATGGCAGAAACGAGTCAGCATTTAACATCAATAAAAAACTGCTGTCGGGCAAAGTTTGTTGTGCCTGGCACCTCTTGTTTACGTTCTGCTGTCCCCTCACTCTTCTTAAGCCTACAAAATTTCAACTAATCCCACCCTCTCTCCCCCTCACACATACACACACATACAGCAGGCAGCAGGGGAGGACAGAACAGGTCCAAGGAAACATCTGTTATCTAAAATCTGTATTTTAATGATCCGATTTCTGTATGTTTGTTGGTTTGTCCTTTTATTCCCATAACACAGCAAAGCTGGGGCATTGTAGCACAATTTTTGTTAGAGCAAGGCACAACTGAAATGCTCTTATTTGAAGAATAAAACAATATCCAGTCCAACTGGGCCACCGGTTCCCGAGTTATGACTCATCTCTGGCATTTTGACATTGAATGAAGACCATCTGAAGGTGGCCTTTTGGTGGATCACTTTCTTTGTTGGCACTGTAGTTACCTAGCATGGCCTTTTTATCATAGAGCGGAAAGGCCGCCAATTACGGCTTTAAGCGAGAATTATCTCTTCTGGGACGCAGTCCCGCGAAGTATTGTTTTTGGTCGTTTGTTTGTTTGCTTGTTTGTTAGCAACATTACTAAAAAACAGTTGAATGAATTTACATGAAACTCTCATGATATGTGGGCACTGGTCCCCAAAGAAAGTGATTAAATTTTGAAGATAATCGAGTGAACTTGAACGGTCAAAATCAAGGTCACGGATATTCAGATGGCTATAACTTGAAACAAGTTGAAGATAGAGTTATTTACTGGTGTCAACATACAGGACGTTCCATTTGGACTTTCATTTGGCACCAAGACCTTTGACCGTAAATGACCCTGAAAGATCTGACTTAAGGTCACGGATATTCAAGGGGCTATAACTCGAAGCTGGTTGCAGATAGATATTTACTATTATCAACACATAGGAAGTCATATATGGGCTTGTAATTGGTACCATGACCTTTGACTTTAGTGATCTTGAAAGGTCAAACTCAAGGTCACGGATATTCAGGGGACAATAACTCATAACTGGTTGAAGATAGAGATATTTACTGTTATCGAGATATAGGAGGTCTCATATGAGCTTTCATTTGGCACCATGACCTTTGACCTTGAGTGGTCAGGAGAGGTTTGTTGTGCTTGGCACCACTTTTTGTTTGTTTATTTATTTGTTTCTTTACTTGATAGCAACATTACGGAAAAATGAATGAATGAAATTACATGAAACTTTCAGGATATGTGGTCACTGATCCCCAAAGAAAGTGATTAAAGTTTGGAGGCAATCGAGTGGCCCTGAAAGGTCCAAATCAAGGTCACGGATTTTCAAGGTCTATAACTTGAAGACGGTTGAAGATAGAGATATTTACTATTAGGAACATACAGGGACTCTTAATATGGGCTTTCATTTGGTACCAAGACCTTTGACCTTGAATGACCTTGAAGGGTCCAACTCAAGGTCACGCATATTCAGGGGGCTATAACTCGAAATTCGTTGACGTCAGACATTTACTGTTACCAAGATATAGGAAGTCTCATATGGACATTCATTTGGAAGCATGACCACTGACCTTGAGTGACCTTCAAAGTCAAATACAAGATCACACGATTTTCAGAGGGCGTAACTTGAAAATATTTGCGCGGTCAGCTTAGACTTTAATTGTGCACTGACGCTAAATGGCAGAAACGATTCAGTATTTAACAGCAATAAAATAACTGCTGTTGGGGAGGTTTGTTGTGTCTGGCACCACTTGCTGATTTTTGGAAACACATAGAGGCTGGGCTGGATGAGGGAAATAAACAGTGACTGACTGATGGTCTCTCTCTCTCTCTCTCTCTCTCTCTCTCTCTCTCTCTCTCTCTCTCTCTCTCTCTGTCCTCCATCTTTTATGTTCTGCTGTCCCCTCACTCTTCTTAAGCCTACAGTATTTCAAATAATCCCTCTCTCTTCCCACACACACACACACACACACACACACACACACACACACACACACACACACACACACACACACACACACACACACACACACACACACACACACACACACGTCTTTCTTAAACCTCTTGCGTCCCTTTCTTGCTGCCATTGTGTGTGTGTGTGTGTGTGTGTGTGTGTGTGTGTGTGTGTGTGTGTGTGTGTGTGTGTGTGTTTCGAACTATCTATCTTTTTATCTATCTACCTACCTCTCACTTCGATAGATCACATTATATCTCCATCTCAGTCTCAGTTTCTTGCTTCAGGTCTCTCTCTGTCAGAAGTGCACTGCCTCGTTCACACTTCTTTTTATGCCTCTGTAATATTTCTTACCAATTACTATTATCAGTAGTAAATTATCTATCCAACTATAACTAGTCTCAGACAGTATTCCTGCAAGATCCAGCAAGGGAAGCAACCCAGTTAGGAAGGCAGAGTAATAACCAAAAGAGAAAATAAACTGACTAGTAGCCTATAACGATTATTCCTCACTTAATGTACCTAACTGAAGCAAGTTAGATCACTGAAAATAAGGAAATATCATCTTTTTTTCTATCACACAGCTTGACAGTCTTTTCCACAGTGTTACAGCATTTGGTATAACGCGCCGGGTGAACTGAGGTGAAAGCACACGAACAGAACAAAATGAATGGCTGTTCCGAGCGGTTATCCATGCCGTAACTCGCTCCGGGTAAAATAAGTTGGGAAGGAACTGATCCAGAGGATGAGTTGATTTGTGAAAAGCTTTTTTCAATTACCTGCGAGAGCTATTTCATCCACACTGCCATATATAATAACGTAAGCTAGGTATAATAAATTTAAGGGCGCATAAACTTTTGTCTGATAGCTTTAAGTGAGAGTTTGTAGCAGAGTTCCAAACAGGAGTGTAATCAGTTTCTAAGTATTGCTTCGTCACAAAATTCTTAGAATATTTACTCACTGTTTGAGGCACAAAAGAGACCCAGCAAATGTGGTCTTCAAATGTTATTTTACAATCAGTCATGACACCTATGATTTTAAGATACCACCATCCCAAGCGGTGTCAGTTATTAAAAAAGAAAGAAAAAAAAAAGGATGAACATAGTTAACTGTGCGAAAACACGAAACTATTACAGGCTGAATTATAACTGATTGTAGTTTCATACTAAAGCCATGAAATACTTCCCTGTAATTCTCTATTTAAGGAAATGAGAACTATAGCTCTATTATCAGGTGCTGGGCTGGTTGCAAAATAAGGTGGCGTCATCAGCATTGGCCGTTAAATCATTATCTAAACCAACCAACATATCGTGAAAATAAATGAAAAATGAATGGACCCAGGACACTACCCTGAGGAACTCCTAATATAACATTCCCATGATCACCATGATGGCCATCAACAACCACACAATCGGTCTCTAATGGTACTGAGAAATGCGCCACTTATACTCATGTCTAGAAATTTAAAAATCAAATTCCTACTGTTTTCTTGATCACAGGCAGAACTGAAATTCTGCCTTTATGATCAGAATGAAGGGACAACTGCAAAGTAGACACCAGTAGAAGAAGGGTGTCACACGTACCACGGCCTGTACGAAAACCAGATATAAAATTCCATAAAAAAAAACAGAGTTTCCAACGAATCTACCTAGACGCTTAGTCATTAGTAACTTACATGTCTTTGAAAGAATAGATGTAATCGAAATACTCGTAGGACGACACTCTGTGGAACCAGGGACGACAGAGGAACTCTAGATAAGGGGGTTACATTACGTTTTCAGCTCTAGAACAAAAATGGAAAGATCTGGAACTAACGAGTTTACGAAGGATTACTGATAGCTTTGGGGCTAAAATATGAGCTACTTTTAAAAGAACCCATGAAAATATATCATCAGGATCATTGCCACTATATGAATCTAGGCCAAAAAGTAAATTCTTACTTCACTGGTCCAAAGTGCAAAAGTTTAAAGTTTTACCATAGAGCAGCAAGATGGGGAATAATAAGAATTTCAGTAGATAACTAATATCAAACATATCAGCAAAAATGCCAGCTTTTCCTTGGGGCAGTAGGTGACTATACTATCCTGCATCACAAGTGGAGCTGTCGGCATGCCAACACCAAATATACCAGACTTGAACGTGTGTCTCCGCTTGTGAGGCCGACTGACGCCCCTGAGAGTTTCTATGATGCTAATACTAAACTCTTTTTCAAATGCAGAGTAAACAGCCACAGCTTTGACTCTGAACCTCACATAGCTTCCCCAGCAAAATCCAGAATGACTGCGGGATCACAAGCGATAAATTTCCTGTTCTCATGATGTACCCGATGACGTACATCATTAAACCATGTCTTATCTTTAATATGGAATTGTAAAGTCTTCGTAGGAGTATGCCTCCCATTCGCAGAAATAAGATGAATGGTAAGACAAAATCATATCGTTCTGATCACTCACGTTGGGAAACTCAACCATTTTATAGCTGGCAAACTATGTAGAGTCCCATTCCAATTAGCACAAGACGATATAATCTTCACTGAGAAGCTGTCATTAGAGACCTCATGATCAAGTGTAAGTGGTACAGAAAGACTGATGATCGAAATTTCCCAAAGAAGAACCAACTTTAGTTGTAATGACTCCAAGGGAATCAGTGAAGAGAAAGTCCAAACAGTTACCGGCTTTGTGGGTTGGTTCACATGTAAGCTGCTCACACCCAGACATAGAATCAAAATCCGATGTTGTCATTCTATATTGGTCAGTTGTCAAAACAGAGTTTAGCCAATCTCTGTGGTGTGTATTTAGATCACCAACAAATACAAAACTAGCTTTCCTATTAGACTCACACAAACCTTTACAATCTGCACCTCGTGACAATCACATTCAATAGCAGGACTACTTCTGCATTAAAAGTTAGGAATGAGTAGTTCTGCAACGTGTCTCATAATAGATACTAATGTTTCATAAAAGTATAGGATATCAGAATGATTAGATGCCACGGTAAGGTCTGTTAGGTTAGCATGCAGACCTTGGATATTACAGTAGCATGAAACAAACGACATTGATATAACTTAAAGTGTGTAGGCCCTGGAGTCAGTTCTACATCTACAGACAGTAACAATAACAGATTAAACACTAAAATCTTAAACGTTAGAGACAGCAAACAGATAAATAAAACTCCAGACGAAGCAAAGATCACAATGGAAAAAATAAGTCAGCCTGACAGAACGGCCTCGCCAGGCAAGGTCTACAGTTACCGAGATCACTCGGCCACAAGACCACACCTAACAACCGTGATAGCAGTTACTGAAATCTGCCACCGTCGTTTACCCCATCTTTAACAAGCCACTGTTTAGGGTTAGTAGAATATGTAAATATAAAAGAGACAATATAAAAAAAGGGAAGAGAGAAAAAAAAAGAGGAAAAAGAGGAGAAAAGAGGAAAAGAAAGTGCTAGGAGTGCTAGAAGGTACAATACCTCTAGCTAAATAAAAGTGAAAAGAAAAAAAGACAGGGTAAGGATTCGAAGTCCATGGAAGGCCATGCTATGATGGCTATGGTATGGCCCACATCTGCATTCTGGCTAATTATTATCCCAATATTCTTATTCTTATTCTCATTCCTATTCTTATTCTTATTATTATTATTTTCTCTATTAATTAATTAATTTTTCACGTATATCCCTCTAAATCCACCTAACTCTATATATAATAAGCAGGTTGGCGACGATGGCCAGCTCTAAGCGGACCAAATTTTGTTAGCAAGAGGAAGTGAGTTTCGACATTAAAAGTCGTTTCTATATGAAGGTACTCCAGTGCAACATTCCATCCATGAATCATGGCCCTGGCTTAATAATCTTCGGAGCCTTAGCATTTTGCAAGGGCAAGGTCGTAATTTTAGCGCTATTCATATTTTCAGCACATGATGATCTTTGACCCCTGCCCTGTCGGATATAGGCCATATACGTACGAAGCACACTTGTAGTACTTATCAACGTCTATAAGCATGCAACGTTTCATTCGATTCCATCCACCCACTGTAGAGCTAGGAAACTTGAAATGTGTGGAATGGCCCACCAGAGGTACAACTTCAAGGTGGCGCTTTAGCAACTGGTAGTGAGTCTCGACACTAAATGCCATTTTTGTATGGAGGTACTCCAGTGCAACATTCCACCAAAGAATCATGGCCATGGCTTAATAATCTTCGGAGTCTTAGCATTTTGCACGAGCGTAGTCGTGATTTTAGCTATTTGCACTGTTTTCACATTTGATGACCTTTGACCCTTGACCTGGCAAATGCAGCACATAGGTAGCAGATAGAAAGTTGTAGTACTAGTGAATGTCTGTAAGCATGCAAACTTTCATTCAGTCCCATCAAGCCCCTGGGGAACTAGGGGAGCATTCTTGAAAACAGGTCCTGCTTGCTAGGGATGCCAAAGCCAGTCTTTATAGGGTTTCCACTTGAAAACTAGAGGAGAGAGGGGAAAAATGGATGCCGCACTTCCGATAGAGCATGACCTCAAAATTACGCCTGAAGTCAGAGTTTTCTATGCCCATTAATAATGCATGTAAGGCTCGGAACGTGAAAAGTACGAAAAAGGAGGGTTTTCGGCTGTTGCTAGACAACGAGTAGTTGCTTTGTAGCCAAAACCTTGCGGACACATTTAAGTCATAGGCTGGTCATTGTGTCCAAGCCTGGTTAGAGTCGGTTATTTCTGAAGGGTAGAAGTACCCGCCACAATTAAACAAAAAAACAAGAATCCAAGAAAGAAAGAAAACGCAGCTAACAGTAAGGGCAGCATGGAGCTGACCAATAGACCCACCACATGTAAGTGTTAGGACGGTCTGAGAAATCAGTAAGTGGTCAGGTCAATTCCTGAGATATGACTAATAAAACTTGAATATACCCATCATTTATAAAGACACTTCGTACATAGAGGACCTTGCTCTTTAAAATACTATACGCTCGAGTAAGTTTTAGCTTCCGGGAAGAAAATGGGTTTGGAAGCTGTTAATCTTCTAACCTTATGGAACAACTTTTCTATTTTATTCCGGTGTCGCCATTGCATAGTCTTCTCAGGTCTGAAAGTTAAAGCCACACACACCTTTCCTTCTTTTCGTTCACCCTCTCTCAGCGGCAATCCCTCACTTTCTCTCTATTACTCTCACTCAGCCTCCCTCACTGTGCATGCAAATCACCCTGGCCACCACTGAAGGACTCCACTGTGGGCTAATGAAGGGATGATGGGGGTGTGGGGTGATGGGGGGATCGTGGCGACGGGTGTGGGGTGATAATGGGGTCGTGTGTGATGGTGGTGGTGTGTGATGGTCGTGGTGTGTGTGATGGTCGGATGTGATGGTGGTGGGTCGTGTGTGATGATGGTGGTGTGTGTGATGGTGGTGGTGTGTGTGATGGTGGTGGGTCGTGTGTGATGGTGTGTGATGGTGGTGTGTGATGGGGTGATGGAGGGGTCGTTGGCGAGGATAGAGTGGGGTGATGGGGGGCTGTGGGTGGGGACGGAGTGGGGTGATGGAGGGGTCATGGGAGGGGGTAGAGGAGGGTGATGGAGGGTTCGTGGGTGGGGGCGGAGTGGGATGATGGAGGGGTAGTGGGTGGGGGTAGAGTGGGATGATGGAGGGGTCGTGGGTAAGGATGGAGTGGGGTGATGGAGGGGTCGTGGGTAAGGATGGAGTGGGGTGATGATAGGGTCGTTGGCAGGAGGAGTGGTGTGATATTCAAGGGGTGAGGGGGGGTGATGGTAGGGTCATAATGGGGTGATATGGTGCGGGGTAGAGGGGATGTGTGTGGGTACAGTACTGGCCACCAAATTACTGCCAGGGGAGATTTGTGTGTGATCCAGAGCGCGTGATTTGCTATGTGGACTTGGAGGTGGGGCAGTGGTGTGCTACTGTGACTGGCATCGCTTTATTGCCATGTCATTATTTTGCCTTTTCTTCCTTAGGGATGATGACAACAGATGACTGGTAACCAGTGTAATCTGATATGAAGCATTCGTCCCCAGAGGAGCCGTACAATATGATCCATATGTATACTGAATGGATGCTGGTGACTTAGTAAAAGCAAAATTTACCGTCTTATATATCGGTTTCTGATACAGAGTCTGTGTTGGAGGTGTTGCTTGCGTCACAACACGTGAAAGAGTTTGTCCAATATATCTGTGCCAGCTTGACACACATCAAATGGATGCATACGTACTTGTAGCAGAATTCATATTAATATGTCTCCCCATACGTAGTGATTAACCTCTTCACCCAAAGAGGCTCTCACCTGTTTGATACCGTCTGACATCAGCCTCATTAACTACAAAGTATGTCTCCAGCTGGAGGGGTTAAATTTCATATATAAAGTACGGTACATAAGCCGACGTTCTTGGTCTCAGGGACGTTCCTACAGTATTTGGCACCCGGGGCGGCGTATCCACTGGCACCTCTTCCTTCCAGGGATGAATAAATATACAAATCACATACAGAGTAGAAATTTATTATGGCTGAAATCATGCTCGTTAAATAGCGTTATAAATTTAGTTTATGTACTGAATATTTTGCATATTATAGATGTTTGTAATGTACGATACTCTAAAGATTTGTACATCCATGACAAAAATGAGGACAATATTTTAACAACTTCCCGGAATTTTCACCTTTCTTCCCCAGGCTCCAGAATAATAAAAAATCAAACTTATCAGTACACGTTATTTTCTTGACATATGAAGGTCAGCTGAGATCAAATCCAGGTTCGACAGTTTGGCCAGGATCATGTTTGAGCGTAGGAAGTTTTTAATCAGTTTCATTTTAGAAAAACTTCTTTCACAAGAAGCAACAGACACACAAATAACTAAAAAGAACTTTAAGCAGAATGACACACATGGCAGTAATGTAAAACAATCCCGCTTCACAATAAACTCTTAAAAACTGCAAAGCTGTCCACTTCTTTGCTTTATCAGAGTTAACTTTGGGAACCTTAATGTGTCTCCAAAGTCTTCTAATTTTTACCTTCATGTCTTCGTCACAGAACTCGTCAAACACCTTCGTCATTTCTAAAATACCTCTCTTGTACTTTTTCAGTTACAACAGCCAAGTAACTGCAATATAACATTATCTACTTTGGTGTAATTTCTTGTATAAATATAAAAGAAGATTGATCTGCATATGTCAGAAAATATATTAACTCGTCTGTTTTCGACGTGATTCTTTTCCATTCCTTTTGTCCCTTAAACTTCTTCCTGTGAAAAAAGTGACAGGTTATGTCTATGTTTTAACAGATTATAACGATGAAACTTTATTGCAGCCCTGCTGGGGTTCATTGGTTCCGTGTGGCTTACACCTATGATGGTGGGACTCCATTACCCTAGCTATTCGTTAAGCAAATTAGTCCTGGCGTCTGTTTGTCACTTTGTATTCTCATCGGCATCACATCACTCTGAAATGCATCGTTAATTCGCCTGTCATTTCTCTTCTGAACACTGAATACAGGTCAGTTAATGTGAGTATGCAGTGCTGGGGCTTGTTTACTGAATCAGTGGCACCTGTGGTGTTCACCACATTACTCATTAGTTTCGAGGCATGGTGACGAAACAGTGTAGGTGTGACTGGTCTCTATCTATCTTTCTATCTATCTGTCTATCTATCTATCTATCTATCTATATATTGCCAGACGCTTTAATCCCGTAAGGGGTGGCCACAAACAAATCGCCTCCATGTCGCCCTGTCCCCCGCCATTTCACTGTCCTGCTCCCAGCTCACCCCCCCCCCACTCTTATATACCTCTCCACTCCATCCCTCCATCTCATTCTTGGCCTCCCCCTCCCTCTTCCCCCCTACCTCACTTACATACACTCTCCTCGTTAGTCTCTCACTCTCCATCTTCTCCACATGGCCAAACCATTTGTGTTTCTCCTAACGCTTCCCACCACATCCACATCCACACCACAACATGGTGCTTCAGCTTATTTTGTCTGGCCGATCATTTTCCACACACTTTCCATAACTATACACCAGCACCACAGAACATCACCGATCGTGTAAAAAATTCAACTACTTTCCACACATAGACAGTTCTACCCAATGAGTTGGGAAATGTGGGTGTTGCTTTATCAGTACTTCCTTTGTTAACCCAAAAGCTGTGGCTGCACAGAAACAATTTTTTCTCCCCCAGAATGGGCAGAATCCCGGAATTTGGTAATTTTCAGAGTATCGTAGCTCAGTAACTACACCACTTTTGACAATCAGTAATGATCACATTGTTTAAATGAGATAAAAGCATTCGGGAGCTGAATCCAAATCGCCCGCCACAATATGCTGTTGGCCAAGTCCAAGATTTAGGCCATATCTTGAAATCCTGAAGGTTACATGTTGATAGCTCAAGCCGTTCATGTGACATAACGGTGCTAAAGGCTGGTGAAAAAAAAACTAGTTGACATTTGGCAGCCATTTTGGTGACCTTGAACTTGACTCCGAGTTCCTATTTTCGAACTCGTCCAAGATTTTGGCCATAGCATGTTACCCTGATGGTTTCATGTTGATAGCTCAAGCCGTTCATGAGATATAATGGGAACATACACACACACACAAACACACACACACACACACACTGTTACGGAACAGAGAAAGATAATGTACAATTTAAGTGAGAATACTAAGAGTCACTACTGTCCCGTAAAGTTCCAGGTTCAAAACAAAAGAGTTAGGTAAAATTACAAGTTAAAGTTTAATGCTCAAACTAACAACAAAACATTCAGGACTCATAAGGATAATGTAATGGCAAAAAACAGGTTAAATATATGGTTAACTGCAATAGCCTCTATTAACACAAAATTAGCAAGGGTAAATTTACCTAAGTCAGCCCTGATAAAACGAAAATACACCGGGTAATGCTCAGTTAATGCAAGATAAATTATTACAGGTCCAAACTAGTATCAAAAATGACTGACATAAAACCCAACATTAATAAAAAAACCTCACTAGGCCTAAGAATTAACCTTATGCTACACAGTACAAGAAAAAATACAACAGTTATACTCAAATTACACAGCTGCTAGATGTTTGGAGATTTCTTGAGCACTCACAATAATAATATCTGTACAGGGGAGGACAGAGATGTGAACAAAATGAGGAGCAGATCTAAGTGGCAATGATGCAGAGACTGAGCTCATTATATAGGGGCCAGCAGAGTGTCACGGGGTTTTTATCATATCACGGTAATTTTGATATAAATGCTTAAATATTATTTAAATTGATAATAATATTCAATAATATTGAAGAGCAGAGACAATGATTGTCTTGCTACATCAAGCAACGATTACTTTACGCTGGCTTAGCACGATTCTCTGAGAACGAGAATTTATAAACTTCCTCAACAGTACACAGCAGAGACTAATTACTCACAATTGCTGAATTACTGTACTGTTAGCCTCTGGAGAAAGTTACATCACCCCTGACAATAAATAACTAATACTAATAATAATAACATCAGGTTCTTGCTGATGCATTAACTCCTGGCACAACGGATTTTATGTTAATACAACAAGACTGGTCTAAGTACCAGTTATGAATAGTAAATGTTTATGCAAGCTAGGAGCTATATGGAAAATAAGCTTAATTTGGATTAAATGAAACAAGAGTTTACTTACATTAAGCTCAAGAAAGGAACTGTTAAATTTATTAATCAAAAAAAATAAATTTAACGTTACAATTCAAATCAATTAAATGAGACGCACTCGCTCACTCACACAGAAGCTAAATACTTACGCCTAGGAAAAACACCTTAACTAAACTCTTAAAACTAGGAAATACACAAAAGAAATACCAGTCGATGAATGCTTTGTATCACCCAGGGGGTGGGAGTTTGAAGAAACTGATACTCTGTGGAGCTTGGGATGCTAGCTGACCTCTCTTCACGTCTGAGCACAGGACCTCTCTCCGTCAAACCCACCACTAGACTGAATTCAAATAATGTACAGGCAGGACGCACAAGCTACCAGATGGCGTGGCTAACGGTTTAGGCAAGCAGAGGTGAACGATAAAGAAACAATAGTATCGCTCAGTAGCGCACTTAGTGACGTGCATCAAATCGGTCACCCCTGAAAACGGTGACGAATGATTTGAAAAGTATACCCCGAAATGGAGAGAGAAACGGTTAACTGAGCGATACACAGTGAGTTTTCCACTAATAGTTCGTGGCTTCTCACAAAAAGGAAATGTCGCGAATTGATTCGTGACATTACGCCCCATGAAAATTAAATCTTTCTTCCTTCAGAAGAATGATTTCAATATACATACATATAAATCCTAACTCAGTCACACAAGATTCACACTGTGGTGTGTGTGCTATCCTGCTACAGGAGAAAATCGCAGTCGCCAGTGAGTGAAAAAACCTCGTATTTACGTTAATAGAAGCAAGCTTGAGGGAAAAACTCCGTGACGACGGTGAAAATCCTTTACTCAGGTCAAACTGAGCGAAAATTTGCTACATTTACACTGACAACTAATTGTTGTGTAGCGTGGTGTATGTAATACACGGTGTAGGTGTGACAGTTGTAGTGTAACTGTACCTACGTGTAAAATGACACAGTAAATAATATGGCGACGACGAAGGCAGAGGAGAAGAGGCAGCAGCGTGCGGCAGATGATCAGCTGGTCCGCACAGCAAAACTGCTACACCCATTGCTGAACCTGCAAAACCAATTAAGGTGGAGCATCAAAAGTGTCAATGAGACAAAATTCTTATTATGTTACAATTACTTTCTCTGGCTAGCAGTCAGTACATGCTATGAAAAGTACACTCGAGGTCGCCATTAATTTTAGCACACGATTATGGTCGGCAAGTTGAGAATCCCTGTGCAAACTCGGGTCTTCCATAGCCTCGAACTGCACACGGGTCCTCAACCTGTGCCTCAACCTACAGTACTTATATTAATATTGGAGAGCTGAGAAACCTTGTGCAAACTTGGGTCTTCCATAGCCTCAAGTCGCCTCTGCAGAGTTCTCACTTCCCCCTTAACCTACAGTACTTATATTAGTATCGGGGAGCTGAGAATCCTTGTGCAAACTTGGGTCTTCCATAGCCTCAAGTCGCCTCTGCGGAGTTCTCTCTCGAACTTCCCCCTTAACCTACAATACAATACTTATATTAGTACCGGGAAGCTGAGAATCCTTGTGCAAACTTGGGTCTTCCATAGCCTCAAGTCGCCTCTGCGGAGTTCTCTCTCGAACTTCCCCCTTAACCTACAATACTTATATTAGTATCGGGAAGCTGAGAATCCTTGTGCAAACTTGGGTCTTCCATAGCCTCAAGTCGCCTCTGCAGAGTTCTCTCTCGAACTTCCCCCTTAACCTACAGTACTTCTATTAGTACCGGAAAGCTGAGAATCCTTGTGCAAACTTGGGTCTTCCATAGCCTCAAGTCGCCACTGTGGAGTTCTCTCTCGAACTTCCCCCTTAACCTACAATACTTATATTAGTATCGGGAAGCTGAGAATCCTTGTGCAAACTTGGGTCTTCCATAGCCTCAAGTCGCCTCTGCGGAGTTCTCTCTCGAACTTCCCCCTTAACCTACAGTACTTCTATTAGTACCGGAAAGCTGAGAATCCTTGTGCAAACTTGGGTCTTCCATAGCCTCAAGTCACCTCTGCGGAGTTCTCTCTTCCCCCTTAACCTACAGTACACGTGTATGTACAGACCCTGGACATACTGTGTCCTGTGGGGCCAACAAGTGAGACGTCAGGTCTACACTTTTGACTGGGAACCAGGCTAGTCCTTGGATTACTCAAATCTCTGAGGATGCCTATCACGGAACCCAGTATACAACAACTGCCCATGTTAGTCAGCAGTTGGTAGGCGAGACATCAGGTCTGCACCTACGTTATCACTTCCCTTGATGTATCTCACAACAAGGTTAAACTGCTGTAGATACAGTGTCCAGCGTGTCAATCTTGCATTAGCCGTCTTGGTCGTGCTAAGACTAGTGAGTGGCATATGGTCAGTTTCCAGAACAAATGATGCCCCAAATAAATAATAATAATATTTTTTAACACCATCAACCACAGCCAAGAGTTCCTTCTCAACAGTACTATAATTCCTCTCGGCGGGTTTTAGCCTACGGCTGTGGTATGCCACTGGGAAGATTCCACCTTCCGATTCCTGCATCAATACGGCACCTACTCCATCTTGTGAAGCATCAGTGCACAGTATGAAAGGTTTGCTGGAATCAGGCAACTGCAAGATAGGCTCCTTGCACAACATATTCTTGAGGGTGGCAAAAGATCTCTCTTGCGCTTCTCCCCATTCAATGGTGTTTGGAGCATATTTCCGTAGCACTTCGTACAACGGTTGGGCAATGAGAGCAAAGTTGGGGATAAAACTCCTATAATACCCCACTAGACCAAGAAATGCCCTAACCTGTTTCTTGGTCACGGGTCTCGGGGATTCTTTAACCTTCCTGATCTTGTCACCCTGACACCTGCAGTGATTGTTGCCAACAATATGACCGAGGAACTCCACCTCACTGTGAGCAATCTTGCATTTGCTAGGCTTCACAGTCATGTTGAAACTCTGGAGTCTACTGAAGACAATTTCCAAGAGTCTGAGGTGCTCCTCCAATGTGGCGGAATGAACGAGGACATCGTCAACGAACATCTCTACTCCTACAATACCATGGAGCACTTGTCTCATGGCACGATTGAATACTGCTGGGGAATTGGTAAGTCCAAATGGGAGGACTTTATACTGGTACAACCCCTAGGAGTAGCAAAGGCAGTGAACTGACGACTCTCAGGATGAAGGGGAATCTGGAAGAATCCCTTCGCTAGGTCGAGCTTCGTGAAATATCGTGACCCTGCCAGCTTGGAGAAGATGGCAATATGGTCACCCATTGGCTCAGCATCCACTTTGGTGATTGCATTGAGCCTTCTATAGTCGCCACAAATCCTGACTCCACCATCTTTCTTGCGGACTACTATCATCGGACTACAGTAAGGAGATGAGGACTTTTCGATAATGCCTGCAGTCTCCATGTCAGCAATTTCCTTATCTACTGCACCCTGTAGTCGCATGGGAATCGGATATGGCTTAACCTTTATAGGAGCATTGCTGGTCAACTCAATTTTATGACACGCAACCTTTGCAAGTCTAGGTTGGTCTGAGAAGACATCAGCATACTGACAGAGCAGTGATCATAAGGCATTCTGGTCCCCTACTGCTAAGTCAGGGTTAAGTAAAACATCTCCGACAGTCTCTTCCTGATGGGACTGAGCGGTTAAGGGTTCATCATCATGGTCATCAGCTGGGATCACCGCAGCTGCCCCGGTTTCTTCCAGTGGCTGGTCACTATCATCAGCTACTCGTAGGCCAGTCTCCTCGGGGTCTGACTCATGATAAGCCTTCAACATGTTAATGTGGAACCTTTTACAGAAGATTCCCCATCTGTATTATGTAGTTGAGGTCTGAAATGCGCTCTACTACATCGAATGGACCCTTCCACTGCGCCAACAACTTGTTCTGGGCAGTGGGGAGTAATACCAAGCATTTATCGCCTGGACTAAACTTTCGAAGCTTTGCCTTCTTATCATAATAAGCCTTTTGAACTTCACGCGCCTTGATCAGTTCTTCCTTAGCTAACTCGCACGTCGACTGGAGGCGGTCAGCCAAATCAAGGACGTAGGTGTAGGTGGTCTTGACTTCAGGGTCGGGTTCTTCATCGTCCCATAACTCACGAAGGACTTGAAGTGGGCCCCGGACCGACCTCCCATACACCAGTTCAAAGGGTGAGAATTTCAATGAATGCTGTGGGGCTTCTCGATAAGCAAATAGAAGAGGAGCAATGAACCGCGGCCATTCCTTTGGCTGTTCGGCGGTCATGCGCCTCAACATCTTCTTGAGAGTTCCATTGAACCTCTCACACAACCCGTTACACATGGGATGATACGGCGTAGTTCGTAAGCCTCGGATGGACAGCAACCTGAACGTTTCGTTCATCATTGCCCGAAGTGAACTGCGAACCCCGGTCGCTCAAGACCTCCTTAGGGATACCTACACGACAGAACACTTCAATTAATGCCTCAGCAACAGTGACGGCCTCTATATTCTTAAGGGCCACGGCTTCAGGCCACCGTGTGCTGAAATCAACTATAGTGAGGATATACTTTGATCCATCACTAGCCCTAGGAGAGATTGGCCCAACTATGTCAACTGCTACTCTCTCGAACGGTTCAGAGATTATGGGCATTGGCTTCAATGGTCAGTGGTACGCTGACACACATCACAGGAACGTACGAGCCTCGTTATTTCCCGTCCCATTCCTGGCCAGAAAAAGTCAGCATGGATGCGGTCAGAGGTCTTCTTTTGACCCATGTGACCTCCCATCGCTGAACAGTGACCTAATTCAAACACTGCTCGGCGATACTTTGCAGGAACGACAAACTGCAGTCGAACCTCACCCTGGGGTGTCTGTGACTCACGGTACAGCCGTCCTCGCTTACGAAGGAACCTGGCTTGACCTCCCCGTGAATACTTGATCACATTACCCTCCAGCTTCTTGCGCACTGAGGCAAGTGTCGAGTCAGTCTGTTGCTCTTGGACAACATCTTGACTACGAATCAGATCTTGCGGCGTTGCGACGGTCAACGGAGTGACGCGATTTGGAGCCTTGGCCATGGCTCGTGTTATCGCAGCAGCCGAAGTCTGAGTAGCAACATCTACGGCACAACTATTTTTGATCCCAGCGATGTTGCCTAATATGAGGTCAAATAGGGGTTCTGGCATGACAACTGCAAGTGTCGTACCAGTATAAAATGGAGATGCCACCTGGATACGTGCCTCAGGAAACAATCTCACTGATCCATCAATAAGTCTAACCTGGATCTGTCGACCTGTATACTCATCAGGCCGAACTAAACTCTGCTTAACAGAGCAGCCTGAGGAACCATTGTCCCTCAGGACATTTACAGAAACACCTCCTACAGACCCTGGCTGAACAAGAAAGGCAGTGTTGTTGGTGGAAGGGTCTGAGGAGGTAGCAGCCAGTCATTCATGAGACTGCGGAACAACCGATGCAGCAAACGTGGCGCCCTGGGAACTAGGTGTCTGAGGAGAGTTCATGGTCGGAGGGGGACTTGCGAACTGTTGGGAAGTACCTGTACTGGTAGAGATGACACCACCAGGTACTTGTGGAATGAAGGCTGCATTTGCCTCCTGCCTCCGATACACTAATTGACCTGACTGAGGGTTACGTGGCTTGTCCTTGTATTGCTGCTGCTGCTGCTTGGGGAACTGCTGCTGGTTGGGGTGCTTGTTGTACCGCTTCCAAGCAGGCTGCTGTGTATTTTGCCCCTGGTCCTTCTGTGGTTTTGGACCTCGACGATGCCGAGGACTCCAAAATACCGTACAAAAACTCATAACAACACACCAGCGGTGTACCCTGAACAGGGTATTCCTCTAGACTTCAGGAAATACTTCAGTCTAGGCACTGTCCATTTTTCTCGGCAACGGTTTTTCATGATCTTTTTACAGTAGGTCCAACGGGGTAGTAGACACACGTGAGTTTGTTATTGTTTATAATCCTAACGTACGATCTTCAGCCGTGTCATGCTAATATTTCTTAATGAAGAATCGTTAAATGTTTCTCATAACACTGTTTATTTTGTTTTGATTGACACATACATGAAATGGATGTAAAATAAAGCTTATCGATATTTAAGGAGGGAAAGAATAACAACCGTTCCCAAACCGAGATGGTAGACTCAGCCCACCATTTCTTCATTTTCTTTGACTATAATACAGCCTCGCTTCTTTGTAACAGTGACTAAAATAATGTTGTTATAATTTCTCCCATCCTTTTAGTGACACAGAGGGCACATAAAATGAACGGAGTTTAGTAGACCGACTTCTGATGTCGAAAATTAAATAATCTGGTGAAGAGTGGCAGTTTTTCCTTGGTTAGTGACATCGGGAATTTGGAATGGCATGAATGGACCTTGCTGGAGTTAAATTTAATGGTCATGGACTAGCCTTAATTAAAAATAAATTGACATTCTGATCTGACGAAACCGGACCTTGATAGCTCTAACTGGGTCTGAACATGGATGCAGTGATTTGACAGGATGGATGTAACGGTGCCTGAAATGGCTCGAATTAGGATGGGGACAAATGTATTGCTAAACACTTCCTGTAGAAATTTCAGATTCATTTCAACTGTTCTTCTAATGGTTGTCAGCCATCATTTATAATGGCACGAGGCAGGTAGAGGTTAAGCCTGTTAGGTCGTACAACTTTTAGCTGTTAATATAAATTTACTACAGGATATTCAGTTCTGCTGTTTTATTTGGTCTATACACTTGCTGTCAGGTCAGCAAGGTGGAAGAGAACCTTTTGCTTTATTATCTCATTCTTCAAGTCGTGTCATAGTTTCCTAGAATATGTATTTCATCGAATATCAATGCCGAATAACTAGAAAGGATCACATGTGCTCCCCCCCCCCTCTCTCTCTCTCTCTCACCTCCATCTTTACCTCGGCCGGACCGAGTCCGCGAGGTATTGTTTTTGGTCGATTTTGTTTGTTAATGTGTTTGTTTGTATGTATGTTTGTTTGTTTGGTTGTTAGCAACATTATGGAAAAACGGTTGCGTAAATTACATGAAACTCAGGATATGTGGGCAGTGGTCCCCAAAGAAAGTGATTAAATTTTGGAGGTAGTCGAGTGACTTTGAAAGGTCAAAATCAAGTCACGGATTATCAGAGGGCTATAACTTGAAAACGGTTGAAGATAGAGATATTTACTATTAGGAACATACCGGAACTCGTAATATGGGCTTTCAATTGGCACCAAGACCTTTGACCTTGAATGACCTTGGAAGGCCAAACTCAAGGTCACTGATAATCAGGGGGCTGTAACTTAAAACTGGTCAAAGATATAGTTACTATTTTCAACATATAGGAAATCCCATATGGCTTTTTAATTGATACCTTGACCTTTGACCATAAGTGACCTTGAACAGTCAAATTCAAGGTCACGGATATTCAGTGGACTATAACTCGAAACTCGTTGAAGATAGAGATATTTACTATTACCAAAATATAGGAAGTCTCATGGGCTTTCATTTGGCAGCATGACCTTTGACTTTGAGTGACCTTGAAAGGTCAAAGCAAGGTCACGGATTTTCAGAGGCGTAACTTGAAAACATTTGCGCCATTACCTTGGACTTTAACCAATTAACTTCCAAGGTTCCAGTGTGAAGGATTTTGCTGGAAGGGTACGAAGCATACTGACCCTCACCTATTGGCTCATAGTCGCGAAGCTCATAGGTCCCTACCCCGGGAGTCTTCCTTCATTAACTTTATTGCCCAGTTCCGTCCTATATTGTGGACGCTGGGAGCAAATGGGTTAATTGTGCACTGACACTAAATGATAGAAACGAGTCAGCATTTAACATCAATAAAATAACTGATGTCGGGCAAAGTTTGTTGTGCCTGGCACCTCTTGTTTACGTTCTGCTGTCCCCTCACTCTTCTTAAGCCTACAAAATTTCAACTAATCCCACCCTCTCTCCCCCTCACACATACACACACATACAGCAGGCAGCAGGGGAGGACAGAACAGGTCCAAGGAAACATCTGTTCATCTAAAATCTGTATTTTAATGATCCGATTTCTGTATGTTTGTTGGTTTGTCCTTTTATTCCCATAACACAGCAAAGCTGGTGCATTGTAGCACAATTTTCGTTAGAGCAAGGCACAACTGAAATGCTCTAACTTGAAGAATAAAACAATATCCAGTCCAACTGGGCCACCGGTTCCCGAGTTATGACTCATCTCTGGCATTTTGACATTGAATGAAGACCATCTGAAGGTGGCCTTTAGGTGGATCACTTTCTTTGTGGGCAGTTACCATAACATGGCCTTTTTATCATAGAGCGGAAAGGCTGCCAATTACGGCCTTTAAGCGAGAATTATCTCTTCTGGGACGCAGTCCCGCGAGGTATTGTTTTTGGTCGTTTGTTTGTTTGCTTGTTTGTTAGCAACATTATTAAAAAACAGTTGAATTAATTTACATGAAACTCTCATGATATGTGGGCACTGGTCCCCAAAGAAAGTGATTAAATTTTGAAGATAATCGAGTGAACCTGAACAGTCAAAATCAAGGTCACGGATATTCAGCGGGCTATAACTTGAAACAGGTTGAAGATAGAGTTATTTACTGGTGTCAGCATACAGGACGTTCCATTTGGACTTTCATTTGGCACCAAGACCTTTGACCGTAAATGACCCTGAAAGATCTGACTCAAGGTCATGGATATTCAAGGGGCTATAACTCGAAGCTGGTTGCAGATAGATATTTACTATTATCAACACATAGGAAGTCATATATGGGCTTGTAATTGGTACCATGACCTTTGACTTTAGTGATCTTGAAAGGTCAAACTCAAGGTCACGGATATTCAGGGGACAATAACTCATAACTGGTTGAAGATAGAGATATATACTGTTATCGAGATATAGGAGGTCTCATATGGGCTTTCATTTGGCACCATGACCTTTGACCTTGAGTGGTCAGGAGAGGTTTGTTGTGCTTGGCACCACTTTTTGTTTGTTTATTAATTTGTTTCTTTACTTGATAGCAACATTACGGAAAAATGAATGAATGAAATCACATGAAACTTTCAGGATATGTGGGCACTGGTCCCCAAAGAAAGTGATTAAAGTTTGGAGGTAATCGAGTGGCCCTGAAAGGTCCAAATCAAGGTCACGGATTTTCAAGGTCTATGACTTGAAGACGGTTGAAGATAGAGATATTTACTATTAGGAACATACAGGGACTCTTAATATGGGCTTTCATTTAGTACCAAGACCTTTGACCTTGAATGACCTTGAAGGGTCAAACTCAAGGCCACGCATATTCAGGGGGCTATAACTCGAAATTCGTTGAAGTCAGACATTTACTGTTACCAAGATCTAGGAAGTCTCGTATGGACATTCATTTGGAAGCATGACCACTGACCTTGAGTGACCTTCAAAGTCAAATACAAGATCACACGATTTTCAGAGGGCGTAACTTGAAAATATTTGCGCGGTCAGCTTAGACTTTAATTGTGCACTGACGCTAAATGGCAGAAACGATTCAGTATTTAACAGCAATAAAATAACTGCTGTTGGGCGAGGTTTGTTGTGTCTGGCACCACTTGCTGATTTTTGGAAACACATAGAGGCTGGGCTGGATGAGGGAAATAAACAGTGACTGACTGATGGTCTCTCTCTCTCTCTCTCTCTCTCTCTCTCTCTCTCTCTCTCTCTCTCTCTCTCTCTCTCTCTCTCTGTCCTCCATCTTTTATGTTCTGCTGTCCCCTCACTCTTCTTAAGCCTACAGTATTTCAAATAATCCCTCTCTCTTCCCACACACACACAAACACACACACACACACACACACACACACACACACACACACACACACACACACACACACACACACACACACACACACACACACACGTCTTTCTTAAACCTCTTGCGTCCCTTTCTTCCTGCCATTGTGTGTGTGTGTGTGTGTGTGTGTGTGTGTGTGTGTGTGTGTGTGTGTGTGTGTGTGTGTGTGTGTGTTTCGAACTATCTATCTTTTTATCTATCTACCTACCTCTCACCTCGATAGATCACATTATATCTCCATCTCAGTCTCAGTTTCTTGCTTCAAGTCTCTCTCTGTCAGGAAGTGCACTGCCTCGTTCACACTTCTTTTTATGCCTCTGTAATATTTCTTACCAATTACTATTATCAGTAGTAAATTATCTATCCAACTATAACTAGTCTCAGACAGTATTCCTGCAAGATCCAGCAAGGGAAGCAACCCAGTTAGGAAGGCAGAGTAATAACCAAAAGAGAAAATAAACTGACTAGTAGCCTATAACGATTATTCCTCACTTAATGTACCTAACTGAAGCAAGTTAGATCACTGAAAATAAGGAAATATCATCTTTTTTTCTATCACAGAGCTTGACAGTCTTTTCCACAGTGTTACAGCATTTGGTATAACGCGCCGGGTGAACTGAGGTGAAAGCACACTAACAGAACAAAATGAATGGCTGTTCCGAGCAGTTATCCATGCCGTAACTCGCTCCGGGTAAAATAAGTTGGGAAGGAACTGATCCAGAGGATGAGTTGATTTGTGAAAAGCTTTTTTCAATTACCTGCGAGAGCTATTTCATCCACACTGCCATATATAATAACGTAAGCTAGGTATAATAAATTTAAGGGCGCATAAACTTTTGTCTGATAGCTTTAAGTGAGAGTTTGTAGCAGAGTTCCAAACAGGAGTGTAATCAGTTTCTAAGTATTGCTTCGTCACAAAATTCTTAGAATATTTACTCACTGTTTGAGGCACAAAAGAGACCCAGCAAATGTGGTCTTCAAATGTTATTTTACAATCAGTCATGACACCTATGATTTTAAGATACCACCATCCCAAGCGGTGTCAGTTATTAAAAAAGAAAGAAAAAAAAAAGGATGAACATAGTTAACTGTGCGAAAACACGAAACTATTACAGGCTGAATTATAACTGATTGTAGTTTCATACTAAAGCCATGAAATACTTCCCTGTAATTCTCTATTTAAGGAAATGAGAACTATAGCTCTATTATCAGGTGCTGGGCTGGTTGCAAATAAGGTGGCGTCATCAGCATTGGCCGTTAAATCATTATCTAAACCAACCAACATATCGTGAAAATAAATGAAAAAAATGAATGGACCCAGGACACTACCCTGAGGAACTCCTAATATAACATTCCCATGATCACCATGATGGCCATCAACAACCACACAATCGGTCTCTAATGGTACTGAGAAATGCGCCACTTATACTCATGTCTAGAAATTTAAAAATCAAATTCCTACTGTTTTCTTGATCACAGGCAGAACTGAAATTCTGCCTTTATGATCAGAATGAAGGGACAACTGCAAAGTAGACACCAGTAGAAGAAGGGTGTCACACGTACCACGGCCTGTACGAAAACCAGATATAAAATTCCATAAAAAAAAACAGAGTTTCCAACGAATCTACCTAGACGCTTAGTCATTAGTAACTTACATGTCTTTGAAAGAATAGATGTAATCGAAATACTCGTAGGACGACACTCTGTGGAACCAGGGACGACAGAGGAACTCTAGATAAGGGGTTACATTACGTTTTCAGCTCTAGAACAAAAATGGAAAGATCTGGAACTAACGAGTTTACGAAGGATTACTGATAGCTTTGGGGCTAAAATATGAGCTACTTTTAAAAGAACCCATGAAAATATATCATCAGGATCATTGCCACTATATGAATCTAGGCCAAAAAGTAAATTCTTACTTCACTGGTCCAAAGTGCAAAAGTTTAAAGTTTTACCATAGAGCAGCAAGATGGGGAATAATAAGAATTTCAGTAGATAACTAATATCAAACATATCAGCAAAAATGCCAGCTTTTCCTTGGGGCAGTAGGTGACTATACTATCCTGCATCACAAGTGGAGCTGTCGGCATGCCAACACCAAATATACCAGACTTGAACGTGTGTCTCCGCTTGTGAGGCCGACTGACGCCCCTGAGAGTTTCTATGATGCTAATACTAAACTCTTTTTCAAATGCAGAGTAAACAGCCACAGCTTTGACTCTGAACCTCACATAGCTTCCCCAGCAAAATCCAGAATGACTGCGGGATCACAAGCGATAAATTTCCTGTTCTCATGATGTACCCGATGACGTACATCATTAAACCATGTCTTATCTTTAATATGGAATTGTAAAGTCTTCGTAGGAGTATGCCTCCCATTCGCAGAAATAAGATGAATGGTAAGACAAAATCATATCGTTCTGATCACTCACGTTGGGAAACTCAACCATTTTATAGCTGGCAAACTATGTAGAGTCCCATTCCAATTAGCACAAGACGATATAATCTTCACTGAGAAGCTGTCATTAGAGACCTCATGATCAAGTGTAAGTGGTACAGAAAGACTGATGATCGAAATTTCCCAAAGAAGAACCAACTTTAGTTGTAATGACTCCAAGGGAATCAGTGATGAGAAAATCCAAACAGTTACCGGCTTTGTGGGTTGGTTCACATGTAGGCTGCTCACACCCAGACATAGAATCAAAATCCGATGTTGTCATTCTATATTGGTCAGTTGGCAAAACAGAGTTTAGCCAATCTCTGTGGTGTGTATTTAGGTCACCAACAAATACAAAACTAGCTTTCCTATTAGACTCACACAAACCTTTACAATCTGCACCTCGTGACAATCACATTCAATAGCAGGCCTACTTCTGCATTAAAAGTTAGGAATGAGTAGTTCTGCAACGTGTCTCATAATAGATACTAATGTTTCATAAAAGTATAGGATATCAGAATGATTAGATGCCACGGTAAGGTCTGTTAGGTTAGCATGCAGACCTTGGATATTACAGTAGCATGAAACAAACGACATTGATATAACTTAAAGTGTGTAGGCCCTGGAGTCAGTTCTACATCTACAGACAGTAACAATAACAGATTAAACACTAAAATCTTAAACGTTAGAGACAGCAAACAGATAAATAAAACTCCAGACGAAGCAAAGATCACAATGGAAAAAATAAGTCAGCCTGACAGAACGGCCTCGCCAGGCAAGGTCTACAGTTACCGAGATCACTCGGCCACAAGACCACACCTAACAACCGTGATAGCAGTTACTGAAATCTGCCACCGTCGTTTACCCCATCTTTAACAAGCCACTGTTTAGGGTTAGTAGAATATGTAAATATAAAAGAGACAATATAAAAAAAGGGAAGAGAGAAAAAAAAAGAGGAAAAAGAGGAGAAAAGAGGAAAGAAAGTGCTAGGAGTGCTAGAAGGTACAATACCTCTAGCTAAATAAAAGTGAAAAGAAAAAAAGACAGGGTAAGGATTCGAAGTCCATGGAAGGCCATGCTATGATGGCTATGGTATGGCCCACATCTGCATTCTGGCTAATTATTATCCCAATATTCTTATTCTTATTCTCATTCCTATTCTTATTCTTATTATTATTATTTTCTCTATTAATTAATTAATTTTTCACGTATATCCCTCTAAATCCACCTAACTCTATATATAATAAGCAGGTTGGCGACGATGGCCAGCTCTAAGCGGACCAAATTTTGTTAGCAAGAGGAAGTGAGTTTCGACATTAAAAGTCGTTTCTATATGAAGGTACTCCAGTGCAACATTCCATCCATGAATCATGGCCCTGGCTTAATAATCTTCGGAGCCTTAGCATTTTGCAAGGGCAAGGTCGTAATTTTAGCGCTATTCATATTTTCAGCACATGATGATCTTTGACCCCTGCCCTGTCGGATATAGGCCATATACGTACGAAGCACACTTGTAGTACTTATCAACGTCTATAAGCATGCAACGTTTCATTCGATTCCATCCACCCACTGTAGAGCTAGGAAACTTGAAATGTGTGGAATGGCCCACCAGAGGTACAACTTCAAGGTGGCGCTTTAGCAACTGGTAGTGAGTCTCGACACTAAATGCCATTTTTGTATGGAGGTACTCCAGTGCAACATTCCACCAAAGAATCATGGCCATGGCTTAATAATCTTCGGAGTCTTAGCATTTTGCACGAGCGTAGTCGTGATTTTAGCTATTTGCACTGTTTTCACATTTGATGACCTTTGACCCTTGACCTGGCAAATGCAGCACATAGGTAGCAGATAGAAAGTTGTAGTACTAGTGAATGTCTGTAAGCATGCAAACTTTCATTCAGTTCCCATCAAGCCCCTGGGGAACTAGGGGAGCATTCTTGAAAACAGGTCCTGCTTGCTAGGGATGCCAAAGCCAGTCTTTATAGGGTTTCCACTTGAAAACTAGAGGAGAGAGGGGAAAAATGGATGCCGCACTTCCGATAGAGCATGACCTCAAAATTACGCCTGAAGTCAGAGTTTTCTATGCCCATTAATAATGCATGTAAGGCTCGGAACGTGAAAAGTACGAAAAAGGAGGGTTTTCGGCTGTTGCTAGACAACGAGTAGTTGCTTTGTAGCCAAAACCTTGCGGACACATTTAAGTCATAGGCTGGTCATTGTGTCCAAGCCTGGTTAGAGTCGGTTATTTCTGAAGGGTAGAAGTACCCGCCACAATTAAACAAAAAAACAAGAATCCAAGAAAGAAAGAAAACGCAGCTAACAGTAAGGGCAGCATGGAGCTGACCAATAGACCCACCACATGTAAGTGTTAGGACGGTCTGAGAAATCAGTAAGTGGTCAGGTCAATTCCTGAGATATGACTAATAAAACTTGAATATACCCATCATTTATAAAGACACTTCGTACATAGAGGACCTTGCTCTTTAAAATACTATACGCTCGAGTAAGTTTTAGCTTCCGGGAAGAAAATGGGTTTGGAAGCTGTTAATCTTCTAACCTTATGGAACAACTTTTCTATTTTATTCCGGTGTCGCCATTGCATAGTCTTCTCAGGTCTGAAAGTTAAAGCCACACACACCTTTCCTTCTTTTCGTTCACCCTCTCTCAGCGGCAATCCCTCACTTTCTCTCTATTACTCTCACTCAGCCTCCCTCACTGTGCATGCAAATCACCCTGGCCACCACTGAAGGACTCCACTGTGGGCTAATGAAGGGATGATGGGGGTGTGGGGTGATGGGGGGATCGTGGCGACGGGTGTGGGGTGATAATGGGGTCGTGTGTGATGGTGGTGGTGTGTGATGGTCGTGGTGTGTGTGATGGTCGGATGTGATGGTGGTGGGTCGTGTGTGATGATGGTGGTGTGTGTGATGGTGGTGGTGTGTGTGATGGTGGTGGGTCGTGTGTGATGGTGTGTGATGGTGGTGTGTGATGGGGTGATGGAGGGGTCGTTGGCGAGGATAGAGTGGGGTGATGGGGGGCTGTGGGTGGGGACGGAGTGGGGTGATGGAGGGGTCATGGGAGGGGGTAGAGGAGGGTGATGGAGGGTTCGTGGGTGGGGGCGGAGTGGGATGATGGAGGGGTAGTGGGTGGGGGTAGAGTGGGATGATGGAGGGGTCGTGGGTAAGGATGGAGTGGGGTGATGGAGGGGTCGTGGGTAAGGATGGAGTGGGGTGATGATAGGGTCGTTGGCAGGAGGAGTGGTGTGATATTCAAGGGGTGAGGGGGGGTGATGGTAGGGTCATAATGGGGTGATATGGTGCGGGGTAGAGGGGATGTGTGTGGGTACAGTACTGGCCACCAAATTACTGCCAGGGGAGATTTGTGTGTGATCCAGAGCGCGTGATTTGCTATGTGGACTTGGAGGTGGGGCAGTGGTGTGCTACTGTGACTGGCATCGCTTTATTGCCATGTCATTATTTTGCCTTTTCTTCCTTAGGGATGATGACAACAGATGACTGGTAACCAGTGTAATCTGATATGAAGCATTCGTCCCCAGAGGAGCCGTACAATATGATCCATATGTATACTGAATGGATGCTGGTGACTTAGTAAAAGCAAAATTTACCGTCTTATATATCGGTTTCTGATACAGAGTCTGTGTTGGAGGTGTTGCTTGCGTCACAACACGTGAAAGAGTTTGTCCAATATATCTGTGCCAGCTTGACACACATCAAATGGATGGATACGTACTTGTAGCAGAATTCATATTAGTATGTCTCCCCATACGTAGTGATTAACCTCTTCACCCAAATTGATACCTGTTTGATACCGTCTGACATCAGCCTCATTAACTACAAAGTATGTCTCCAGCTGGAGGGGTTAAATTTCATATATAAAGTACGGTACATAAGCCGACGTTCTTGGTCTCAGGGACGTTCCTACAGTATTTGGCACCCGGGGCGGCGTATCCACTGGCACCTCTTCCTTCCAGGGATGAATAAATATACAAATCACATACAGAGTAGAAATTTATTATGGCTGAAATCATGCTCGTTAAATAGCGTTATAAATTTAGTTTATGTACTGAATATTTTGCATATTATAGATGTTTGTAATGTACGATACTCTAAAGATTTGTACATCCATGACAAAAATGAGGACAATATTTTAACAACTTCCCGGAATTTTCACCTTTCTTCCCCAGGCTCCAGAATAATAAAAAATCAAACTTATCAGTACACGTTATTTTCTTGACATATGAAGGTCAGCTGAGATCAAATCCAGGTTCGACAGTTTGGCCAGGATCATGTTTGAGCGTAGGAAGTTTTTAATCAGTTTCATTTTAGAAAAAACTTCTTTCACAAGAAGCAACAGACACACAAATAACTAAAAAGAACTTTAAGCAGAATGACACACATGGCAGTAATGTAAAACAATCCCGCTTCACAATAAACTCTTAAAAACTGCAAAGCTGTCCACTTCTTTGCTTTATCAGAGTTAACTTTGGGAACCTTAATGTGTCTCCAAAGTCTTCTAATTTTTACCTTCATGTCTTCGTCACAGAACTCGTCAAACACCTTCGTCATTTCTAAAATACCTCTCTTGTACTTTTTCAGTTACAACAGCCAAGTAACTGCAATATAACATTATCTACTTTGGTGTAATTTCTTGTATAAATATAAAAGAAGATTGATCTGCATATGTCAGAAAATATATTAACTCGTCTGTTTTCGACGTGATTCTTTTCCATTCCTTTTGTCCCTTAAACTTCTTCCTGTGAAAAAAGTGACAGGTTATGTCTATGTTTTAACAGATTATAACGATGAAACTTTATTGCAGCCCTGCTGGGGTTCATTGGTTCCGTGTGGCTTACACCTATGATGGTGGGACTCCATTACCCTAGCTATTCGTTAAGCAAATTAGTCCTGGCGTCTGTTTGTCACTTTGTATTCTCATCGGCATCACATCACTCTGAAATGCATCGTTAATTCGCCTGTCATTTCTCTTCTGAACACTGAATACAGGTCAGTTAATGTGAGTATGCAGTGCTGGGGCTTGTTTACTGAATCAGTGGCACCTGTGGTGTTCACCACATTACTCATTAGTTTCGAGGCATGGTGACGAAACAGTGTAGGTGTGACTGGTCTCTATCTATCTTTCTATCTATCTGTCTATCTATCTATCTATCTATCTATCTATCTATATATTGCCAGACGCTTTAATCCCGTAAGGGGTGGCCACAAACAAATCGCCTCCATGTCGCCCTGTCCCCCGCCATTTCACTGTCCTGCTCCCAGCTCACCCCCCCCCACTCTTATATACCTCTCCACTCCATCCCTCCATCTCATTCATGGCCTCCCCCTCCCTCTTCCCCCCTCCACCTCACTTACATACACTCTCCTCGTTAGTCTCTCACTCTCCATCTTCTCCACATGGCCAAACCATTTGTGTTTCTCCTAACGCTTCCCACCACATCCACATCCACACCACAACATGGTGCTTCAGCTTATTTTGTCTGGCCGATCATTTTCCACACACTTTCCATAACTATACACCAGCACCACAGAACATCACCGATCGTGTAAAAAATTCAACTACTTTCCACACATAGACAGTTCTACCCAATGAGTTGGGAAATGTGGGTGTTGCTTTATCAGTACTTCCTTTGTTAACCCAAAAGCTGTGGCTGCACAGAAACAATTTTTTCTCCCCCAGAATGGGCAGAATCCCGGAATTTGGTAATTTTCAGAGTATCGTAGCTCAGTAACTACACCACTTTTGACAATCAGTAATGATCACATTGTTTAAATGAGATAAAAGCATTCGGGAGCTGAATCCAAATCGCCCGCCACAATATGCTGTTGGCCAAGTCCAAGATTTAGGCCATATCTTGAAATCCTGAAGGTTACATGTTGATAGCTCAAGCCGTTCATGTGACATAACGGTGCTAAAGGCTGGTGAAAAAAAAAACTAGTTGACATTTGGCAGCCATTTTGGTGACCTTGAACTTGACTCCGAGTTCCTATTTTCGAACTCGTCCAAGATTTTGGCCATAGCATGTTACCCTGATGGTTTCATGTTGATAGCTCAAGCCGTTCATGAGATATAATGGGAACATACACACACACACAAACACACACACACACACACACTGTTACGGAACAGAGAAAGATAATGTACAATTTAAGTGAGAATACTAAGAGTCACTACTGTCCCGTAAAGTTCCAGGTTCAAAACAAAAGAGTTAGGTAAAATTACAAGTTAAAGTTTAATGCTCAAACTAACAACAAAACATTCAGGACTCATAAGGATAATGTAATGGCAAAAAACAGGTTAAATATATGGTTAACTGCAATAGCCTCTATTAACACAAAATTAGCAAGGGTAAATTTACCTAAGTCAGCCCTGATAAAACGAAAATACACCGGGTAATGCTCAGTTAATGCAAGATAAATTATTACAGGTCCAAACTAGTATAAAAAATGACTGACATAAAACCCAACATTAATCAAAAAACCTCACTAGGCCTAAGAATTAACCTTATGCTACACAGTACAAGAAAAAATACAACAGTTATACTCAAATTACACAGCTGCTAGATGTTTGGAGATTTCTTGAGCACTCACAATAATAATATCTGTACAGGGGAGGACAGAGATGTGAACAAAATGAGGAACAGATCTAAGTGGCAATGATGCAGAGACTGAGCTCATTATATAGGGGCCAGCAGAGTGTCACGGGGTTTTTATCATATCACGGTAATTTTGATATAAATGCTTAAATATTATTTAAATTGATAATAATATTCAATAATATTGAAGAGCAGAGACAATGATTGTCTTGCTACATCAAGCAACGATTACTTTACGCTGGCTTAGCACGATTCTCTGAGAACGAGAATTTATAAACTTCCTCAACAGTACACAGCAGAGACTAATTACTCACAATTGCTGAATTACTGTACTGTTAGCCTCTGGAGAAAGTTACATCACCCCTGACAATAAATAACTAATACTAATAATAATAACATCAGGTTCTTGCTGATGCATTAACTCCTGGCACAACGGATTTTAAGTTAATACAACAAGACTGGTCTAAGTACCAGTTATGAATAGTAAATGTTTATGCAAGCTAGGAGCTATATGGAAAATAAGCTTAATTTGGATTAAATGAAACAAGAGTTTACTTACATTAAGCTCAAGAAAGGAACTGTTAAATTTATTAATCAAAAAAAATAAATTTAACGTTACAATTCAAATCAATTAAATGAGACGCACTCGCTCACTCACACAGAAGCTAAATACTTACGCCTAGGAAAAACACCTTAACTAAACTCTTAAAACTAGGAAATACACAAAAGAAATACCAGTCGATGAATGCTTTGTATCACCCAGGGGTGGGAGTTTGAAGAAACTGATACTCTGTGGAGCTTGGGATGCTAGCTGACCTCTCTTCACTTCTGAGCACAGGACCTCTCTCCGTCAAAGCCACCACTAGACTGAATTCAAATAATGTACAGGCAGGACGCACAAGCTACCAGAAGGCGTGGCTAACGGTTTAGGCAAGCAGAGGTGAACGATAAAGAAACAATAGTATCGCTCAGTAGCGCACTTAGTGACGTGCATCAAATCGGTCACCCCTGAAAACGGTGACGAATGATTTGAAAAGTATACCCCGAAATGGAGAGAGAAACGGTTAACTGAGCGATACACAGTGAGTTTTCCACTAATAGTTCGTGGCTTCTCACAAAAAGGAAATGTCGCGAATTGATTCGTGACATTACGCCCCATGAAAATTAAATCTTTCTTCCTTCAGAAGAATGATTTCAATATACATACATATAAATCCTAACTCAGTCACACAAGATTCACACTGTGGTGTGTGTGCTATCCTGCTACAGGAGAAAATCGCAGTCGCCAGTGAGTGAAAAAACCTCGTATTTACGTTAATAGAAGCAAGCTTGAGGGAAAAACTCCGTGACGACGGTGAAAATCCTGTACTCAGGTCAAACTGAGCGAAAATTTGCTACATTTACACTGACAACTAATTGTTGTGTAGTGTGGTGTATGTAATACACGGTGTAGGTGTGACAGTTGTAGTGTAACTGTACCTACGTGTAAAATGACACAGTAAATAATATGGCGACGACGAAGGCAGAGGAGAAGAGGCAGCAGCGTGCGGCAGATGATCAGCTGGTCCGCACAGCAAAACTGCTACACCCATTGCTGAACCTGCAAAACCAATTAAGGTGGAGCATCAAAAGTGTCAATGAGACAAAATTCTTATTATGTTACAATTACTCTCTCTGGCTAGCAGTCAGTACATGCTATGAAAAGTACACTCGAGGTCGCCATTAATTTTAGCACACGATTATGGTCGGCAAGTTGAGAATCCCTGTGCAAACTCGGGTCTTCCATAGCCTCGAACTGCACACGGGTCCTCAACCTGTGCCTCAACCTACAGTACTTATATTAATATTGGAGAGCTGAGAAACCTTGTGCAAACTTGGGTCTTCCATAGCCTCAAGTCGCCTCTGCAGAGTTCTCACTTCCCCCTTAACCTACAGTACTTATATTAGTATCGGGGAGCTGAGAATCCTTGTGCAAACTTGGGTCTTCCATAGCCTCAAGTCGCCTCTGCGGAGTTCTCTCTCGAACTTCCCCCTTAACCTACAATACAATACTTATATTAGTACCGGGAAGCTGAGAATCCTTGTGCAAACTTGGGTCTTCCATAGCCTCAAGTCGCCTCTGCGGAGTTCTCTCTCGAACTTCCCCCTTAACCTACAATACAATACTTATATTAGTATCGGGAAGCTGAGAATCCTTGTGCAAACTTGGGTCTTCCATAGCCTCAAGTCGCCTCTGCAGAGTTTTCTCTCGAACTTCCCCCTTAACCTACAATACTTATATTAGTATCGGGAAGCTGAGAATCCTTGTGCAAACTTGGGTCTTCCATAGCCTCAAGTCGCCTCTGCGGAGTTCTCTCTCGAACTTCCCCCTTAACCTACAGTACTTATATTAGTACCGGAAAGCTGAGAATCCTTGTGCAAACTTGGGTCTTCCATAGCCTCAAGTCGCCTCTGCGGAGTTCTCTCTCGAACTTCCCCCTTAACCTACAGTACTTCTATTAGTACCGGAAAGCTGAGAATCCTTGTGCAAACTTGGGTCTTCCATAGCCTCAAGTCACCTCTGCGGAGTTCTCTCTTCCCCCTTAACCTACAGTACACGTGTATGTACAGGCCCTGGACATACTGTGTCCTGTGGGGCCAACAAGTGAGACGTCAGGTCTACACTTTTGACTGGGAACCAGGCTAGTCCTTGGATTACTCAAATCTCTGAGGATGCCTATCACGGAACCCAGCATACAACAACTGCCCATGTTAGTCAGCAATTGGTAGGCGAGACATCAGGTCTGCACCTACGTTATCACTTCCCTTGATGTATCTCACAACAAGGTTAAACTGCTGTAGATACAGTGTCCAGCGTGTCAATCTTGCATTAGCCGTCTTGGTCGTGCTAAGACTAGTGAGTGGCATATGGTCAGTTTCCAGAACAAATGATGCCCCAAATAAATAATAATAATATTTTTTAACACCATCAACCACAGCCAAGAGTTCCTTCTCAACAGTACTATAATTCCTCTCGGCGGGTTTTAGCCTACGGCTGTGGTATGCCACTGGGAAGATTCCACCTTCCGATTCCTGCATCAATACGGCACCTACTCCATCTTGTGAAGCATCAGTGCGCAGTATGAAAGGTTTGCTGGAATCAGGCAACTGCAAGATAGGCTCCTTGCACAACATATTCTTGAGGGTGGCAAAAGATCTCTCTTGCGCTTCTCCCCATTCAATGGTGTTTGGAGCATATTTCCGTAGCACTTCGTACAACGGTTGGGCAATGAGAGCAAAGTTGGGGATAAAACTCCTATAATACCCCACTAGACCAAGAAATGCCCTAACCTGTTTCTTGGTCACGGGTCTCGGGGATTCTTTAACCTTCCTGATCTTGTCACCCTGACACCTGCAGTGATTGTTGCCAACAATATGACCGAGGAACTCCACCTCACTGTGAGCAATCTTGCATTTGCTAGGCTTCACAGTCATGTTGAAACTCTGGAGTCTACTGAAGACAATTTCCAAGAGTCTGAGGTGCTCCTCCAATGTGGCGGAATGAACGAGGACATCGTCAACGAACATCTCTACTCCTACAATACCATGGAGCACTTGTCTCATGGCACGATTGAATACTGCTGGGGAATTGGTAAGTCCAAATGGGAGGACTTTATACTGGTACAACCCCTAGGAGTAGCAAAGGCAGTGAACTGACGACTCTCAGGATGAAGGGGAATCTGGAAGAATCCCTTCGCTAGGTCGAGCTTCGTGAAATATCGTGACCCTGCCAGCTTGGAGAAGATGGCAATATGGTCACCCATTGGCTCAGCATCCACTTTGGTGATTGCATTGAGCCTTCTATAGTCGCCACAAATCCTGACTCCACCATCTTTCTTGCGGACTACTACCATCGGACTACAGTAAGGAGATGAGGACTTTTCGATAATGCCTGCAGTCTCCATGTCAGCAATTTCCTTATCTACTGCACCCTGTAGTCGCATGGGAATCGGATATGGCTTAACCTTTATAGGAGCATTGCTGGTCAACTCAATTTTATGACACGCAACCTTTGCAAGTCTAGGTTGGTCTGAGAAGACATCAGCATACTGACAGAGCAGTGATCATAAGGCATTCTGGTCCCCTACTGCTAAGTCAGGGTTAAGTAAAACATCTCCGACAGTCTCTTCCTGATGGGACTGAGCGGTTAAGGGTTCATCATCATGGTCATCAGCTGGGATCACCGCAGCTGCCCCGGTTTCTTCCAGTGGCTGGTCACTATCATCAGCTACTCGTAGGCCAGTCTCCTCGGGGTCTGACTCATGATAAGCCTTCAACATGTTAATGTGGAACCTTTTACGAAGATTCCCCATCTGTATTATGTAGTTGAGGTCTGAAATGCGCTCTACTACATCGAATGGACCCTTCCACTGCGCCAACAACTTGTTCTGGGCAGTGGGGAGTAATACCAAGCATTTATCGCCTGGACTAAACTTTCGAAGCTTTGCCTTCTTATCATAATAAGCCTTTTGAACTTCACGCGCCTTGATCAGTTCTTCCTTAGCTAACTCGCACGTCGACTGGAGGCGGTCAGCCAAATCAAGGACGTAGGTGTAGGTGGTCTTGACTTCAGGGTCGGGTTCTTCATCGTCCCATAACTCACGAAGGACTTGAAGTGGGCCCCGGACCGACCTCCCATACACCAGTTCAAAGGGTGAGAATTTCAATGAATGCTGTGGGGCTTCTCGATAAGCAAATAGAAGAGGAGCAATGAACCGCGGCCATTCCTTTGGCTGTTCGGCGGTCATGCGCCTCAACATCTTCTTGAGAGTTCCATTGAACCTCTCACACAACCCGTTACACATGGGATGATACGGCGTAGTTCGTAAGCCTCGGATGGACAGCAACCTGAACGTTTCGTTCATCATTGCCGAAGTGAACTGCGAACCCCGGTCGCTCAAGACCTCCTTAGGGATACCTACACGACAGAACACTTCAATTAATGCCTCAGCAACAGTGATGGCCTCTATATTCTTAAGGGCCACGGCTTCAGGCCACCGTGTGCTGAAATCAACTATAGTGAGGATATACTTTGATCCATCACTAGCCCTAGGAGAGATTGGCCCAACTATGTCAACTGCTACTCTCTCGAACGGTTCAGAGATTATGGGCATTGGCTTCAATGGCGCAGGAGTGGTACGCTGACACACATCACAGGAACGTACGAGCCTCGTTATTTCCCGTCCCATTCCTGGCCAGAAAAAGTCAGCATGGATGCGGTCAGAGGTCTTCTTTTGACCCATGTGACCTCCCATCGCTGAACAGTGACCTAATTCAAACACTGCTCGGCGATACTTTGCAGGAACGACAAACTGCAGTCGAACCTCACCCTGGGGTGTCTGTGACTCACGGTACAGCCGTCCTCGCTACGAAGGAACCTGGCTTGACCTCCCCGTGAATACTTGATCACATTACCCTCCAGCTTCTTGCGCACTGAGGCAAGTGTCGAGTCAGTCTGTTGCTCTTGGACAACATCTTGACTACGAATCAGATCTTGCGGCGTTGCGACGGTCAACGGAGTGACGCGATTTGGAGCCTTGGCCATGGCTCGTGTTATCGCAGCAGCCGAAGTCTGAGTAGCAACATCTACGGCACAACTATTTTTGATCCCAGCGATGTTGCCTAATATGAGGTCAAATAGGGGTTCTGGCATGACAACTGCAAGTGTCGTACCAGTATAAAATGGAGATGCCACCTGGATACGTGCCTCAGGAAACAATCTCACTGATCCATCAATAAGTCTAACCTGGATCTGTCGACCTGTATACTCATCAGGCCGAACTAAACTCTGCTTAACAGAGCAGCCTGAGGAACCATTGTCCCTCAGGACATTTACAGAAACACCTCCTACAGACCCTGGCTGAACAAGAAAGGCAGTGTTGTTGGTGGAAGGGTCTGAGGAGGTAGCAGCCAGTCATTCATGAGACTGCGGAACAACCGATGCAGCAAACGTGGCGCCCTGGGAACTAGGTGTCTGAGGAGAGTTCATGGTCGGAGGGGGACTTGCGAACTGTTGGGAAGTACCTGTACTGGTAGAGATGACACCACCAGGTACTTGTGGAATGAAGGCTGCATTTGCCTCCTGCCTCCGATACACTAATTGACCTGACTGAGGGTTACGTGGCTTGTCCTTGTATTGCTGCTGCTGCTGCTTGGGGAACTGCTGCTGGTTGGGGTGCTTGTTGTACCGCTTCCAAGCAGGCTGCTGTGTATTTTGCCCCTGGTCCTTCTGTGGTTTTGGACCTTGACCATTACTCTGAGAACGGCCTTGGTGCTGGGATTCAGTCTGAGAAGGCTTCCCAGACTTGGCAGTATCTTTTCTGCTCCAGGTGTTTTGCTTACGAGCTTGATACCCGTATGCAGTAAAGAATGCGTCAGCCTTCTCTGCCATTTGGCTGGCATCTTTCACCTGGCAGATCTTAAGCTGTGCTATGAGCTCAGCAGGCCACGACCTCTCTAGCTGTGTACGCAGCATAAGGTCAATTATCCCCTCACGCGTGGAAGGAGTTTCATCTTTCTCCATCCACTCATTTAAGTAAGCTGTGAGACGATCAAGGAACTGAACAGCTGTCTCCTTGTCTTGGAGACGAGCTCGCATGAACTGAACTTTGGCGTCGTCTACTGTGAGACCATACGCCTTAATGAGTGCAGCTTTCATCATCTCATATGTGAGATTGTCTCCACGAATTCTGTGGAGAATATCGAGGGCAGGGCCCTCAAATAAACTAAGAAATTGGATCCGCTTAGCTGCCTCATCCAGTTGATACATGTCTGCCATGTCCTCAAAACGAGCTATGTACGGCTCGATTCGCTCGCTTTCCTTGTATGAAGGAAGCTTGATGCGTGGGGTCGCCAGGACATGTGCAGGAAGAACGCTCGTGGAGCTTGGACCAACTGCACCAGATGTATCTGAAGCCAAGGAATCTCGCTTGAGCTTCATCATTTCATATTCGTGTTTTTCACGTGCCTCACGTTCGGCACGTTCGTGCTCTCGTTCTCGCTCGCGTTGTTCACGCTCGTATTCGCGCTGTTCTCGCTCGTGTTCGCGCTGTTCTCGCTCGTATTCGCGCTCTTTCTCACGCTGCTCTTGTTCATATGCACGCTCTCTTTCACGTTGTTCGCGCTGTTCTCGCTCGTATTCGCGCTCTTTCTCACGCTGCTCTTGTTCATATGCACGCTCTCTTTCACGTTGTTCGCGCTGTTCTCGCTCGTATTCGCGCTGAATCTTACGCTCTTCACGGGCATCATTCTCGCGCTGCTGCTCCTGATTATGCCGTGAGAGTATATACTCTTTAATTTCGGTTGGGTCCGAAAGACCCATTTCTTTGGCTTCCTGTAAAAATACAGTAGTAGCCATTTTGCTAATTTATTAAGCAAACCGAAATTGAGTACTGACTGCTTAGCGACGAATACTAATAAACAAAAGTAAAGAGTACAGACACAAGCTAGTGGTGACCAGTCTTATCCAGTTAACTGGCAAAGAATAAATCAAAAATGTAAATGACTGGGAAGACTCAATAATAAACACAATGGGTACGGCGACTTCCCAGGAGCGAATAAAATCGTCTGGCGTTACCAAGAATAAACTAGAGTTAAGTACTCTATGGACTGATAAAGCAAAATTCACTTGCTAAATTAAGGGTAAACACCAGTAAGCTTGTGCCTATAAACTTTAATGATAAATACCTAAATATGAATGAGTGAGCACTATCTCGTGAATAGCTTTAGAGCTAGGAGTTAATATCCTGGCGAGGTCGCCAATTGTCACGGGGTTTTTATCATATCACGGTAATTTTGATATAAATGCTTAAATATTATTTAAATTGATAATAATATTCAATAATATTGAAGAGCAGAGACAATGATTGTCTTGCTACATCAAGCAACGATTACTTTACGCTGGCTTAGCACGATTCTCTGAGAACGAGAATTTATAAACTTCCTCAACAGTACACAGCAGAGACTAATTACTCACAATTGCTGAATTACTGTACTGTTAGCCTCTGGAGAAAGTTACATCACCCCTGACAATAAATAACTAATACTAATAATAATAACATCAGGTTCTTGCTGATGCATTAACTCCTGGCACAACGGATTTTAAGTTAATACAACAAGACTGGTCTAAGTACCAGTTATGAATAGTAAATGTTTATGCAAGCTAGGAGCTATATGGAAAATAAGCTTAATTTGGATTAAATGAAACAAGAGTTTACTTACATTAAGCTCAAGAAAGGAACTGTTAAATTTATTAATCAAAAAAATAAATTTAACGTTACAATTCAAATCAATTAAATGAGACGCACTCGCTCACTCACACAGAAGCTAAATACTTACGCCTAGGAAAAACACCTTAACTAAACTCTTAAAACTAGGAAATACACAAAAGAAATACCAGTCGATGAATGCTTTGTATCACCCAGGGGGTGGGAGTTTGAAGAAACTGATATTCTGTGGAGCTTGGGATGCTAGCTGACCTCTCTTCACTTCTGAGCACAGGACCTCTCTCCGTCAAAGCCACCACTAGACTGAATTCAAATAATGTACAGGCAGGACGCACAAGCTACCAGAAGGCGTGGCTAACGGTTTAGGCAAGCAGAGGTGAACGATAAAGAAACAATAGTATCGCTCAGTAGCGCACTTAGTGACGTGCATCAAATCGGTCACCCCTGAAAACGGTGACGAATGATTTGAAAAGTATACCCCGAAATGGAGAGAGAAACGGTTAACTGAGCGATACACAATGAGTTTTCCACTAATAGTTCGTGGCTTCTCACAAAAAGGAAATGTCGCGAATTGATTCTTGACACAGAGCTTGATACAACTTGTAAGAAGGACGCGCAAATGAAGCCATGGGGACAAAGAGTTGACAATCCCGCTCTGAATAACAGAGAGAACGACTTACTCTACTATAACGGTAGAAGGGGGGGACTGAGGCAGAACACGGTCGTGATCAAACATGCAGCAACTGTGCGTTAAAATTACACAAAGGATGATGAAATCATAGGCTATGTAACACCTCCCCACAAAGAAAAAAGAAATTTACAAAGGAAATTTCTTATTACTCTAAAACAATCTGTATATGGCATTACAGAACATGCAAAAGCCTTTCCTAATGTTACAAAACATGAGATCTCCCTAGCACGTTCAGTCATAGGTACTTGCCAGCATCCCTTTAACAAATCAAACCCACTTATGCACCTAGCCCCTCCGATCCTGTCTATGCAATCTTCCACACGAGGGAGAGGGTAAGTGTCTGTTTTGGTTATCTGATTAACACGTCTGTAGTCAATGCAAAGCCTCTGTGACCCACCTGGCTTAGGGACTAGAGTGACAGGAGAACTCCACTCGCTCTGACAGGGCTCAATCATCTTGTGGTCCAACAGGTAGCCAAGCTCCTTCTGGATGAGAGGAACTTTCAATGGGTTCACACGGTAAGGAGGCAGTTTAATTGGCTTTGCGTCTCCAACCTCGACATCATGCATCAACACAGTAGTTCTTCCTGGAGTGGCACGGAACACTTGCGGGTACTCCTGCAGTAATGCCGAAAACTCCTGCCTTTCCTCGGGAGCTAGATTAGAAAGCTTAGTCTGGAGATCATTCATGATATCAGGATTCTTCCCCAAACTATCACTCACGCTCATACTACATGGGAGAGCTTCACTTGCAGACTTGGGTGGAACAGCTACAGTGCAGACTGGATTATTTTCGTCCCGCCTGTGATATAACTTTAGCATGTTGATGTGACATAGTTGCTTGCTCTTTCTACGATCTGGTGTGGCGATGACATAGTTGACATCACTGAGTTTCTTCTCCACGAAATAAGGACCACTAAACTTGGCTTGAAGAGGTTGCCCATGAACTGGTAGCAGAATCAAAACCTGATCTCCTGGCTGAAAGTGGCGTAACCTGGACTTCTTATCATACCAAGTCTTCATCTTCTGATCAGCTCCTAAATTCTCTCTCGCCAGCTGTAAAGCAGTGGACAGCCGTTCTTTGAACTTCATCACATACTCCAGCAGGTTGACGTCATCTTCCTCCGACAGCCAGCATTTAAGGAGTCCTCTTACTTCATGGCCAAACAGTAGTTCAAAAGGTGAGAAGCCCAGTGATTCATTTGGAGATTCTCTTGCGGCAAATACAACAAATGGAAGACCTTTGTCCCAGTCTTTCTGATGTTCCAAACAGTATTTCTTGAGCATCGATTTGAGTGTTTGATGATATCTCTCCAACGCTCCTTGGGTCTGGGGATGGTAAGCTGAAGACGTGATCTGGGTGATGCCCAACTCTTTCAGAGACTGCTTGAAAACATTTGACATGAAATTACTTCCCCGGTCTGACTGTACCTCCTTGGGCAGACCAAACTTTGTGAAGAACCCTAGCATTTCCTTAACCACGTTCTTCGCTGAGATATTTCTAAGTGGAATGGCTTCAGGATAACGAGTAGCCATATCAATCAGGGTCAACACATAAGAAAATCCTGAAGAAGTCTTAGGAAGAGGGCCCACAATATCCACCAACACACGGGTGAAAGGCGCCTCAAAAGGAGGAATGGGAACTAGAGGTGCAACCTTTTCGGTCTGATTACACTTCCCCACAACTTGACAGGTGTGACAAGACTTACAATACCAGGAAACATCCCTGAAGATACCTGGCCAGTAGAAGTGTTTCAAAATGCGTGCCACAGTCTTCCTCACTCCAAGGTGTCCTGCCAAACTGGAATCATGAGCCACTCGAATGATATCCTGCCTACAAACACGAGGGATGACAACTTGATGTACAACCTCCCATTCAGTGTCGGCTGATGCTGTTGGGGGTCTCCACTTCCTCATAAGTACTCCTGACTTTACATAATAACAAGTAGAAGCACCGGCTGACTCTTCTTCACTGTAAGTAGAGTTAGCTAGACCTTTCAACTCAGGGTCAGCAACCTGCAACTCAACCAACTCTTGACGAGACAAATTATCAACACTACGGGGTACTGCCTCATCTGGTGAGTGGTCCAAATTAGCAAGAAAAGTGTCAGCTAGGATAACATCATCATCATCATTATCCTCTAAATCACCAGTAACTTTAGACTTAGCCCTAGTGACAGCACATGCAGGGAACACATCAGGGACACTACAATCCTGGGTCGCAGCCACTGGGTCACTAGACAACTGAGGAGCTGGACACACTTGACTTCCACCAATATCATTTCCAAGTAAGAAAGTTACACCTGACATTGGGAGTGTCTCAACCAACCTAACCATAACGGAACCATTAACAAAACCAGACTCTAAATTCACTCTGCACAGAGGGACAGAGAAGTAATTATTCCCTACACCTTGTAAGATTACAGTTTCATCAGAGGAATTAACATTAGAGCCTAGAACACTGGTCAGCATAAGGGATTGGCAAGCACCTGTATCACGATATATTTGAACTGATTTCCTGTCATTACTGTCCAGAGGACTGACAAAACCATCAGACAGGAAATTAGCACATGAACTCTTGAGAGTGTCACCCACGTTACTGCTCAAAAGAGGAGCTCCATCATGAGAATTTAAGTTACCCCTCAAAGCAGGTTCAGTTAACTCAGTTAAAGAATTCTGGGAACTCTCAAGGGTGGACACTAGACCAATTGACTGAATATTTAAAGACTCCTTTTTGTTCACATCACGCTGTCTCCTGAAACATTTCTCCGTAGTATGACCAAGCTTACTACAATAAGTACATTTACTTTTCTGAAATCTAGAGGTGAAGCTGGTATTTACTTCCTGAGAAACATCATCTTTATTCTCCTTCCTGTTACCTGTACTCTGAGTAGAGGCAACGTACTTACTCTCAGCTTTCCCTTTTTCTCTAGAATAAATCTTGTGAGTGAGAACATATTCATCAGCTAAAACTGCGGCATCAGACAAATTATCTATCCTTTTCTCATCAAGATATAGACTTACATCTTTATAAATACACCTTTTGAAGTCCTCCAGCAAAATCATCTGCTTAAATTTGTCAAAATCAGAATCCACATTCTTAGAATTTAACCACTGCTCTAACAGATCTTCTTTGATTTTTGCATACTCAACATGGGATTGCTTATCTTGCTTGTAAGTTGTCCTAAATTTTACTCTATAGGCTTCAGGAACAAGCTCATAGGCCTTAAGAATCAAGCTCTTAACTACATCATAATTATCAGATTGATCCTGAGGCAAAGATGCATAAGTTACTTGAGCTTTACCGGTGAGAACAGTTTGAAGGAGTACTGGCCAATTCTGTTTGGGCCAATTAAAACCTGTAGCTACCCTCTCAAACAACTGAAAATACTTTGTTAAATCAGATTCATTAAAATTAGGGACAAGTTTAACATTTTTAGCCACATCAAAATCATCAGAGCTAGATGATCCAGTTCCACCTTGTTTCATGCGATACTCATGGTCTGCCTGAATCCTAGGAATTTCAACTTGTGCCTCAGCCTCTTTAGAACGGGCCTGAAATTCAGCCTCCTTAGCACGAGACTCCTGCAGGGCTAGCTGTAACTTAGCTAATTCAATCTGCGTTTGCTCATTTCGAGGAGTTACATTAAACAAGCTTTCATTAATCATGTCAACAATTTGATCTTTAGAATGATGAGAGCGAACAGCAATTCCCAATTGTTGAGCAACAAGCTTAAGTTCATTCTTTGTTCTGTTTTCTACATCACGCACTGTTTGCACATTTGACAAAAAACTTTGGCTTCATCAAGTGTAGTAATAGTAGACATCATGAATAAGTAACAGTCACAAAATATCGAGCAATATCCTTATGATAATATCCTGAATATCCTGATAAGAGGTCGCCAAATTTATGTTACGGAACAGAGAAAGATAATGTACACTTTAAGTGAGAATACTAAAAATCACTACTGTCCCGTAAAGTTCCAGGTTCAAAACAAAAGAGTTAGGTAAAATTACAAGTTAAAGTTTAATGCTCAAACTAACAACAAAACATTCAGGACTCATAAGGATAATGTAATGGCAAAAAACAGGTTAAATATATGGTTAACTGCAATAGCCTCTATTAACACAAAATTAGCAAGGGTAAATTTACCTAAGTCAGCCCTGATAAAACGAAAATACACCGGGTAATGCTCAGTTAATGCAAGATAAATTATTACAGGTCCAAACTAGTATCAAAAATGACTGACATAAAACCCAACATTAATCAAACAACCTCACTAGGCCTAAGAATTAACCTTATGCTACACAGTACAAGAAAAAATACAACTGTTATACTCAAATTACACACACAGCTGCTAGATGTTTGGAGATTTCTTGAGCACTCACAATAATAATATCTGTACAGGGGAGGACAGAGATGTGAACAAAATGAGGAGCAGATCTAAGTGGCAATGATGCAGAGACTGAGCTCATTATATAGGGGCCAGCAGAGCTTGATACAACTTGTAAGAAGGACGCGCAAATGAAGCCATGGGGACAAAGAGTTGACAATCCCGCTCTGCATAACAGAGAGAACGACTTACTCTACTATAACGGTAGAAGGGGGGGACTGAGGCAGAACACGGTCGTGATCAAACATGCAGCAACTGTGCGTTAAAATTACACAAAGGATGATGAAATCATAGGCTATGTAACAACACACACACACACACACACTTCAGGATTGCATATGACATAATTAACAGTAATGAAAGTTACAAAAAGAGCCTTAACTACAAAAAGGTTAACTATCATGACCTAAAGAAATACTTCTTAGAAAGAGATTGGGAAAAAGAGCTTAGAGGACAAGATTTAAATGTGATAGAAAATTCTGTGAACTTTATGAAACAGGAGTCTAAAATTACATCCCTCGGCACAAAGAAGCAGAAATGAAAAAAAAAAAAAATGATTTAATAAAGAATGTAAAAAATTAAAAGAAAAAAGAGACTTGTTATGGAATAGATACAGAAGACACAATAGTGAAAGGGCATATAACAATTATAAACAGGCAAGAAACGAATACACAAGAATAAGGAGAGAAGCCCAAAAACAGTTTGAGGTGGACATCATAAACAAATGTAGTGATCAAATTAAGCTATTTTATAGCTACATCTGAAGCAAAACCAAAGTAAAAGATAAAATACAATCCATTACTGATGAGGGGATCACCTATACAAAGGAGAAAGATATTTGTGAAGCACTAAATAATAATTTCCAATCAGTTTTTACAGAAAAGAATAATTTTGAGAGGGACTATGTGGAACATGCATGCCCACACATACTACCAGATATACAAATATCAGAAAAAGAAATACAGGAGGCGTTACGAAAATTAGACAAAGGAAAAGCAAGTGGTCCTGATGAAATTTCGTGTTGGGTGCTACATGAATGTCCAAAGGAGTTCAGTAGATCATTATCTTTAATATTCAAGGAATCCTTGGGTCAAGGTAAACTACCTGATGTTTCGAAGAAGGCAAAAATTGCTCCATTATTCAAGAAAGGGAATAGACAAAACCCACAAAACTACCGACCAGTTTCACTAACCAGTGTTGTAAGTAAGATATTGGAAAAGCTGATAAGAAAAGTTTGGGTAAACCATCTAGAAGAACACAATATGATAACAGAAAGGCAATTTGGTTTCAGAAAGGGAAAATCATGTGTTGCTAATCTATTAAGCTACTACGACAGAGTTGCAGAAACATTAGAGAAAAGAGAAGGATAGGTGGACAGCATCTATCTAGATTTCAAGAAAGCATTTGATAGAGGAAGCATACAATGAATGGATGAGAAATAGGGGCGTGGAAGAAGTTGAGAGGCGGAAGAGAGAGTTATATGTAGAAAGAAAGAGAGAGGTGAAAAGATTAGTAAGAGAGAGTAAGAAGAGAGTGGATGAGAAATTAGAAAGGAATTTGAGTGTAAAGTGGAGGGACTGTAAGAAAATGTTCTGGAAAGAGGTGAAAAGTGTAAGACAGGGTGGAAGTGAAGTTAGCAGGGGAGCGAAAGATAAAAATGGTAGATTACTAGTGGAGAAGGGAGAAAAAGTGAGCAGATGGAGAGAACACTTTAAGGAATTGTTGAAAATAGAGGATGGAAGTAATGCGAGTATAAGTGGCTGGGGAATTGTTGGGAGGAAGAGGGAGGTGAGAAGACAGGAAGAAATCAGTAGGATAGAAGTTGTGGAAGCAATGAAGAAAGTTAAATTGGGGAAAGCCCCAGAAATTGATGGTGTGTGTGGTGAATTGCTGAAGCATGGGGGAGAGATAGTAGTAGAATGGATGTGGAAGATGTGCAGATTGGCCTGGGAGGAAGGTAGAGTCCCGGAGGATTGGAAGTCAGGTATAATTATTCCCTTGTACAAAGGAAAAGGGGAAAAAGAAGTGTGTGGTAATCATAGGGGCATTTGTCTTCTTAGTATAATAGGAAAAGTGTATGGTAGGATACTTATTGACAGAGTTAGAGAAAGAACAGAGAAATTAGTTGGAGAAGAACAGGGAGCCTTTAGGAAGGGAAGAGGTTGTGTAGATCAGATATTCATTCTTAGATCTTTAGTGGAAAAGTTTCTAGAGGAGGGAAAAAAGTTGTATGCGGCTTTCATGGATTTGGAGAAAGCATATGACAGGGTGGATAGACAAGGATTGTGGAAAGTGTTAAGAATATATGGAGTAGATGGGAAATTGTTGAATGCTGTGAAGAGTATGTACGATGGTGCGAAGGCTGCAGTGCGTGTGGATGGTGAACTAAGTGAAATTTTCTCTTTGAAAGGTGGGTTGAAACAGGGATGTGTCATGTCTCCATGGTTGTTCAATCTATACATGGATGGGGTAATAAAAGAGGTACAAGGTAGGGTAGTGGATGTTGGAGTGGCCCTGGTGAGAGAGGATAGTGTTTGGAAACGCCCTGTAGTTGTTTGCAGATGATACTGTGTTGCTGAGTGAAGACGAAGGGGAGCTGCAAGGCTTGGTGGATGAGTTTGGGAGAGTGTGTAAGAAACGGAATCTAAAGGTGAATGTAGGGAAGAGTAAAGTGATGGTCTTTGAGAGAGGTGAAGTCAGTGAATGTACAGCGAGGTTGGATGGTGAGGAATTGGAAAATGTGAGTACGTTTAAGTACTTGGGTAGTGTGATGAGTAAGGATGGAGATTTGGAGGGTGAAGTGCTTGAAAGGGTACAGCAGGGAAGAAAGGTTGCTGGTTCCTTGAAAGCAGTGATAAGAAACAGGGAAGTGAGCATGGAAGTGAAAAAGTTACTACATGACAGTATTGTGATACCAACTCTAACGTATGAAAGTGAAGCTTGGACGTTGTTGGAAGGACACAAGTCAAGAGTGAAAGCAGTGGAAATGAGTTATTTAAGAGGAGCCTGTGGAGTCACATGGAGAGACAGGCTGACAAATGAGGATATAAAGGAGCGTTGTGGTGTGGATGTGGATGTGATTGGAAGCGTTATGAGGAACACACTGAGGTGGTTTGGCCATGTGGAGAGGATGGAGGGTGAAAGACTGACGAGGAGAGTGTATGTGAGTGAGGTGGAGGGGGGAAGATGGAGGGGGAGGCCGAGGATGAGATGGAGGGATGGGGTGGAGAGGTATATGAGAGAAGAGGGTGTGAGTTGGGAGCAGGGCAGTGAAATGGCGGGGGACAGGGCGACTTGGAGGCGATTTGTTTGTGGCCACCCCAAACGGGATTGAGGCGTCTGGCAATAGATAGATAAACAGATTTGATAGAGTACAGCACCAGAGACTTTTATGGAAACTGTACCATCAAGGAGGAATTCGAGTTAAACTGTACTGTTGGATGCATTATTTTCTCAGAAAAATGGAAATGAGAACAGTACTAAGGGGAAATTACTCATCATGGAGGGAAGTGACTAGTGGAGTTCCACAGGGCTCAGTGCTGGCACCAATTATGTTTTTAGTGTATATAAATGACATAGATAGTCATATTGGAAATGAAAGCTATTTAAAGAAGTTTGTTGATGATGCTAAAATACAAAGAAGAATTACCAACACAGACTCTTTTAAAGAGCTACAAGAAGAATTAAATAAACTTCGTGAATGGAGTAATACATGGCAAATGGAATTCAATGTGGACAAGTGTCATATAATCAAGATTGGTAAAAGTGGGAAAAGACCAGATGGGGATTATAAGTTGCGGAGTAAAACCCTACACATATCAGAAATAGAGAAGGACTTAAGTGTGATTATCAATAACAGGCTATCTCCGGCTGACCACATAAGTGAGAAGGTACGGAATATGTACACCCTGCTTGTAAATATGAGAATGGCATTCACATACATAAATGAAGACATGCTGAGAAAGACAATAACATCTTTCATCAGACCAACCCTGGAGTATGTGTCAGTAGTCTGGAATCCTCACCTCAATAAACACATAGATAAGACTGAAAAAGTTCAAAGGGCTGCTACAAGATGGGTACCAAGCTTATGGGATCTAAGCTATGAAGAAAGACTGGAAAAACTAAATCTGCCAACGCTACAGGAGAGAAGGAAAAGAGGAGACATGATTATGCTATATAAATGCATAACAGGGAAGGAGAAAATAGACATAAATGAATATATAACCTATGGGGAAGCATCAGCAAGAGTACACTGCAAAAAAATGCGTAAAAAGAGAGGTGATAAAGACGTAAGGAAATTTAGTTTCCCAAATAGGGAAAATGATCAATGGAATGCAATACCGAAAGAAATAGTGTGTGCCAAAACAGATCATAAATGTAAGGAGATGTATGTGAAAATGGTTTAAGACACGAGACAGAACGAGCTTGACTCATTCCTGTAAAGATACAATTAGGTAAGAACAATTAGGTAAGAACACACACAGAGGCAGGCAAAAATATTATCGCTCTGCCTGCTAAAGGTGGGCGATAACAATCTTGACTCTCCACTGCAAGTGTCCCCAAGTCTCTAGGAGAAGAAGTTGCGGAGCTCGGAGGCGTGGAATAGGAGGTACTTTCATGTTCACAGAGCGGGTGCGTCCCGGTGCATGAGCTGGGTGACGGCCAGGGCGCATGGCACTGACTGACTTGCACTGCCCGGTCTACCTCTTCACTCGCAGTCACGATCCATTGTCTGTGTCATGTCTGTTTCACTACTCAGTGCGTTTGGTTGCCCTCCCAGTCATTCCGAACTAACTCTGTGCCATTTGGTGTGTGGCGGGGAAATGTCTTTACGAAAAAATGGGTAGATTTTTGAAAAATAGAAAATGCATTAGAAGCATCTGCTAGTGTTGCATCTTATCTGAGAATATGAATGAAATCGAACATCAAACGTCTGAGCTATTATCGTTTGAAAAAAGAGAGAGAGAGAGAGAGAGAGAGAGAGAGAGAGAGAGAGAGAGAGAGAGAGAGAGAGAGAGAGAAAGAGTAATTATAAGATACAGTAGAATAACAAGAAGGTCTTCCATTGGAGACGAAAGACCTTTATAACATCAGCAACAACTAGAACTCTGTAGCTGTCTTATGGAGAGTGACTAGACTCCACCTACTGATTCTTACAATGACCTTGACTCCATTGGAGAGATTTGGATTTTGTTTTTCTCTCAGCATTGGCCCAGGCCAGGACACATAACCTGGGCCCTTCAGATTCCTTGTGCAGTCTCCAGTTCAACTGGAATCATTGCGAAACTCTGAGGCTGGAATAATAATAACTAGAACTATGTAATTGTCCTACGGACAGTCACTAGTCTCCACCTACTGATTCTTATAGTGACCCTGACCCCGTTGGAAAGATTTTTTTTTTTTTTCCATCAGCAATGGTCCATGCCGGGACACATAACCTGGGCTCTTCAAATTCCTTGCGCAGTCTCCGGTTCTCCTAGAATCGTCGCGACACTCTGAGGTCGGATTAATAATAATAATAATAATACCAACGAAAACAATAGTCACCAATGTAGTATGTGGAGACTAATCATATCAGCAAAAACAAGTCTCCACCTACAGTATGTAGTAGGTGGAGACTAGTACGGCAAATTAATTTAATAAACTCTTGGGAATTGGTCCGCCAAGTTTCATCTACTGTCCTCGGGACAGTCACTAGTCTCCTGCACCCGTTTCTTACAATGACCTTGACCCCATCAGGGAGATTTGGATTTTTTCTATCAGCAATGGCCCATGCCAGGACTCATAACCTGGACCCTTCAGATTTCTTGTACAGCCTCCGGTTCTCCTGCAATTGATGCAAGACTCTGAGGCAGGAATAATAATAATGCCAGTGAAATCTATAGTCTCCCCTTATGTAGGTGAAGACTTATAATGGCTTGAACACCGTAAAATTGTCCAAGGACAATTTTGATAAAAACTTCCCACAGTCATTGCCTACTAGAGGCCGAGCTGTAAGGGTCAAGGTCACTGATCTTTCATGTCACCTTAGGTCATCAGAGTCTATAAGTCCGACGAGTTTGGTGGCTCTAGCTTTAATCGTTCATGGAAAATTAGATGACATCCGGTATATTCGGAAAAGTTCAAATTTTTTACCTGAGGCGATCTCAGAGAATAATGAATCGATTTTAGCCATACTCCTTTCCACAATGCAGCCGCCTTAAGGCTATACTGCAAAAAAAATTCAGGTTGTTAGCTTAAGCGGTTTCTAAGACTGCGTCCTGGAATCTGCTTTTTTAACATTCTGAACAATATCTGGTGATCCGGTTGATGGATTGCCATCACATTTGGCCAGAAGAAGCCGCCAGCTGGGCGATTAACCTGACAAAGTTTGAAGGCTCTAGGCCAAACAGCCTACGCGTAATGGCCATTTTACTTTTTAAACAGAAAGAAAAAGAGCATTAACAAAAACAAGAAAACATCCCACAAGGATATGAAGTTTTAATAATAATAATAATAATAATAATAATAATAATAATAATAACTATAATAATAATAATACAGTAATAACTACTTCTTCAACTACTACTACTACTACTACTACCACTACTACTACTACACCTACTACTAGTAATAATTATAATAATAATAATAATAATAACTACTTTTCAACTACTACTACTACTACTACTACTACTACTACTACTACTACTCCTACTACTACTACTACTACTACTAATAATAATAATAATAACTATAATAATAATAATACAGTAATAACTAGTTCTTCAACTACTACTACTACTACTACTACTACTACTAGTAATAATAATAATAATAATAATAATAATAATAATCCATCCATCCATCATCCAATCCTACATTCCCCCATGAGGAGCGTAGGAGCCCGGGGCTAGGCAGTTGGTCCCGACATTTAAGATGAGAGTGACCAGCCTCACTCATCCCTGAGTGGCATTACATGAGCAATCAACCCCAACCACCCCTTGGATATAAACCTTCACCGGCTTAATCCGACAGGAGCGCAATAATTACCCACTAAACCACCAGGCGCCAAAGTTTGGTTATATGGTTACCACCCAGCGTAGTAAATGGTTTCCTGGTGCACAGGAAACCATTTGGCTTGTCACTCAGTGTAGAGTCACCCACAGGCTGAAGGAGGTGGAAAGAATGAAGGAAAGAAAGACAGAAGAGGGAGCGTAAAGTCACCCGTAGGCAGAAGGACAAGGAAAGAATGAAGGAAAGAAAGACAAGAGAATGGAAGGAAAGAAGGATGGAGAGGAAAGGGCAGACACCCGAGAGCAGCACTACATCAAGTGAGTGGATGGTGAGCGCCCCCACCTACCACCATAATAATATTAATAACTACTTCAATTACTACAGCAACAACAACAACAACAACAACAACAACAACTACTACTACTACTACTACTACTACTAGTATAGTAGTAGTAGTAATAGTAAAAATAATAATCTATCTATCTATCTATAGCCCGACGCCCTAATCCCGCAAAGGGTAGCCGCAGACAAAACCCCTCCAAGTCACTCTGTCACCCACCATTTGACCACCCTTCCCTCAACTCACCCCTTCCCTCCTTCATATACCTCTCAACTCCATCCCTCCACCTCATCCTCGGTCTACCCCTTCCTCTCCCTCCCTCCACCTCACCTACATACACCCTCTTTGTCAGACTTTCATTCTCCATTCTCTCCATATGTCCAAACCACCTCAGTGTATTTCTCCTAATCTTCTCAACCACATCCACATCCACCTCACAACGTTCCTTCATTTCTTTATTCGTCAACCTGTCCCTCCATGTCACTCCACATGCTCCTCTCAAGTAACTCATTTCCACTGCTCTCACTCTTGACTTGTTCCCCTCTTGCAAGGTCCACGCCTCGCTTCCATACGTCAGGGTAGGGATCACATTACTATCATGCAGTGACTTCTTAACATCCATACTCACCTCCCTGTTTCTCATCACTGCTTTCAGTGAACCAACAACCTTCCTTCCCTCCTGTACCCTTTCACGCACTTCATCCCCCAAAGTTCCATCCTTACTCATCACACTACCCAAGTACTTGAATGCACTCACATTCTCCATATCCTCACCATCCAACCTCACTGCACACTCTGTGACTTCATTCCTCTCAAACACCATAACTTTACTTTTGTTTACGTTAACCTTCAGCTTCTTCCTCCTACACACTGTCCCAAATTCATTTACGAAACCTTGCAACTCCCATTCATCTTCACCCAACAATACTGTATCATCAGCAAACAGTAACACCGGAATCTTCCAAATCTCACCCTCATTCATTAGAGACACCCCCACATCCACTGCCCTACCTTGCACCTCCTTTGCAACCCCATCCATGTATATATTAAACAGCCATGGAGACACCATACAACCCTGTTTCTCACCGTAGCCCTAGCTCCTTCGTACATACTCTTCACAGCACTCAACAATTTCCCCTCCACTCCATATATTCTTAATACCTTCCACATACCTTGCCTATCTATTCTGTCATAAGCTTTCTCCAAGTCCATGAAGGCAGCATACACTTTCTTTCCCTTCTCCAGATACTTCTCCACTAAACATCTTAGAACAAATATCTGATCTACACACCCTTTTCCCATCCTAAATCCCCCTTGTTCTTCTCCAACTAGCTCCTCTGTCATATGCCTAACCCTATCAATGAGTATTCTACCATATATTTTACCAGTCACACTAAGAAGGCAAATACCCCTATGGTTACCACATACTTCTCTCTCCCCTTTTCCTGTGTATAAAGGAACAATTATACCTGATTTCCAGTCCTCTGGAACCCTTTCCTCTTCCCAAGCCAATCTACACAACTTCCATATCCACTCCATAACAATCTCACCCCCATACCTCAGCATTTCATCACACATTCCATCAATTCCTGGGGCCTTTCCCAACTTGATCTTCTTCATTGCTTCCACTACTTCCGCCCTACTGATCTCTTCCTCCCTCCTCTCATCTCTTCCCCCAGCCATTCCCCAACCACTTATACTCGCACTGCTCTCACTCTCTACATTCAACAAATCCTCAAAGTGCTCCTTCCATCTCCTCAATTTCTCTCTCTTCTCTACCAACAATCTATTATTCCTATCTTTCACTCCCCTACTATTTCCTCTTTCACACTGCCTTACTTTCTTTACCTCCTTCGAAAACAATTTCTTACTCTCTCTCCATTTCACACTCAGATTCCTCCCAAACTCTTCATCCACTTTCTTCTTACTCTCCTTCACCAGTCTCTTCACCTCCCTTCTGCTCACATATACCTCTCTCTTCTCTCTCTCTCATCTTCTCCTCTACCTCTACTCGCTAACCATTCACTATATGCCTCTTCTTTCGTTCCACAGCTCTTTTCATCTCATCATTCCACCATGCTGTCCCTTGCACACCCTTGCATCTCCTCCTCACTCCACAAACCACCTCACATGCTGCGCCTATCTTTTCCGTGAATATCTTTCATACGTCTTCCACCCCTTCCATCTGCTCTAGCTCATACCTTCCCAATCTTTCTTCCACTATGCTCTTATACTCTGCTATTTTCTCACTATTTTCCAAATTCTCCACTCTTCTCACAGGAGCTGTTTCCTCCTGTCTTCCCCTTCGTCTCCTCAACCATTTTCTTTGCAGTTTTACCTTGGCCATCACTAAGTGATGGTCCGAGACTCCATTCCCCCACCCTCTCCACACTCTTTCATCCAGCACTTGTCTTCTTATAATAATAATAATAATAATAATAATGAAGTAGAAAAAAATTAAAACGATATCAGCAACTGACTAGGTCAGACTGAGAGATATGTTAATGAAAAGCAAACTCACAAATAAGGGCAATGTTACTGCATTTGACAATTCCTACACTTTGTTGTGGAGGTGACGTCAATTTGCTATTTAAATCATTTTTTTATGCACTGTTAATTTGGTGGTGAATGGGGCTGTGATGGATGGATGTGCATGGCGCGTGTGTAGTGAGTCTAATGAATTTTCCCTTATTCATCAGTGTATTTGCTGACAGGGAAGATACTTGTACTGATGTCAGTCTTTCTTTCATCACATGAATGGTGGAAATTTTGGGTTACTTTATGCCACTAACTCATCATTGGTGAAACTGCAACTCATTATTCCATTTGGCATGCACTGTGAATGAAATGTGGTCAGAGAGAGTGAGGGAAATATTCCAGTAAAAATTAATTATTGCTTCAGCGGAGCTCACCCTTTCCGCCTCTAGTGTTCGGCCTCAGTTGTATTAAATATTGGCGGCGGGGAAAGGTTGAGAGTCACAGCAATAGTCCTGCTGCGCCAACAGACGACCTGAATGAAATACTGATGAAACGAATTACGTGTCAAAGTCAGAATCCTCAAGTTCTGATGGATTTTGACAATTTTTGTTTCCTGAGATGGCCTGAACGAAGTTTGGAAGAGGTGCAACTTCGCTGAAAGTCACAGGCCAGGCCCAGAGTAAAGTTTACACGTGTTCATATTTTTTCTAATCATTATAAGTTACTCATTAATTCATTGGTACCTAAGATCCCTTAAAAAGGACGGAATTAAGCATTTTCTAAAGTTAATAATGAGGGGAACCCTTGGGTAGAGACCTTTTAGTTTCGTGACTATGGGCTGATGGACGGAGGGCGGTAAGCTAAGTGCCGTTCCAGCAATATCCCACACACAGAACCTGCGGGCAGTATGAGCTAAAAAGAGAATAACAATGTGCATTTCATAGATACTGAGACGAGTTATAACATGGAAATTCCTATATTTCTTGATTTATTTAAAATGTGATTCATCTTTGACATAATTCACTATTAAGTAGTCTTGAACATGCGTTGCACTAATGCTTACTAATATTGTATCTGTCTCTTTCAGGTAAGTCATGCTTACTGGCTAGGTGGTGACTAGGGGTGAGTACTAACATTCTCTTTACCTGGCTGAGGACTGCTGCCGTGTTAGTGGAAGTGCTCTCACTCTTATCTCCTGTGGACGTCGAGCAAAGTAAAGTCTGTTTTGTTATCCGGTAAGGGAGTTTTCTGCTGTTTCAGGCAACTGTAGCTGTCGACCGCCCAGTCTTTGTCATTTACCTGTCGGTCTTACTATTATATATCTACTGGTACACAGTCTGTCTGCTAAGTCTTCTGTCGTTTGTTCGTCTGTTTGTTTGGCCGGCTGTCCATCTGTCTTCCTTTATTTCGGCTGTTTGTTCTACGTCCTGTCTGCCATTCTTTCGTCTGTCTCTCCACTTTTGTCAATCATTCCACCTCTCTGTCGACTGTCGTCTGACCGCCTGTCTGCCCATCAATCGTCTGTCCATTTAAAATTCTGTCAGCCTGCTCATCTTTCTGTCGACTGTTTCACCACCACTTTAACACTGTAAATTTTTCTGTTGTCTGCCAGTCACATTTCTGTGCACTCAAAAACCAGCAGTTTCAAATTAAAACGCACAGCAAGGAATATTGAGTAACTGCCCTCACATCTTCCTCACCTTTCCTGAAAAATGGCAGTATATTCTGGTCGGAAGTAAGTTGATTTGTGTTGGCGCTAAAGATTAACCCGCTCACTCGGATCACATTATTACCTCGCCCGTACGGCGTCCGACGAGGTATTCTTTGGGTTGAGTTTCTTTGTTTGTTTATTTGTTAGCAACATTACGGGAAAACGGCTGGATGAAATTACTTGAATCTTTCAGGATATGTGGACACTGGTCCCCAAAGAAACTTATTAAATTATGAAGGTAATCGAGTGACCTTGAAAGGTCAGAATCAAGGTAATGGATTTTCAGAGGGTTATAACTTGAAAACGGTTGAAGATAGAGAAATTTACTATAAGAACATACAAGAACTCGTAGTATGGGCATTCATTTGGCACCAAGACCTTTGACCTTGAATGACCCTGAAAGGTCAAACTCAAGGTCACGGATATTCAGGGGGCTTTAACTCGAAACTGGTTGAAGATGGAGAGATATTTACCATCATCAACATATAGGAAATCCCATAAGGATTTTTCATTGGTACCTTGACCTTTGACTGTAAATGACGTTGAAAGGTCAAACTCAAGGTCGCGGGTATTCAGTGGGCTATACCTCGAAACTCGTTGAAGATAGAGATATTTACTATTACCAGGATATAGGAAGTCTCATATGGGCTTTCATTTGGCAGCATGACCTTTGACCTTGAGTGACCTTGAAAGGTCAAATGCAAGATCACGGATTTTCAGAAGTGTAACTTGAATACATTTGCGCCATTACCTTAGACTTTAATTGTGCATTGACGCTAAATGGCAGAAACGAGTCAGTTTAACCCATACTGTGCTGGGGAAAAAAAATAAATAAATAAATAAATGATACCTGTCGATGCCGGCCGATTTTTTTTTTCTGGCTAAATGGGCTTAATAAACCAATATAATATCCCTGGCATTAATCAAAGTAATCACTAAAGCCAGAAAGTTGGCTGAATTAAGTCAGGTTGGTACCACTCTACCCCTGAAATCTTTGAGGCTACTGAGAGAGCAGAGCGTCTGTGAGTTTGTGAACTAAATCTGGATTTTTCTTTGTTGGTAAATGGGCTTAATTCATCAATATAAGATCCCTGGAAGTAAAAAAAGTAATCACCAAAAGGTCGAATCGAGTCAGGTTGGTGTCACTCGACCTCTGAAATCTTCAAGGTTACAGACAGAACAGAACAGCTGTGAACCTGTAAAGACTCACTCGCCTCCTATGTTCATATATCAGTGTTGTATGCATGGCGGAGAAAAGTCTGTAGTTAGCCTCTTGTAAATTCTACAAGTGTGAGGCACCTCACATTTGAAAAACGTTAGGGAATGACAAATGGAGATTCCGACTCAGAGGGATGCTCCCACTTTTAAAAAGTGGTTATCGAACTGAAGACGTGATATGTTTAGGCTTTGTGTTCCTGTATGGCGTCTGAGGTGGACACTTTCCGTAAGGACCATACATGAGACCAGAGGAGTACTGTACATAACAGGATAATACTGGCTAGGTACAGGAGGATGGGGATTTGGGTGGGGGAGGTAGGTAGGAGTGGGAGGGCAGGTAGCACAGGGGTACTCATAAGGTGCCATAGGCTGCAGCTTCTTTTCCTCAACTTATGGTGCAGACAAAACATGCTGTCTGAATTACAACCATGTCCCAGTGTCGGCCGAGTCCTCGTCTGTGCTTTTGTGTTCTGATTTGATGAATACCCTAAGACAGAACATGAATGAATACCGGGGAATATCGCAAGTGAAGACGTCATAATGTTTGGTCAAATTTCTCATTAACGACTCAACAGCGTCTTTCCTTCCGCGATGACGGTGAAACTTTGGACAGCTTGGCTTTTTCTTCATCCCTTCAGTCCATGCACTCTTCCCTACGTGGAATAAATTAATCTTGCATTAGCTACAATAAAATGGATAAAAGTGTCCCTGGAATGAAGGGGATAGAAGAATATACAGTATGTATAAAAAAATATAAATATATACGGTGTCCTGCACTGTAGTGTAGTTGGGTGCATTCGCCATCCACCAACTTAGTGTAGTGAAGCCTTAAGGTGGCTCTGTACTGAGTATCAAGGCAAATGGTTTCTTATAATCCAAAGAAAAAGTTCCTACGCTGGGTGGTAACCATATAACCAACTGACGCCTGGTATTCTGATGACTTAAAGCGCTACAACCAGGTGTGGCCCGCAAACGTTTACATCCGAGGGATAGTGACGTCTAACTGCTCTAACAATTCTAATCAAAGGCGCGTGAGGCTGGTCACCTTTGCCTTAAATGTCGGGACTGTAAGGTTTAACCCATGAGACAAAAAGGATTAAATAATGGATGAAAATATTGTCAAAAAAAAAAAAAAAAATGTGGGGAGGAGACTGTATCACTTTCTCCTCTTCACATCCCCCCCCCCCATGAGATTGGAGAATCGTAACCTAGAGCTCCCCATCTCATGACCTCAATTGAATGTGGAAAAGTGTAATATATATATATATATATATATATATATATATATATATATATATATATATATATATATATATATATATATATATATATATATATATATATATATATATATATATATATATATATAAACTCGAGTAACCAAGTAATTTTATCACGCAATTCTTGTGTCGTGACGGCGCAGTCATTACTAGTGGCTATGCTGCATCACTGTACTTCCCATAACCTGACTCATGCATGCGTTGTACTGTCTGTGTTTTTTATGTCCACTGATCGTACAGTTGACTAGAATTTCATAGAGTTCACAAGATGTCTGTACTCATCACAGTCGCTGGTTGTGCTGTGTCTGTATCACACTAGAAATTGGATGTAGATGCGTTATATATGGACCCTTACCTATTTATCTATCTATCTATATACATACATACATACATATACTGTATATACAGTATATATATATATATATATATATATATATATATATATATATATATATATATATATATATATATATATATATATATATATATATATATATATATATATATATATACAACCAACTCCAAAAGGAAAAGTTATTAAGGATCCTTTGGAGTACTTTAAGGAAAGAGAAAAAAAAGTGAAAATCATATTGTTTTGCCTTCTTGCTTTGATAAGGAAAAAAAAAAAACAATCCATTTAAGGCAGAAGATAGTAAATATCAGTGGTTCTAGTAGTATCGATCCAAGAACCAACGAGCTGCCGAAAGTGTCAGGGCAAGATTGGCAAAACTGTCCCAGAAAAATGGTGGTTTTTGCCATTTTTGGGCTGTTTTTCACATTGCTAGGGTTTTGGCAAAGCCACAGAGAGGCCGAAGGCCTCTTTATATCATACATAAAGTAAAATGTGTGTGTGTGTGTGTGTGTGTGTGTGTGTTATGCAAGAAAGAAGGAACCAAAGGCCAGGAGCCCGCAAACCGTTCCTTTCAAGAAAAAAAAAAAAAGAATACAACAGAGAGACAAATTCACGATCCGTTCTTTTCAGGATGCCTGGAGACACTGCGTTTGAAAGATTGGAGATCATAGGACGTAGGAAATACAGACCGAGGGAAACAGCTCCAGAGTTGACCTGTTATATAATGAAGGACTGGGAGTAACGACGCGCCTGTCGTAAAGGTGGAGGGATGCCAGCAGACAGTTCAGAGGAGCAGTGACCATTTAAGTAGCAATAGAAAAGAGATAAAGATGCAACAGTGCGACGAAGAGACAGAGGTTGAAGGGTGTCAGTAAGAGGAGGAGAGTTAATGAGACGAAATGCCTTTGACTCGATTTTGTTGAGAAGAACTGTATGTGGGGAGCCTCCCCACACATGAGAGTTGTGCTCTATACAGGGGCACATAAAACCCGTGTATAAAGTCAACAACTTTGCAGAGGTAAAGAAGGTACGGAGTCTGCTTAGGATACCTAGTCTTTTGGAAGCAGATTTTACAAGAGTTGTAATATGATCTTTCCAAGATATATCCCGAAAGAATTAAACCCCAAGTATGTTTAAGGATGATGCAGGATTGACCTGGATATTATTAAACATTAGTGGGTACTCTTGTGGAAGACTTTGTCGGGTTCATAGGTGTAAGAACTGAGTCTTTGATGCATTAAAAACAACAAGCTTATTTTCACCACAGTCAAAGATATGAACTAAGTCAGACGTTAGGTGTGCCATAGCCTCATCCCTTGTTTGTTGCTGTAACTGCTGAGGTGGACGTTGCGGGAACCGAATGGAAAGGTGAAGAATGGAATCATCAGCGCATGAGTGGATAGGGTTAGATGTACAGATTAGAAGGTCACTGATGAATAAAACGAAGAGAGTTGATGATAGGACAGAGCCCTGAGGAACACCGCTATTAATAGATCTAGGAGAAGAACGGTAACTGTCTAGAGTAGTAGCTATGGAATAACCAGAAAGGAAGCTACTGATGAAGGCACAGATAGGATAGAAATTGTAAGAGGGCAGTTCGGAAATTAAAGATTTATGCCAGACTCGATTGCAAGCCTTTGAGATGTCAAGAGTGCTTAGTAAATGGCCAAACTTTTTAACATAGCAAAATGAAATTTTGCACATAAATAGACTTTCATCACTATTTCCTTTTCAGGCTGGCTGCAGCCAGTGAAGTTCTCCATTTACACCTGGAACTGGGGAAGGGGAATATGGCACCCTCTGTGACATTTTAGGTTAATTATCGTCTATGACAAGGGTTACTGGAGTGTGTGGTACACATACTGTATGTGGGTGGTGTACATGTAGGTGGGTGGGTGATATGGGTGAGACAGTGGTGTAGGTAGAGGGGGGAGGGTGCTATATCAGCGTATGGCCATTTTTTTTTTTTTTTTTTTTTTTACTGCAGGATAGCTCCCATGCAGAGAAATTACAATTATATTTTTTCCTCAAAAACCATAAAGTAAATATTACTGATAGAAGAAAAAAGAAACATGTGGCAAGGCACAATTTTTAAGATACTGACTATATACAACGTTGTCAGCTTAACACACCAACCGTGGTAAGTGGCAACCGTCCAAGTTAAGACTTTCAGGTTAATACTGCTCCGGTCAGGCTGTCACTAATTGTTCGATCCTATCAGAGCTGGGCACCGCAAACAAAAATTCACTTCCGCAAACACAAATCAGCAAACTCAAACCATTACATTCCACAACTGCAAATCCACAAACTTTTTGAAATTTGCAGTCAAGCAAGTGCACATGCAAACACAAACCATGTATATTGTTAAGAAGCGAGATTTGCCAGTTAGGTGCTCAAGAAGCTTCTCGGTGTTTCCCGTACGGTAGTTCCGGTATTGGTACAAATCAGAGTTGCCAGTTTGCCTGCTGTTTGTGAGCGTAGTTATTTCTTAAGTTATGCATTAATTTTCATGCTCTTTTTCTCAATATTGTTTTATGTACGTGATTGTTAAATTATGTATTTGAAATTAAGTTTTTATGGTAAATAATTTATAGCATTATGTTATATAAGAAAACTCTTGCATGTTTTGGTTGTCTCCTAGTTGGTAACTGTTGGCTATTGCCCTGTCGAGTTTGTGCTAGAAGTTTCTCGAGTAATGTAAGGCTACTTAAGGATGAGGAAGACTACAGCAAGTTTAGTCGGTTTTCGGTTCAGGTTGAGTGTAGCGCAGAGTCAATGAAGTTTGTATATCATCGGTACTGGTGAGAATAGCGAAGTGTTGTTAAGCATTAAGTGTAATTGCAGTTAGTAAAGTTTGTATAGCTCCAGTGCTTGTGAGAATAGTGAAGTTGGTAAGCATTAAGTGTAATTATTTGGAATATAAAGACTCAACTTAGGATGCCAGTGTTTATTTACGATGCCTGAGCTGATCCTGTGTACTGTACACCTAAAGGCTGACCATAGGAAGAACAACTCTCTAAAGAATGTTCCTTCTGTACTGTGCTACTGCTGTTGAAGCCTGTGGCAGTGTGGGACTGGGACGTTACAATCCATAAGATTATTTTTATTGTAAAACTAAAATGTATATATTAAATATTATTATGTTAGTATATTATATTTTTTTACTACAAAACTAGGGTAAATCATTCACTTTTGTAGATAAATGAAATGAATCATTACTCCTCACAGCTCACACTTTACAAGTTGACGCAGCACTCCACCTCTATTCCTCGGCTCTAACCTCCTCAGTCCTCACTCCTCAGTCACAGTCAGACTCCAACAACTGAGACAACTCCATCTTGAGCAGGTCCATGTTGCCCTTCATAAAAACAAACCGCCAAAAGTTTTCAGAGATCAGGCTGGTTTGTGGGCAGGTTTGCGTTTGTGGAAGTACTTCTGCAAACACAAAACCGGAAATTTGCATAAAATTTGTCGCAAATGCAAATCCATTTGCGGAGTTTGCGGTTTGCGGAAGTGACTGCAGAAATGGCCAGCTCTGGTTCCTACCAGTCTAATCTACAGTAATATGACAACATAACATACCATGACAGCCTAACCTAACATTACCTAATTTAACCAAATCTAGCTTAATTTAATCTAACCTAACAAATCAGAATGACTTGGGGGCGAATGGGTTTCAGATCCGAGTTGACCCATTGCCCTCTGTAAGAATCCATTGACGTCAACAAACCTTACCTGTTGGTCTTCAGTAACATAAATATTATTTCTGCAGAAGCTGAAATTTATGGCCCGGCCTTCACTACAGGTGAAGGATATCTTAAAACGAACGAATGGATGATGTAAATGAATGGTGTTAGTGAGTAAATAATTCTTGTTGGAACTATTTAGTCATTAGTTAACGAGAGCTTTACTGCAGTTTGTCCTTTAATCCGTAGGTAAACATAACTTGAAATGGTGGACCTCCACGAGTACCAGCCTGTAGGGAGGATGGAACCACTGAAGATCTTTATATGCACCCAGGAACAGGACCGGGAGGGAGGTTACTGCCTCACAAGGGTCACTGGAGTGTGATGTAAGTGGCTGGGCAGTGTACAGTAGGTAGGAAAGTGACATGGATTTTTTTTTTCTTTTTTTTTTTTGCTAAGAAAACGAATTATACGGCAGCTGTTGACTTCCCGACCAGGTTCTAGGCAGCTTATGTCCCCTGAGGCCTAAAGGATGGGGTTGTGTAAATGATATAAACTGGGGTGAATAGTGAGTTAAAATTACTAAAGAATGGGTATGAAGATAAGAGGGAAAAAGGGAAGATGAGGAACGAAGAAATACATGTTAGATGGAAGGACGGAAATAGTGATGATGATGGGCATGATAATTGAAGATAGCGGCAGTGGTAATTGTGATACTGATCACCATGGTCATGACAGTTGAAGATAGTGATAATGGTGATAATGATGATGGTGGCCACGCCAGTTGAAGACAGTGTTAGTGATAATCGTGATAATGATGATGGCGGTCATGATAGGTGAAGATAGTGGTAAAGACAATGGTGACAGTGATGATGGTGGCCATGATAGAAAGTGATAATGGCGAGTGATGATGGTAGCCATGATAAGAGAAAATAGTGATAATGGCGATAGTTATGACTATTGCAGTGATAATAGTGGTACCGGTTAGTGTCAGTTGTAGTAGTGGTAGTATGACAGTATTTTTCTTAAGAAAGGGAAATCCGTACAATGGTAGACCTCCAGCCAGGCCATCTTTTAGGTAGGGCTGTAATTTCTATTTATATTACTTTTTTTTTTTTTGGGGGGGGGTAAGAAAGCGAAATATTGCACAGTGGAATACATCCACCAGGACCAGACTTTATGCCCCTGGGGTAGGAGCCCCGTTGGGTTCAGGCAAGCACTCATGACAATAGTAGTTTCTACCTGGACAACGGCAAGTACAACTGCTATAGTGAATTCCTTTGAACTTTGCAGCTGAAGCCTATTTGAGTTTCCATTCTTGCAGCTGACTGGCTGTTATTATGAGAAGAACTCTGGTCACGTTCCATGTCATACAAATGATGACGACCCAGTCTGGGAAAGTAATAGGTAGAATGTGAAACATAGTAGAATAAAAAATATCGGAGACACGCAAAATTTTTAACTCAACACTGATGATCCCATCATCTACAGAATCCCGGGTTTATAACGTCATCATGCAGACGAGTATGAGTTTCTACACCGTGTATCAGTCATGATATTTCCTGCTGTAATACATTGTCCTGAGGGCAATAGAAAGCAACCCAACATCCAGTAGTTTCTACCACAAAAATATAGTGCCAGGAGTGTTGTGTAACCGTTATAAAGCAGGGTAGAAATAATTTTGTTTTAATGGCATCAGTGATCTTAAGTATTCTCTCTCTCTCTCTCTCTCTCTCTCTCTCTCTCTCTCTCTCTGTCCTTATCATCACTGAAAGCTTTGGTGAAGGGTTCAAACATACAGCAACATTCTTTGTACTGTGTGTGTCCCCTTGACGACACAAGTTTATTCCAGCCCCTGGACTAACTTATGACGCCACGGCCACCTACACGATCCGTCCTGGCTGACTGACCTTGTATGCTGACTCTGGACATACTTATACACTAGACCTGCCTTTGTCACCATGGGCACACGATGCCTTTCTTGCTATCAAGCACACTTCAACTGAGGTCTTTCTACAAAAGCTTGTTGTCTCAGTTGGAAAGACCAAAGTTAGAACCTAAACTCCAAATAGCGGTTAGTTTGTCTAACTAGCAATCTACAGCTCCCCCCCCCCCCGCCTTCCACACCTGATCTGACTGACAGTCAACCTTTTTCGCAATAGTTAACTGACTCTCAGTCTGCTGAGGACCTTGTAACTGACGCCATACCTCTTTCCCACTTGCCACCAACTGTATTCAACGAGCACCTATAAGTCGTAGTCAGCGCTTCAGATCTACAGTATGAGGTTTTACACGACATCTCAGATCAGTTGTGGGGGTATCTCGATCGTTCCTCCACGACCAAATGCTAAACCCTAAGTGTTCTGAATAGGACGTTATATTAAAACTTTGCCGTGCTACAGCTCCCGTCCTTGCCACTAACCTCTAGCGGACCCCTAGAAAACATTTCGGTCTTAAAACTTAGGATAAAAATTCTTTAGTTTATAATATATGGTTATTCTCTGTCTTGTAAATATCCTTAATAAACAGCATTTTGTCAGAGATGGGAATAATGCAGTGGAGACAAAAGTGGTTGGGAAATTATGGTCCTGTGTATGGGGGGATAGGCAGCTGCTGCTCGCCCGTCACGACAGTACTACTCTATACCTAACACGGTCAGTAAATGTACCTATTGCCTGTGGTGGTCTAGCTTTCCCCATTCTGTAGTGGAGACATGATGCGGCTATTTTCCAGGAAGATGATGATGATGATTAGGCGGAAGGGGGAGTAAGTCGCCATAAGAGAAAGCATTGCTTAGCACCTGAGAGCGTCAGAGAATGTTACAGAAAACTGTTTTTGCGTTACCTAACCTATTGTTGTAGAAATCGAATTAGGGATACATATTGCTCTGATTGTAAACCAGTCGATATCATAGTTTCCTGTCGTGGAGCTGGGATGCACAGTTTTGCTGTTGTTGTTCTAGAAATAAAATTTCATTATTGGACTACTCCCGCTCAGATAAACCATGCAACTGGTCCCATTCACTAAAAGACACGTATTGATTGCCATGTAATTAATTGTTTGAAGCAAGGAAGAAATAGATGGCACAATACACCATGCCTACGTCTCATTCTCTGACAATTCGAAATATTCCCCGACTTGCCCAAGACTGCTAAGGTGAACTTGGGAAAGGACGGCAAATTAATTTCTGATGTGACGGTGGAGCAGTGTGTTATGACCAGGTGGCATGGGCGATGTAACTATACACTATTTGATTGACCTGTGCGCCTGAGATGTTTGGGGCGAGAAGGGTGTTTGATTCGGGGCTGCTGATTGACCGCCGATGATGTCATTGAAGTAAATGCAGACATGTATTATAGGACAACATGCGGACGCTGGTGAACACCGTGGGTGGACGTAGTGCAACATGCGGACGCAGGTGTACACCGTCGGCAGATAATTTACTTCAAATGCCACTCATCGTTTCATAAAACTTTATAATCAGCTTTAATTTTCTTTGATGAAGGTAAACTTTTAAAGCTAATTTTGACCTCTTTAGCTCCGGAAATTATTCCATATTTAAACAGGTTGCTTATATTGCAAGCAGTTTACAAATATAATTATATGTATTAAAACAAGAAGAGCTGTAGATTTGCATAATCGGCGGCCAATCAGCAGCAGCAAATCAAACACACTCTACTCGTCCTATACATCCCAGGTGCACAGGTCTGTCAAACAGGGTATAGTGACAGTGTCATGGCCACTAAGTCACAATCACACCATCCGTTTGCAGGCTCTGCTGTCCAACAGAATTATTTTCCCGTAATGCCACCATTCATTAGCTAGAGCAATGCTCACTTTAACCAGACAGCCTCATGTGAAGAATGTTCGTGGCCAGATCTGGAATAAGAGCTAATATACTTCCTTGCACAACAAGAACTAACAAAAACCAACGCCTACACCGGACAGTTCAGATCACCACCAAAATTGAATGAACTCTGCCTTGGCCCATGACACATATATACACAAAATTTCATTGAAATCCATCAGTAGCTCTCTAAGATATATTGTGGACAAACAATCAATTGGGGTTAAGACATAACTTTCACTACCTCCATTGGTAGCGGTACAAAAAGGCAGGCAGTTAATAATCCTTATGATCAACCCCAGCCGAATTCTTTAGCTTCCAAGCCAACCATTCAGTATTTGAGAACAGAGTTAATGAGTCGCCATCAAGAGACAAGGAGGATACTGTACTGTAGGTCAAGGGCGAATCCAGAAATGGGAAAAAGGGAGCCGAAGGTATTGTACACCCAAACATGTGTATGTGTATGCATGTGTATACGAGCAAGTTTGTGTAAATATAATAACTTAAATACTTGAATCCAATTTTTACTTAGTGGAAGGGCTGAAAGTCAGTGTAGGGGATGAACTACTGATTTTGTGAACGGCAAATCAAAGGTCAACGTCAACTTAACAGCTTTGATCCGATTTAGACGAAATTTGGTGGAATGACTGAGGACACGACATGAACAAAGTAGATCAATTCTGAGAATAATCAATCAAAGATCAAGGTCAAAGAACAAGGCCAAAGTTGAAACGAGTGGGTCTATGTGTGAAGAAATTAACTAAGGCGGTTATTATCTGATTTCAGTTACAGCACAATGGAAGGACTTGGGTTCATTCGTGAGGTTGGCTTATTTCTGCTTTTTTTTTTTTTTTTAAATAATAGAACAGAGGCCAAGGTAACACGGCAAAGTCAAATGAAAATACCCTAATCAGTTTAAGACTAATATATTTGGAAGGGCTCAGGGTAAGGCAAAGGGATTCGATTTTGAGGGCAGTCAGACAAAAGCCAAGGTCACAGCAAAAGGTCAAACGTTAAGGTCATACTGAATATCAGCTTAAAGAATTATCAGCCTATTTAGGCCAGACAAAGGGGAAGGGTTAAGTTAGTAGTTAAGGTCACAGCACAAGGTGAAAGTTTGACTGGTGTTTGTCAGAATATGAAGAAAATAGTAAACAGTTACGTTTTGACTTTAACTAAACTTGGTGGAAGGGATAAGGGTCAGCCAAGAGGCTCCCCTATTTTTCTTAACAATACTTCAAAGGTCAAAATCACGTGGCAGGGAAAACTGAAGGAGTTTTTCTCCGTTTTAGACAAAACATTGACGAAGAGTTCAGGGTTGCTTAAGCATGAAGAGATTAGATTATTAGAACAATCCCTCAAAGATAAAGGTCACAAGGTAAGGGCAAGTGTTCGACCATATAACTGATACAAAATAGTCAGTTTAGACCAAACTTAGTGGAAGGATTTAGGGTCATCAGACAGGCTCATAGCCAGATTTTTAAGGGGGGGAGGGGGAGGTCTTTTTTCCTGAATCTGGACTTGCATAGCAGCCGTCTGGTCAATGGTCTGCGGAATGCTTGCTATGGGGGTCTGGGTGTATTCATAAGTGACATTGAGAAGCAGCACAAAACTCTGAACAAATGAGAGTGGTCTTTTTGCTCTGGTATAAAAAAAAAAAAAAAAAAAGGACCGTGAGAAAGTGAACCTTTCAGCAGGTGAGGGGTGGTCAGAGCCTCTCTATCCCCCCCCCCCCTGGCTACGGGTCTGTCCCAGGATGAAGAATTTTGCTTCTGAGAAGACTACGTTGCAAGACAAGATCAACTTGAACAGTTTATATATAATCTGAACCAAACTTAATGAAAAAGTTGACGGACAGGCAAGACTGAATCAGTTTTGTTTTATGAACACTTGGCTTAAACCCAAGGTCATGGGTGAAGGTCAGATGTTCTGCCCTTAGACGATTTTGAAGGAAAGCGTGTTCCACTGTCTAAGTGTTCTTCCTTTTTTTTCGGTAGTGAATGAAACTATCCTACAAAATTAAGGAGCAAGAGAAAAATATGATATATGACCAATATGAAGAACGTTTTAAAGCATTTTGCACAGTATTGTTGAACACAATTTACAATTTATTCTGTAGGGAAGGCAGCCATAATTAAAGGCATGTTACCATTCCGCCTAATCAGCAAACAATCTAATATTGTAGGAAAAAATATAAGTGTGTGCGTAATAGGAGCTGGGACGGGCGTCACCCTCCCAATATCAGACACTACCTTAAATGGAAATGCAAGGTGACGACATCACAATATTATGCCATATTACGCTAGTCTCCTAAACCTGTTTCAACTATTTTATTCCGGCAAGACCAGCAATGCATCTGCCAAGCAGACAAAGGTGACCCAGAAGTCAGATAAATGTACCCTGGGGAAACATCTGGAAACCTTAGAGAGAGAGAGAGAGAGAGAGAGAGAGAGAGAGAGAGAGAGAGAGAGAGAAATGTTACAAGCAGTTGCCAGCGATGCTGGAAGTGCAAGACGTCGAAACAAGCAACATCATGGAAGAATATTCCTTGACCAAGAAAGTGGCCAAGTGTAAACTGCGTCCTACATCCTTCCACCTAATTACAGAAAAGCTACAATGTTGCACAACTGAGGGATCCCTAACGAGGACAAGATGAGAGGGAAAAAAAAAAATAATAAAAGCCACATTCGAAGACGTACGAATTGCAGCTAATAGTAAAAATGCCAGAGAAGAGATACCAAGCAAAAGGTTAAGAAATTTTACTATCAGATTCATTTTTGGAAACTAAATTAGAAAGTATCAGGAAAGCAGAAAAATCCTATGAGTTATCAATAATCAGTGATATATATATATATATATATATATATATATATATATATATATAATATAGATAGATATATATGTATATATATATATATATATATATATAATATAGATAGATAGAGAGATAGATAGATAGATATATACTGTATATCTATCTATATATACTGTATATATATATATATATATATATATATATATATATATATATATATATATATATATATATATATATATATATATATATATATATATATATATATATATATATATATATATATATATATATATATATATATATATATATATATATATATATATATATATATATATATATATATATATAATCTTCAGCCACTGCAAGTCCACTTCTGAACAAGGGCGTCCCCCAACCTTCACGATTTCCTTGACTGAGCCAATCTCTGCCACATTTTCCCTGCAAATTTCTCTATCTGTTGTCTCCACCTCCTGTCTGGCCTTTTTCTGCTACGCTTACAATCTCTTGGAGTCCAGTCAGTCAGCCTCTTGCTCCATCGGTTATCCCTTATTCTTGCTACATGACCTGCCCACCCCCAATTCTGTTCTTTTATAACTTCTAAAGTGTCTTTGACTTTAGTCTGCTCTCTCACCCAAGGTGATCTTTTCCTGTCTCTTTAAGATATTCCCAACATTGACCTTTCCATTGCCATTTCAGAACGATTAGTTGATTTTCCATCTATTTTGTCTGTTTCCAGGTCTCACAACTTTCGTCATAGCTGGAATTATACATTTTTTATATATTTTCGTTTATACATTTTGGCCAAGCTACTTTTCATGATGTCTCTTTGTTTACCGAAAGCTTTCCATCCAATTATAATGAGTCGTTTTATTTCGCTATCGTGGTCTTTCGTTAGTTTTTAGTATTTGCCTCAAGAAACTGTACTCCCCGACTTCTTCAAAATTTTCTTTACTTATTCTGATGACGCTCTTTGGTGTATTTGGACTGAACAATAGTTTTACTCCAGTTCATCTTTAGCCAGACTTTAAGTCTTTCTCTATTTAGGTCATTTAGTTTTTACTGCTGTTTCTGAGACTAGGACAAAATCATCTGCAAATCTTAAATGGTTTAGCTTTTCTCCATCTATGTTTACTCCTTTGTTTTCCCAGTCTAGCTTTCTAAAAATACATTCTAGGCATGCTGTAAATAATTCTGGTGAAATTGTATCTCCCAGATGCACGCCCTTCTCAGTCTTAATTTTTTCCTAGTCTTTATGTAATTTACTGTAGCAGTTCCTTTTTAATATATGTTTTCGAGCAGTTTTACAATATTCTCATTTACTCCTTGTTCCCGCAATGAATTTATAATTGATCTGTGCTTCACCGAGTCGAAAGCCTATTCGTAATCAATAAGACCTAAGCACAGTGGTTTATTATAATCTGTAGTTTTCTTAAGTAGCTGATTCATTGTGTGTAGATGATCAGCAGCGGAATACCCGATTCGGAATCCTGCCTGTTCACGAGGTTGGTTTTCTTCCAAATTTTCTGTTATTCTGTCCGTAAGGACTTAAGTGAAGTGTTTGTAAATGACTGATGGTAAGCTAATGGGTCGATAGTTACTGAGCTGTTCTGAGTCGTCTTCTTTGTAAAGCAAAATAACTATTCCATTACACCATGTTTTGGGAATTTTCTTCTTTATACTCTGAGTTAATAAGTGGACGAGCCTGTTTTGTACTTCCACTCCCGCATCCTACGGAACATCTGCTGCTATTTCATCTTCTGGATTCATCTCTCTTTTCATACTTTTAAGAGAAATGTTTACTTAGTCTGGTGTTATCTCAAGTATTTCACTTGTATCAACTGAAACCTTAGCTTTTGGTATATACCACTGTCTTTGATGCATACAGTTCTTTGTAAAATTCTTCAAATCTCTTCATCGTGCTCTCTCTGTATTTAATGACTTCATCGTTTTTGTCTTTCAATGATATAATTTGTAGCTTTCATATTGTCATTTTGCTTCGAACCTGTTTCAGACTCTCCTTTTTTGATGGTTTCTTTGATCTGCTCCATGTTTATTTCTCTTTTCTTCTCTGTCTTCTGTTGATAAACTTATTTAATTTCTCTCTTTCTGTCCACTCTTTCTCTGCCTTTACTTTGATCTCCTTTCTACTTTTCATGAGTTTGAGGGTCATTGGTGAATATTTATTGTCTTTGGTTGGATTAGCTTTCCCTACTACCTCCGCTGATTCCCACAGCTCTTTTGTTAGTCTATCATTCAACTCATCAGTGTCACACTCAGCCTGAAATCTATCCGTTATTTCTAACTGAATGGCTGCTTTGTTTTCTCGGGCATATCATTGTATTTTTAATCAGCTTTTTTGTTTCACTTCTGAAATTAACGCTGGCTGTGCTGTCCACCAATTTACTGTCACTTTCTATATTTACTTCGTTGATAACTGTGACACTCATAATCGTATTATTCTAATCTTCCATAATGATGCCAGTTTCATTCTTTGTTTCTCTATTTGGAATTCTCCAGGTCCATTTTCTCTCTGTTCTGTTGTGAAAGAATGTGTTCATTGTTTTCATGTCATACATTTCTGCAAAATTTACCATTTCATCTGTCATTTCTTTCTCCCACTCCGAATTTTCACATACATTCTTCTCCATTTTTCGATTTGCCAGTTATTACATTGAAGTTCCCCGTGAGTATTGTATAATTTTGTGATCTTTTCTACTTCCATAATCAGGGAAATGTCGTCATAGAATATTTATTTCTTCATCTGAGATTTGAGAAGTCGGTGCGTATAGTTATATAACTTTCAGGGTGTGTCCTCTACCAAGTCGAATTACAATCCATGCTTCTCTGTCAGATACACTACCGAATTGAGCAACATTCTCTGCAGAGTGTCTGTTAATTAGATATCCTACACCATTAACTCTTTCATTTTACCTTCCTCTGTAGTAAAATAAGTGGTTGCAGTCTTGGAGCTGAATCAATATTTCTTCTTTTCTGTGAATCTCACTCAGACCTGACAAAGCTAAACTAATGTTTTCTAATTAAGTCATTAGGCTACCAAGTTTGTGATCTTCTGTGGGGCTTTTTACATTGTACATGGAGATCTTCATGGATTTCAGTTTGATTAATGTCCCGGTCTCTGATTTGCCGGGACAGTGCCTACTCACTTTCGGAGGCACACTGCCTGTAAGCACAGGAGGCAGTGCCGTTGGACATTTAGTAGACGATGATCCAACAAGAACGCCCGTCAAATCACTTGCAATTAAATTCACATTTGGTTGGGGGAATTGTGGCAAATATTCTCACCTCCCTGCCACATAGTTTTCAGTGAATGTTATTTTCGTGCCACCTTATTCGGTATATTCGGTGTAACCCTGTATATCTCGGGGGGTCATATGGCCCGCGCCGTCTAAGATTTTACATCGTATATCTGCAAGGCCTTCCCAGTGTGCCACCTAGGGACACACCAGGAAGAAATGGGATCCTGCCCTGAATATATATATATCTATATATATATATATATATATATATATATATATATATATATATATATAATCATCATCATCAGCCGTTGAGGTCCACTGCAGGACCGGCCTATCCCTACTGAAGCAGGGACGATACAGCCAATGTATTTCTACCCAATGGCTTAGGCTGCCTGGTAGAGACTCTATGTAGGGTGAGAAGTGCTTCTGAGTGTGACTGTAGTGTTGTAGTGGCTTTGGATGTGTGTGTAGTCTGTGAACCAAGTGTGATTGGCCCATCTTAAGCCGACTGGGTGCAAGCACCCTAGTATGTGACACTGGTTCAACCACAGCACCCTTGTGTCCGTCAGTGCGGTCAGTGGCTCAGTGAGCGCTTCCCATAGTTTTTACAACTGTGGCAGAAGGTGAACCCGCGTCCACCAGCATGCGAGACGCACTCTCTACCATTGTACCACAGAGGCTCCATATATATATATATATATATATATATATATATATATATATATATATATATATATATATATATATATGATATAGATATAGATAGATAGATAGATAGATAGATAGATAACACGTACTGTATATGCATCGACCTTGGTCACCTAATGGTGGCTGTCCACGCTACTCGATCTCTGAGATCACACTCTATGACCTCGTCCCAGGTCTTTTTCGGTCTGCCTCTCGCAACCCTACTCCCAACGTTCACACATCTCACGCTGTCATCCTCCAAACCTTCAACATGTCCAAACCACCTCAATCTTGCACTCCTCATCACAATACCAATGCCTCCCATCCTTCCCCTTCAATCGTAGTTCTAGCCCCTCCTCCCTGGCCTCGAATTCAAGGACGTACTATACATCCATTTAATCAGTGTCATTTCTGTACATTTAAGCCTACGAATAGTCTCTTCCTTTACTGCCCAGGTCTCACCACCATACAGCATAACACTACTAACACGTCGTGCATACAAAGATCCCTTAGCACTGTGAGAGAGCCTTCTCAATGTTAAGAAAGGCAACAGCTCCCTGATCTTTCTCCAACCACTCCTTACCCTCTTCCAGCACAGAACCTATCCCCCAAAAAACAAAAATCCTCCCCACATTCATGGCACTCTCCAGCACTCCAGCAAGATCATTCCTTACACACCTTACACACACATATATATATATATATATATATATATATATATATATATATATATATATATATATATATATATATATATATATATATATATATATATATACTTACACATACATATTGACGCTCTAGCCGGGAATCGAACTCGGGATCTCTTGACATTCTTCAGGCACCGTTACCACTACACCACGCCGTGTTAAAAGGTAACCCATGTGAATTCTATGAAGAACCAGAAAATTACGTAATGGGAGGATATTTTCCAATCTCAGGTCATATGATGATACATATTTCAGACACATCAGGATTTTCACTTAGCTCCGCGCAACTCGGCAAGTGACACAGCAATTTTAATCTATCCCAGTCAGTACACAAGCGCCTTCCTACAGATGTTGGAGAAACAAACTACACTCGCGTACACACACACACACACACACACACACACACACACACACACACACACACACACACACACACACACACACACACACACACACACACACACACACACATCTATCTATCTATCTAGCTATCTATCTATCCATCTATATATGTATATTACGTACAGGCCTATGTAATTAGCTACCGTAAATGTGATAATATGTGTTGGAGTAGGTGCGGTAAGAATACCAGTGTGTTTTAAAACTAACAAAAAAATCATAACAAGCCTCTCTAAAATGCAAGGATAGTAAAAGTACAGTAAGAACGGTGGCAACCTAAAGTAACTAAGAGAACGCATGGAAGGCGACAAAAATGACATCCGTGCATCAAAATTTGAGGCAAGCCTGAGTTCCTCTCATTAAGCTTTCGTCTTCAGCGCAGATAATTTGGCAAGACAGGTATAAACTCTTCTCCAACATCTTTACCTGAGGTCGCTTGTTAACTTACTTGATGTAGCTCGTTCCCTCACCTGAGGTCGCTCGTTCGCTTACCTGAGGTCGCTCAGTGAAGTCATATCCTGGCCCCTCCTGATTTATATAGTGTACCCGTCTGCTGTGAGAATTCTGTTAGTGAGTCTAGCGACCGGCGATGTAGGTGTTGTGCTATTGTGTTCTGCTAGTGTGTTAAACAGCGTGCTCTAGGGTTACTTGTGGTGAAAGAGTTTTTTGCAGCGCTGAAAGTTAGTGCTTTGTGAAGTTTTTACTTGTGTTGAGATATAGCACGTGAATCTTACCTTGTGTGAGAACAAATGCGAGAGATGGCTTCCACGCCTGAGATGATTGCTTCCACTGCCAGTAATGAAAAAAGCTACCTTGATTTAAAGGAAAAATTTCTTGTACTAAAGCAGGAGATACAAACTCTCAGGCAATAGAAGGCTGAGTTGAAGGAGCTGGTAGAAGAGTTATTTGAGGCGAAGGATGAAAGGAAAGCTGAAGGATCGAAGCTTGTGAATAAGGGAGCAACTAAGTTCACTCTTAAAAAGCATGCGAGTGCGAGGCATAAAAAAACATTCAACGCTTTGCGATATGACTGCGAAGGAGAGAATGTACTCGTAAGTGATATGAAATGTGAGGGGCCTAGAGGCAGTCTGGGTTGTGCCGGACCATCCCGACCAGCAACAAAGGACACAAGAGTTAAAAGTAATAAAAATGTTATTCTAGTTGTAGACGCTCGGGTAACGTATTTAGGCACAGAGCTCCGTATTTCTCTTAGAATACATGTAAGGCTTCCGGGGGCCAGAGTACAGTAAGTAATGAGTTAGGAACAATTGAAATAATCGTGAAGGATAGTGTCTCAATGTAGAGGGCAAAATTACTGGGAGACGTAGGAGTAAGATACTGTGTTAGCAGTACAAGGATATATTAGATAAGGTTAGCGAGAGGGGAGGGTCCCCTGTAGTACTCAGTGTTTTGCCTAAAAGGGATATTGGGAGGGAAGAACTGAACAGGGTGATAGGTTTTAAATGAAGAAAGATAGAGAGTTAGAGGCTTTATTTCGAGGCTGAAAGTTTGCTGTACAGGAAGTTGTACGGATCATTATCATCAGGTTTGGATAGATGCAGCGAAACATGTAAAAATAAGAAGAAAATATTAACCATTAGAGTAGGTACATACACTCATGCACCTTAAAAGATGAGAGAACAAACGGTGACAGAGGAGCGATAATTGGTAATATAGGCAGCAGTTATATTAGCATACAGTTTCCTAGATATTAACAAAAATAAAATCTCAATGTAAAGGTATAAGTAATCGTAATAATTTCAAAGTAAAATACACAAACAGTAGGAGTTTGCGTAATAAAAACGTTGAACTGAGTGGTTTAATTTGTACAAAGAAAAAAGATGTTGCCGTTATTAGTGAAACTTGGATGAATACATACACTTGATAAGTTTTAGTAGAATACTAAATAAGGAGTTACACAGTTTTTCAGTCAAACCGTCTGGGAAGGAAGGGGGGCGGAGTAGCTATTTATGTAAAGGATTAATTAAATTGTTACAGTAAAACGGATATTAAAACAAATAGGGACACGGCAAGTGTCTGGGATGAAATCAGTAACAACAGGGAGAAACAACTATTAGGAGCTATTTACAGATCTCCCAAAATAATTAAGTAGAGAAGACAGTAAATACCTTTGTGAGGAAACTGGGAAAGCGTCGCGGTCCAGTTGTAGGGGATCTTAACTTGCCAAGGATAGATTGGCTAGATCAGATTGAGGATTCAGAGTCAGAGGAATTTCTAGAGATAGTGCAGGATAATTTCCTCTTTTAGTATATTTGGGAGCCCACGAGAGGTAATAATATATTAGACTGGTTTTATCCAATAGGGAAAACTCATTAACGATATGGAAGTTGGACGACTCGGAAATATCAGTCGCGAAGAAATTAAGTTAAAAAATTTGGGGGGATGTCTTTTCTGCTTAATATCACTCGACCATTCCCAGTTCTCACCAAGGAGATTTTGATGGATTAAGAGCTTATCTGAGAACCAAAATCTATGGGCAGACTGGTTACTTTAGGGACAATTAGGGCACTGGATAAGCTCAGATCATGGGTGAGGAACAGGAAATGGGTGGCAGTGTATGTTAAGTCACTGGGGTAGCTTAGGTCAAAGATGAGGAATATATAGAATAATAAAAGGGGGAGAGGAACGCTTACAACCGGTCAGCCATTTTGAATATGGGTGTAAAATGGGAGATAAGGAAAGCAAAGAGAGGTTATGAAATTAAGGCTGCTCGAGATTCGAAAGACAACCGCAAGGGCATTTGGGTTATCAGCTGTTCCGTATGAAAAATAAAGACAGGATAGGATCTCATAGAACACAGTTGGGTCACATCAGCGAAAAGAAGGAAATGTGGTCTATCCCTAATAATTATTTCGTATCAGTATTCACCAAGGAAAATCTAGACCAGGTCCCACAAGCAACAAATATTTACGATGATGATACGGACAACATGCTCAGTAAACTTACCATTAGTAAGGCGTAAGTATTACAAAAAAAATAAAAAAATAAAAATAAAAAAAATTGCCAGGTCTGAACTATACAGTATATATGCAAAAATAATAAAGGGTGCCAAGGAAGAATTATGTCTGCCACTTACAACGTCATATATAATACTTTAAGTTCAGGAGAAGTTCCAGAGGCGTGGAAGACAGCAAATGCAGAATCCATTAAAAAAAAAAAAAAAAAAAGGTGATAAATCAGCTGCGTCAAACTATCGTCCGATAAGTTTAACATTGGTAGCTGGAAAAATGCTAGATTAAATTTTAGTAAATAAATTAGAGAACACTTAGAAATATTTATTCAGCACGGATTCATGCAAGGACGATCCTGTCTCACAAACTTATTTTTTCTTATATCTATGAGGCAGTAGATGGCGATAAAGCTTACGATATTATTTATCTGGACTTTAATGAAGCTTTTGATAGGGTCCCACATGAAAAACTAGTTAGAAAGGTTCGAGCACAGAGGTACTGACGGCGATATCTTAATATGGATAGAATCCTGGCTGAAGGGACGAAAGCAAAGAGTTTTAAAAAAATTGTACTAAGTCGGACTGGGGATTAGTAACTAGCGGTGCACCACAGGGATCAGTACTCTGTTCCTTATTATTTATTATATGGATTTGGAGAAAGCATATGACAGGGTGGATAGACAAGGATTGTGGAAAGTATTAAGAATATATGGAGTAGATGGGAAGTTGTTGAATGCTGTGATGAGTATGTACGATGGTGCTAAGGCTGCAGTGCGTGTGGATGGTGAACTAAGTGAATTTTTCTCTTTGAAAGTTGGGTTGAAACAGGGATGTGTCATGTCTCCATGGTTGTTCAATCTGTACATGGATGGGGTAATAAAAGAGGTACAAGGTAGGGTAGTGGATGTTGGAGTGGCCCTGGTGAGAGAGGATAGTGTTTGGAAACTCCCTGTATTGTTGTTTGCAGATGATACTGTGTTGTTGAGTGAAGACGAAGGGGAGATACAAGGCTTGGTGGATGAGTTTGAGAGAGTGTGTAAGAAACGGAATCTAAAAGTGAATGTAGGGAAGAGTAAAGTGATGGTCTTTGAGAGAGGTGAAGTTAGTGAATGTACAGCGAGGTTGGATGGTGAGGAATTGGAAAATGTGAGTACGTTTAAGTACTTGGGTAGTGTGATGAGTAAGGATGGAGGTTTGGAGGGTAAAGTGCTTGAAAGGGTACAGCAGGGAGAAAGGTTGCTGGTTCTTTGAAAGCAGTGATAAGAAACAGGGAAGTGAGCATGGAAGTGAAAAAGTTACTACATGACAGTATTGTGATACCAACTCTAACGTACGGAAGTGAAGCTTGGACGTTGTTGGAAGGACACAAGTCAAGAGTGAGAGCAGTGGAAATGAGTTATTTAAGAGGAGCCTGTGGAGTCACATGAAGAGACAGGCTGACGAATGAGGATATAAAGGAGCGTTGTGGTGTTGATGTGGATGTGATAGGAAACGTTATGAGGAACACACTGAGGTGATTTGGCCATGTGGAGAGGATGGAGGGTGAAAGACTGACGAGGAGAGTGTATGTGAGTGAGGTGGAGGGGGGAAGAGGGAGGGGGAGGCCGAGGATGAGATGGAGGGATGGGGTGGAGAGGTATATGAAAGAGGGGGGTGTGAGTTGGGAGCAGGGCAATGAAATGGCGGGGGACAGGGCGACTTGGAGGCGATTTGTTTGTGGCCACCCCAAACGGGATTGATGCGTCTGGCAATAGATAGATAGATAGATAGATAAATGATATAGACTTAGGAATCACCTGCAATATTAGCAAATTTGCCGATGACACAAAAACCGGGCTTATAATTAACTCAGTTGAAGACTGTGTTAACCTACGAAAAGACTTCGATGTACTGTACAAATGTTCTCAACACTGGTAAATGGAATATAACAGAAAAATGTAAAGTACTTAACGTGGGCGTGACCATCGCACATACTAGATATAATTTAGATATTAAAGATATTAATAAATCGGAATGCGAGAGTGATCTAGGAGTTATGATTAGTGAAAACCTGAAACCAAGGCAACAGAGTATTAATGCGAGAAATAAAACAGATAGGGTCCTAGGATTAATTTCGCACAGCGTGAGCAATTGGACATCTAAAATAATACTGCAACTTTATCTAGCACTAGTAAGACCACAGTTAGACTAAGCCGTGCAGTTTTGGTGTCCGTACTATGGAATGGATATAAATTCGTTAGAAAATGTACAGAGAAGATTGACAAAAATAATACATGATGTTCGGAACCTTTCATATGAGGACGGACTGAAAAAACTAAATCTGCATTCACTTGAAAGGCGAAGAGTAAGGGGAAACTTAACTGAGGTATTTAAGTGGATGAAGGGAATAAATGAAGGCGATATTAGCAAGGTACTTAAACTGAGCATACAGTATGATTGAAATTGAAGGAGTGGTTTCAAGCCAGATAAATTTAGTTTTAGTAAGGAGATAGGTAGATATAGGTTTGACAATAAAGCAGTGGACGAATGAAATAAGCTACCTAGTGATGTAGTTGCTGCCACTTCCATTGACAGTTTCAAGCACTGACTAGATTAGCATATGACAAATAAAGAATGGATGCAAAAAAAATAAAAAATCTAATAATCGGTGCTAACGAATTCTTTTCCTTTACAAGTTCCACTACAATAGTCTCTTCTCTCGTTTCTCACTTTCCTATAAAATGTCCATGCCAGTTTTTCTATATTGCGTGGTGTTCCTGCTAATTTTTTCCAGCCGGTTTCTGCTGGAGGGTTTGGCAGGTGGGGGAGAACCTTTTTTTTTTTTTTTTTTCTGCTATCCTTGTCTTATTATATGAGTTTAATCACTCCTGTACGAGCTGCCTGGCATGGGCTAACTGGCCTGCTGCTTCGCTCTGATTATGTTCTCTTGTCTTGACCCTCTGCATGTGACATGTACACGGTGTATGGTCTCACTCTATCTCTAGTATCGTTATCTGTGTGGTTTTGAGACATATACGACAGCAAGGATATATATATATATATATATATATATATATATATATATATATATATATATATTGTAAAGCAGATGTATTCATATTAGCTACATGTATCTGCGTCTGTTTACAATCTGTTTGTCAGTTTTCTTGATATATCTGTCAGGCAATATCCATCTGTATATCTACCTGTAATCTATATCTTTTTAACTATATATGTACCAGTGTAACTATCCATCTGTCTGTGTCTCTTCCTATATCCATATATATTCATTTGCATCTCTCTCTCTCTCTCTCTCTCTCTCTCTCTTTCTCTCTCTCACACTCCATCCGTCGATCCATCTACTGATATATAGGCTATTCCTTTTACACTACCGTATATGTACGCTCAAATGCCAGTGGGTCCGTCTTTCTTGTTGTGGCCCGGGACTGACTACACAGACACTTAACTGGTTACACTTGGTAGGACAAGATTGTGTGTTTGCTGCTCTGTTGGTCAGTTAAAGTTATTTAGCCCCGTACCAGTCGACATTATCCAGTTACTGTACACAGGTTTTGAGACTGTAAGAGGGTGTGTTGGGTGTGGGCTAGTTCGTACCTCCCAGTTATTCGCAATCCTCCCCACAACAAAATTATCTTCACGTTGTCTTTTGCCTGATGGCTCCTTCCAGCTACAGTTCGAAGTCACAATACCGGCATATTGTTAGTGGGTACTTCATAAAAGGGTAGCGTCAGAATAACCGACATTCCAACAACTTGCGGTATGTTTTAAGTGTCCACGTAATATTACCTGATAAACATATCGTCATTTCTGTAACATGATACCTAAACTGTCTGGTAACCTGCATGTCTTCTCCGGTACCATCACATATCGTATTTTTTAAGTGATCAAAATATTACGTCTGAAGAATTTTGTATAAGGATACGGATTTGTTTCAGAGAGTTGTGATGATGATGATTTTTGGAGCACTGCCATCGCTACATCTTGATACATCGCATAGAATGTATTGTTTTATTTGCTTCACCGGTATAAAAGAAAAAAATTATGTAAGAAAGTTATGAAGGCTTTTGTAAGTTACTGAACCTTAAAAAAACACGTGGCAGTAAAAGGACTACTGAAGGCACTGACTGATTCTGTCCCATTCGAAAAGATTTTCTTTAACTGAACAAAATTTTCTGGAGATAACAGTAAGGAGTGCTCGGAGAGTGCAACACCAACACCTTCCAGTCGGTTTACGACTGAATATCCTTTGACCTTGACCTTCGACCGATTGTACTCAAGCCTGAAACATTTCATTACTGCTTAATTAACAACTCTTCCATTAAGTTTGGTCTAAGTTAAATTTTACCTAATGTTATAAATAAGCCTATAGAATAATTTCATTTTTGGCTCACCTCAGACCCATGTACATTACCAAGAGTTATCCAAATCAAATATACACTGAGTTAAAGAACCGAAACTCTGACTTTGTCCTGTGACTTATTGTGCAGACCCATTGGTCACAAAACTGAATGCCTTCACCTTTTGCTGACCCTTAACTTTTCCATTAAATTTGGTCAAAATTAGGTCAGAACTGTAAAAGCTGACCTATTTCGATCAATGTCTATCAATGATTAGATCTAGTGAAGAACGAAACACCTCTGCGGGGAAGGAAAAACAAAGATTCGGTATCATTTATGCCATTTTAGAGTTAGGCTCTTTAAGAAAGATTAAGTGCGTTTGCATTTTTGCTTTGTTTTGGCAACTTTAGTTGCTTTGGGTACAGAAAGGCTTGAGGATTAAGACAAAATGCGAATGAAGATTTAACACTTTTGTGATTGGGAGTTACGAAGGATTTTATTTATCAAAGCTAATGGGTGCATCAGAGTCATCCCTAATAGAGTGTCCACTGACACTCTGATTTTAGCTACGAAGCTCATGGGTCGTAAGCCGTGGCAAGGGCAACTCAAACAGCTTTGAGCCTATTTAGACCAAGCTTGGTAGAGAAGTTAAGGGTCAGGAAAGAATAAAATGATTAATTTTGTAGAACAATCAAAGGCAAAAGTTTTAGGGCAGGATCAAGGCTTAATCCCACCACTCAAAACCTTTTTTAATTCGATTTAGACAACTCATGGGGAGTTTAACGTCAGGCAGGATTGAAGTCATTCCATTTTCAAAGCAACAGGACAATGGTCAAGGTCATGGGGCCAGATCAACTCCCATACTTTTAATCCAGATTTGGCGAAGTTTGGTGGAGTGGTGGGACGGGCAAAAATAAAGTAATTTGAGTTTGTATCACTTAGCCGAAGAACAAAGTCATAAATTCTCCTTTCTTGTCATCAACGATTTTGTTCAGCTCAGGAGAGACTTTGAGAACGGCAAGGGGTTAGCCAGTCTTCATTAATCCCCTCACCACTGAGATGCTTTCCTAATTTGAATAACACGAGACCCACGTAACTGTTAAACACAAAGGCATAAATAACAGTGAAAGAAATATTAAATTGCATTTCATAAAGCGTATGAATATATACGGACAGCACAGTGCTGATAATAGCAGGAGGAAGTCGACGCAGCTCCAGCACATGTAAACCCACTACTACGTAGTTCTTCTCTTTTCTTTTTTCCCCCTCTTTTCTTTTCTTTAATTTCTTCTCCTCTATGAGCCATTATGGTGCACCAAGTATATGTAGGTAAGTGCAATAAAAAAGAGAGTTCCATATTATTTAATACCTAGTACGTCACTACGCAGTGCGTATAAGTATGTCATTAACTTAAAAAATGTAAGGACGTGATTACATTTCTGTCTTGACAACGGTCCTATGATTTTTTGGCGCTGTGCCATTCCTACATCATCATACATTTTATAATATGCACTGCATACTTACACACACACACACACACACACACACACACACACACACACACCGCTCGCTGGTGCAGTGGTAACGTTCCCGCTTGCCAACTGGTGGACGGGAGTTCGCGCCTCGCTCAGGTTGCGAAAAGTTTCACTGACGAAGTGGGTGGTTACTGTCCCCCTTGAGCAAGGGGACGTGTGTGTGCGTGTGTGAAGGTCACAGCCTTGCCCTTAGATCGGACTATATGAGCTCTCAGCTTCCTTCCGGGAGGGTAAAAGCTGACCATCACGACCATCAAGTGATCCTGACCGACCCGGTGAATTACACACACACACACACACATATATATATATATATATATATATATATATATATATATATATATATGTGTGTGTGTGTGTAGGATACGTTTATGTGAAGCTACAGAACGTGGTGAAAGTTTTTTTGGCGGATCCGATAAAGCCAGGATGCCGTAGGCTTGAATGATGAATGGATGGAAGCGTGTCCTATTGGATTGGGCAAATTTGGGCTGTCTGGACATTGCTTGTCCTCACCCTGCCCTTAGGTGGGATAGGAGGTCCAGACGATTATGATGATGATGATGATGATGATATAAATATATATTTATGTATGTATATACTATATATGTATATGTATGTATATATACATAGACAGATGGATAGATAGACAAATAGACAGATAGATATAGATGCATAACAAGTGCTCGTGGGCCCTTCGGGCCCCTCGCACTTGCTCCTGCAGAGGAGTCTCACGTTTATGTGCTGTTCTAGTGTAACGTTGTCACTTTGATATTTTGCAGCTAACCAATTGATCGTGTTATTTGCAGCTTCGGGAATGGAACCCAAGTTGTCTGAACGCAAGGCCGAAATACACACAGAGATACACGGCTACTGCTGTAGTTTATTTTAGTTGTACCTATGGGCTAAAAATTCCACGGAGATCCTATGCCGGGCTCCGGAGCTGCGTTTTTTGGTCAAAATGTGATCGTTCATTAAATATAGTAAAAGTTTTTCAATCGTGATGGGACCATGTTTTTTACATCAGCGATTTTTTGCGATTTTTTTTGCCAATTTTGGTGCGATTTGAATGTGTAGTTTCGGCTGCCCAAAATACACACACACACACACACACACACACACACATGGGTAGTGCTATAGTACATTAGATATATATATGACACCATATAAATAAAAAAATAAATAAATAAATATACTATTCATTATATATATATATATATATATATATATATATATATATATATATATATATATATATATATATATATATATATATATATATATATATTAGGGTGGTTCTTAAAAATGAAAGTTTGAAATGTTTTGCTCCTAACATTTAATTTTTTTTCGTATGTATGAGAAAGCCATTTGGTCAAAATTTTAAATCATTTTGACTAGATTTAGAGGTTGCACACGTAGTTTGCAATTTTTCCCATATTGCTTCCATAAGAAATTCGAGTTGATGTTTTCTGGTTACTGGCAACCACGCATTACTGAAACCTCAACATACTTTATCACAATTTCAGACATGAGTTAGGAATAACAGTAGCTACCCAGACACTTAAGAGAGAAGTAAGTAAGGGAGTACGGTACCATGTGCTTGACTGCTTATGGATTTTATTTTTTCTTGCTTATATTGTACAAATTAGTTACATGTGAATGCTCAAAGCATGAGGGCTTTATGGGACACATTATGTAAATACAGAGTTTGCTTTGCTGAATGATTGCTTTTTATTATCTTAATTCATATTTGGAAATGATTATACTTTGATTTGTTGTTTTCTTTATTTCATAGTCAATTATACATGCTTATTTATTTCTGAATACTTACTGAAAGTTACTGAAGTCCATCAGTGACTGACCATGACAACTAGACCTAAGGACTACCTGTGCAAACCGGAAGATAGAATTGAAGGGACAAAGCTACCTTCCAAGGGACAAGTTCTTTCATTTTTTTTGCACCTTCACATCAAAGAAGGTAAGACAATAAGATAAAGTGCCACTACAGCAATCACACGTGTAAAAGACTTTTGGAAGAAAGCTAGAATTCCAATGATCTGCAAAGATAATGCAATTACTAAAGTAGAGATGTTGTACAAGAAGTATCAGAGAATAAAGAAAGAGAAAAACAGAAGATCAGCCTCACAGATACAAACTGAGAAGGACTTCGAGACAGAAATGCCAAACTTGTTTGACATAGCCATCACTGATGCCCTCACAATAATGACAAAGCAAGGAGATCGAGAATTACTAATTCCTCAACGAGAACCAGGCCATAGAGGAACAGTGAGGCTAACTAATAGGAAACAGATTGGAATAGAAAACCGATCTTTGAAGATGAAGATTAAGGAAGAAGAACGGAAAAGGCAATCGGAGAAGGAAACTGCAGGCGCAGCATCTTCACAATTGGTGCAGTTGGAGTCATCTTCCAACAGTAGCACAGATGAATCTGCTAATGAAGAGGAAGATTCTGCTGATGCTGTTGCAGGAAGTAGTAAGTTCGAACGTTGCAGGGGCACACAAAACATAATATCACCATCCCTTTCAATGGCTCTTGTCGACAGGAAGAAAATATCAGACAGGGCTGCTACTATTGTTTTAACAGAAACAATGCGCACAATAGGCCAGCGGCATGACGAATTTAACATCAACCATTCATCAATTCAACGCATGCGTCAGAAACACAGGAATTTTGTTGCTGAAACATTGAAGACTGAGTTTCATGCTGATGTATTGTGCACTGGGATGGAAAGCTCCTCAGAGATTTAACAACCAAGTAACATACTGACCGTCTACCTATTCTAGTTACTGGTAACGGGGTTTCCCAGCTCCTGGAAGTTGCCAAGTTAGAAAAGGGGCCAGGATCAGAACAAGCCAAGGAAGTAGTAGCTGCTCTAAATGAATGGGATTTGAAAGAAAAGGTTACAGGATTCTCATTTGGTGTCACTGCAGCTAACACTGGACTAAGGGCAGGTGCATGTATTCTCATCGAACAGGAGCTTCAGAAAGACCTTTTGTATTTGGCATGCCGCCACCATATAATGGAACGTCTTGCTGAAACGGCATTTGCTGTACTATTGAATACTAGCAAAGGGCCAGATGTCTTCCTTTTTAAGAGGTTTCAAAATCAGTGGGAGTTCATCAACACAAATTCTTATGTGACAGTAGCTATTTACAAAGAGACAGCTGATATCTTCATTGAACCTGAACTAGTGGCGTGGGCTAAGAAGTCACTGGTAGAGCGACAAGACCTCTGTGATGACTATCTGGAATTCAGAGAGCAATCATTGATTTTCTTGGGAGTCGTTCCACAACGTGGCATTCACTTTAGGGCACCAGGTCTTGTGCACCACGCAAGGTGGATGTCCAAAGTAATATACTTATTCAGAATTTGGTTATTTCATTGTCAGTTTAAGTTAACAGTCAGGGAAAAGAACGGCCTTTATCAGATGTGCATCTTTGCAACTAAGGTATGCATCAAAGCATGGACTGAAGCTCCTTTGCTTGCATCAGCACCATACAGTGACCTCAACCTTTTGAAAGCCCTTGACGACTATGCCAGTGTCAACACTGCTTTAACAAAAGCTGTTCTAGCCAAGCTCTCATCACACCCCTGGTACCTGTCAGAGGAGCTGGTGGCGCTTGCATATTCTGATCCCTTAGTGTCGTCACCTAAAAAGATGCTTATGGCAAGATTAATACGGGAATGCAAGGGGATAGAACTTGCTCCTAAGCGATAGCCATCTCAATCCAGCAACTGTTAAGGGAGGAGCAACTCAAAATTTATTAACCTCCCACAATCTATGGAAGATGATATTCAATCTTTCATCGTATTTAAAAAAATCTTCATTACGATTTTAACAACTGACAACTCATTTTGTGGAATACCACGTTTGTGCGAGTTTTGATTACTATTACTGGAAAAATATACGAATTGCAAGTTCTTGGCAGTCTTTGGAAAAAACAAATAATGTGAATTATAGCTGACTTATTAAACAGGCGTTACTGAATCGTTCAGCTTACCAGTTCAGTCCCGTACGACAGTGGTAGAGTCTGCAGCTGTGGCATGACACCTTGTGTTTAAGCATATGACTATAAGTTACAAGATAATAGTAGATATCCCAAAGATTATTAAATCTTTATGATAAAGAAGTGTACTAGGGATCAAATGTTAGTATTACAAGTACAGTAGTATCTTTCATAAAACACTTACTAAAATTTACCGAACAAATTACATCAACACCACTACGCTCCTCCACTCACCCATTTGTCTGCCTGTCTCCACGTAACTCGACATTCATTTCCATTCCTCTCACTCTTGACTTGTGTTTTTCCAACAAATTGCAAGGCTCACCTCCATACTTTAGTGTAGGAAGCACAATACTTTCATGCAGGTATTTTTTATTTTTTTCATATATAAAATATATGTTGAAAGTGTGGCATCTGTTTTAACGATATTAGTTCTTTATTAAGACCTGGTAAGGAGAAGTAAATTTTAATGTCCATTTTGTGTTAGTGATTTTCAACTCCATTATAACGTATTCGTTTTAATAAATATGTGTTTTGCGGTCAGTATCAAACGGACATGCAGGTCAATACAAGACTTGACATCCCATGGACACCATGATGTTATAAATTTATTTTGGGAATGAAATAAACTATAATATAAGCATAAATAAAAATGGAATTAACGGACTTCCTTACTTTAAGTATCACATAAATGTGAACTATACGTTGTATCAGGATGCTCTGTGATATTAATTCATATCAGGAAAAAAAAAAAAAAACTAATTACCAGATTAGTTTCTTGTACACCGAACCCTTACGATCACCTAGACTCTACAAAGAAACGTAAAATCCACAATGGCGGTGAATTATAGAGTCACAGTAGTTTCTAATTCTTAGTTAATCCCAAGCGATTGGAAAATAACACTGATTGTTTGAATACAGTTGTAGCGGAACTACGTAAACTTCTTGGCACTGAATTGTTGTTACGAGAAGCTATGCATAATATGATGTGCTGGTGGGTGGGGAAAGACTTCAACTTCTGGAAGTGTATAAGTACCTTAATACAGTGTTTGTAGTGGTACGTGGGGGTATCCACCTTCCAGTCACTTGATGTAGTGATATATCCAGGTGACTCAGCACTGAGTGACAAGTTAAATAGTTTCTTTTTCGCCCAAGCAACCATTATTTTTACACTGACGATGACTCACTTCGAACTTACTCCCACACTCACTTTCATGTACTCATGTAGGCCTACTGTACCATCATCTCTGTTACACTAACTCGCTCTCACTCACCCGCACACAGACACCACTCAGCGTCACACATTCCCCCGAACTCTTTCTCACTCACAACCATTCATTCACACTCAGTCACCATTCCACACTGTCTTGCTCTCAGTTTCTGCAGGATTTGAATATGTTTTTTTCCCCCTTCCATATAATAATTCTGACGAGTAAGGTTATGATGATGATAGTAGTGATGATGAAGGTGATGACGATGATGAATGTACAGTGATTATCTTCTCACCTATGCATGAAATCCGGCTAACGTCATATATATATATATATATATATATATATATATATATATATATATATATATATATATATATATATATATATATATTCCTGAGAATAAGTCATATTGGCCTAAGTCTTTTAATACTGTTACCATTAATTCTTTCATTGTGGGGAACGCTGTACTCCAGGTAACGCCAGGCAGCTGTTGAGTGAGAATGAATCAAAGAACCTGATAGTCTTAAACATCCTTGACATGTTTGAGCATCAACTCATTGCTTGTGTGAAAACTGTCAGTGCTTGTTTTTAACGGCCGTCTTCTAAGTGCCACAGGTCTGGGGAACTCCACAGCGCTCTTCTGCGATTAATGGTGCTTATTACACAATAAGATTATTTTATAGCCTATGTTATTTATATAAGTCTGAACGTGGATATGGTTCGCATCAGTAATATATAACAAAATACCGAGGTACAGTTTGCAGAATAAATTGGTAATGAAGAAGTGTTACGAATCTCCACTGCCACTTGAAATACGTCCCAAACTCTGCCCACCTATTGACACTTTCCACAGCTACCCTGTAATATCTATAACTTAACTTGCCGCGCCTCTGCCTAACTGGTGTGTACTCTCCCAGTTTGCCCATACTCTCCCCATCTCCTCCTCTACCCCCGTCCCATACCCACCTTACCCTCACCACCCCAACTCTGGTGCCGGAGCGACTGGCTGCTAACAACGTGACTAGCCTAATTGGTCGCACAGTTAACAAGGTAAACTACTGAACCACTTGCCCTCCCTGTCCTCACACACACACACACACACACACACACACACACACACACACACACACACACATACACACACACACCTCTCTCTCTCTCTCTCTCTCTCTATGTACCCAGGGCCGGATTAACCATGAGGCACTTGAGGCACTGGCCTCAGGCCCCCAGACTCTAAGGGCCCCCAGATTCTAAGGATAAAAATGGTTAGCTATATATGAAATCAAATTTTGATATAATTGAAGAATTTTCTGGAAAGAAAACTAGAAAAGTGTTTGTTTAAGTTACCAATAGTTATGGACTTTGATTTTTTGAAAACACAATAGTAACAAGCAATTTATTTATTTTTTGATCTTGTTATTTACATATATATTTAGGGAAGGACGGGAAGAAGGAGTAGTTGCAAGGAGAGTGGAAACGTTACAAGAGGATGTGAAAATGGCAGAATATAAGAAAGAAGTAGTGGAACGATTGGGTAAATATGAATTGGAGCAGATGGGGGACGTGGAAGTTGTGTGTAGGATATTCACAGAAGAAATATGTGCAGCATGTGATGTGGTGTGTGGGGTGAAAAGAAGACGAAGGGGGGTGCAAGGAACAGCGTGGTGGTATGACAAGGTGAGACAGGCTGTGGCACAAAAGAAGAAAGCATACAATGAGTGGATGAGAAATAGGGGCGTGGAAGAAGTTGAGAGGCGGAAGAGAGAGTTATATGTAGAAAGGAAGAGAGAGGTGAAAAGATTAGTAAGAGAGAATAAGAAGAGAGTGGATGATGAATTTGGAAGTAATTTGAGTGTAAAATGGAGGGACTGTAAGAAAATGTTCTGAAAAGAGGTGACGAGAGTAAGACACGGTGGCAGTGAAGTTAGCAGGGGTGTGAAAGAAATGAGCAGATGGAGAGAAAACTTTATGGAATTGTTAAACATAGAGGATGGAAGGAATGTGAGTACAAGTGGCTGGGGAATGGCTGGGAGCAGGAGGGAGGTGAGAAGACAGGAAGAAATCAGTAGGATAGAAGTTGTGGAAGCAATGAAGAAAGTCAAATTGGGGAAAGCCCAAGGAATCGATGGAGTGTATGGTGAAATGCTGAAGCATGGGGGAGAGATAGTAGTAGAATGGATGTGGAAGATGTGCAGATTGGCCTGGGAGGAAGGTAGAGTCCCAGAGGATTGGAAGTCAGGTATATTTATCCCCTTGTGCAAAGGAAAAGGGGAAAAAGAAGTGTGTGGTAATCATAGGGGCATTTGTCTTCTTAGTGTACTAGGAAAAGTGTATGGTAGGATACTTATTGACAGAGTAAGGGAAAGAACAGAGGAATTAGTTAGAGAAGAACACGGAGGCTTTAGGAGGGGTAGAGGTTGTGTAAATCAGATATTCATTCTTAGATCTTTTGTGGAAAAGGTTCTAGAGAAGGGAAAGAAGTTGCATGCGGCTTTCATGTATTTGGAGAAAGCATATGACAGAATTGTGGAAAGCATTAAGAATATATGGAGCAGATGAGAAGTTGTTGAATGCTTTGAAGAGTGTGTATGATGGTGCTAAGGCTGCAGTCCGTGTGGATGGTGAACTGAGTGAAATTTTCTCTTTGAAGGTTGGGTTGAAACAGGGATGTGTCATGTCTCCATGGTTGTTCAGTCTGTACATGGATGGGGTAATAAAAGAGGTACAAGTGGATGTTGGAGTGGCCCTGGTGAGAGACGGTAGTGTCTGGAAACTCCCTGTACTGATGTTTGCAGATGATACTGTGTTGTTGAGTGAAGACGAAGGGGAGCTGCAAGGCTTGGTGGATGAGTTTGGGAGAGTGTGTATAAAACGGAATCTAAAGGTGAATGCAGGGAAGAGACAAGTGATGGTCTTCGAGAGAGGTGAAGTCAGTGAATGTACAGCGAGGTTGGATGGTGAGGAAATGGAAAATGTGAGTACGTTTAAGTACTTGGGTAGTGTGATGAGTAAGGATGGAAGTTTGGAAGGTGAAATGCTTGAAAGTGTACAACAAGGAAGAAAGGTTGCTGGTTCCTTGAAAACAGTGATAAGAAACTGGGAAGTGAGCATGGAAGTTAAAAAGCTACTACATGACAGTATTGAGATACCAACTCTAACGTGTGGAAGTGAAGCTTGGACGTTGCTGGAAGGACACAAGTCAAGAGTGAAAGCAGTGGAAATGAGTTATTTAAGAGGAGCCTGTGGAGTCACATGGAGAGACAGGCCGACAAATAAGGATATAAAGGAGCGTTGTGGTGTGAATGTGGATGCGATAGGAAGCATTAGGAGGAACACACTGAGGTGGTTTGGCCATGTGGAGAGGATGGAGGGTGAGAGACTGACGAGGAGAGTGTATGTGAATGAGGTGGAGGGGGAGAGAGGAAGGGGGAAGCCGAGGATGAGATGGAGGAATGGGATGGAGAGGTATATGAGAGAGGGGTGTGTGAGTTGGGAGCAGGGCAGTGAAATGGCGGGGGACAGGGCGACGTGGAGGGGATTTGTTTGTGGCAATAGATAGAAAGATAGATTTAGGGTTTTTTATGGTATCATTGAAGAATTTTCTAGAAAGAAAGAAAAGTGTTTAAGTTACCAAAAGTTGTGGACTTTTATTTTTGATTAAACATTAGCAACAAGCAATTTATTTTTATTTTTATTTTTTTTTTACTTAATGTACATATACATTTAGAGATGGGGGCCCCCAAGCTGATCTGTGTCTCAGGTCCCTAGTAAGCTTAATCCGGCCCTGTATGTACCCTATCTATATATATATATATATATATATATATATATATATATATATATATATATATATATATATATATATATATATATATATATATATATGCGCAGTTGACCCTTGTGCGGTGTGGTGCGGTGAGGATCTGTCCGTTCTACCCTTGGGGCTAATATGCGAATGAATGTGTTTGAATGGATGAGTAATTGGGGAGTGTGTCGTCCTGTCTCGGCTACCTCCCTTTCCTTTGGGGGAAGCAGCCTAGATATATATATATATATATATATATATATATATATATATATATATATATATATATATATATATATATATCAGGCTGGTAAAAAGGAAGAGCTTATTTCAGTGTTCAAGGAATACAGTATAGATATTTGTGCTCTAACAGAAAGGAGGTTGCTTGGAGTTGACAAAATGAATTTGGAAGATGGTATTACTATGTTGGTTTCTGGTAGGAGTGATGGAAATCATTACCAAGGAGTTGGCTTACTGCTGAGTAGAGATGCTTGTAAGGCAGTATGTGAGTTTGAGCCAATTACTGAGCGCTTGCTTTATGCTCGTTTAAAATCTGACCATGGTAATATCAGTATGGTTGTAGGGTACGCTCCGACAAATGACGCTGCTAATGAAATGAAGGATGACTTTTATGAGAAGCTGCAGGATGTAGGGAACAGAGTGGCAAGACATGATGTGTTAGTTTGCATTGGTGATTTTAATGCGATTGTTGTCAGTAGTTGGGATGGCTTTGAAGATTGTATGGGTAAGGAGGGTGTTGGTATAAGAAACGAGAATGGGGTGCGATTTGGAAGCTTTTATTTGGCAAATGACCTTACGATTGGTGGAACTATCTTTGAGTATAGAAAAATACGTAAGACTACTTGGATTTCACCATGTGGTAAATACTGTAACCAGATTGACCACATTGCAATTAGCAGAAGGCATAGGAGTTATATGCAAGATGTTTGCGTATGGTGGGGGGCAGATATAGGTAGTGATCATCAACTTGTTGTGTCAAAGATTAAAATAAAACTCAAGAGAAACGTTAATGGTAACTGGACAGGAGGTAATAATTATGATTTTGATGAGCTGAGAAGTGATGAGAACACGAAGGAAAAGTTTCGGTGGGAATGTAGGAACAGGTTTCTAGTCCTGCAGACTTTGATGGAATCTGAAGACAATGATATTAATCAAATGTGGAGAGAGGTAAAAGATATTTTGCATGAGAGTGCAAAAAAAGGGAAAAACGAGAAGGAAAAAGTGGATGTCAGATGAAACATGGAATGCAATTCAGAAAAGGAAAGAGGCGAAGTTAAGAAGAGAAGAACAACATGTTGATGGCCAGGTAGTTGAAGTACTTAGAGCAAAGTACTAGAGTTTACATTTTGAAGTAAAAAGACTCGTTAGACGTGATAAAAGGAGGCTATATGATGAAAAGGCAACAGAGACAGAAATTATGTAAAAATGACGGTCAGAGCACAAGAGCAGCGTATCAGGTCATAAAGGAGTTAACTGAGACTGAAAAGAGAAGGAAGGAAATACATATACGAGATAAAAATGGTAACTTGTTGAATAGTGATTTGGATATAAAAGGAAGGTGGAAAGAGCATTTTGAATCTGTTCTAAATAGACGAAACCCAGCTGAAGAGGACATTTTGCCAGCCGAGAGAGATTTGCAGATAGAAACGGGGGATATAACCTTGGAAGAGGTAGCAAAGTGTATAAAGGAATTAAAGAATTTTAAGGCCCCAGGAGAGGATGGAATATTTCCCGAAAAGCTTAAGGTGGAAAATGATGAGTTGATGAATGCATTTTTGAAACTTTTTAATGTGGCTTGGGATAATGGTGGAATTCCAGAAGAGTGGAAAAATGGAGTGATCATAAAAATGCCAAAAAAGGAAGATTTAAGTGTGTGTGGCAATTGGAGGGGGATAACTTTGACATCTGTTGTTGCAAACGTCGTTTCCAAAATCTTGTTGAACAGAATAGAGCCAGTAATTGATAAAATTTTAAGAGAAGAACAAGCGGGATTTAGAAAGGGTTGAGGTTGTAATGATCAGATTTTTATTGTAAGGCATCTAATGCAACAAGCTAATGAGATGAAAATGCCACTTAATATGTGTTTTGTGGATTTTGGAAAGGCGTTTGATAGTGTTTCACGTGGAGCTATGTTGAAAATTATGAGAGTCTATGGTATACCAGAAAAGTTGGTAAATATTATTAGAAGCCTGCATGAAAGTACTTTTTGTAAGGTAATCTTGGGTGGTACTTTGAGTGATCCATTTGAAGTTAGGTCAGGAGTGATTCAAGGAGGAGTTCTTTCGCCTTTGCTTTTTGTTTTGGTTATGGATTAAGTTATAAGAAAGGTTGTAAGGAGAACAGGTGCAGGAATTAACTAGAAAGAAAATAAGAAGCTGATGGATTTGGACTATGCTGATGATATTGTACTGATTTGCGGAAGTATTTACGAGATGCAGAGGGTGCTTGATTGTCTGGTGGAGGAAGGAGAAAAAGTGGGATTGGTAATAAATTGTGGAAAGACTGAAATTATTAATATGAACTTGGAGAACCAAAACGATTGTGTAATTGGGAATAATGTGGTGAAGAATGTAGAAAATTTTTAATATCTGGGAACGATTGTATCATCTAATGGATCAGGAAAGAATGAAATTGAGAAGAGGATTAGACAGGCTTGGCGAGGATGTTGGAATGTTGAAATCTGTTTGGAATAATCATATGCTCAGTACATACTAAAGTAAAAATTTACAAGTCCATGGTTAGACCAATTTTAATTTACGGGCATGAGTCATGGTACAGTACAATTACAACAGATCAGAAAGTATTAGGATCTGAGAATAATATACTGAGAAGGATTCTTGGGGTAAAGTGTCAAGACATAGTTACAAATGAAAGAGTAGGGAATATTACGAGAGTGGAACCAGTTAATGAATATGTAAGACTGTCTCACTGGAAGTGGCTGGGGCATATATACAGAAAAGAAGGCAGTTTAATACAGGCTGTGCCAGAGTGGACTGTTAGAGGAAGAAGAGGCAGAGGTAGGCCGAGGGAAACCTGGTTGAGAACAATGAAAAGAGAAGCAGGAGAGGAGTGTTGGTGGGACCTGAAGGAGATGGCAAGAGACAAATATTGGTGGAGAGAGTTCATCGAGGCCCTATGCATCCCATGGGGTGCCACAGGAAATTATATATATATATATATATATATATATATATATATATATATATATATATATATATATATATATATATATATATATGACAAGAGAGATCAAATGAAAAATACTGACATTATTTCACATACGCACACATAGATACACATTCTAATGCTCACACACTCAGGCACATGCAGGTATATACAGTGCAAACACACACGCACAAACTAACAGCATGCACTCCTGGATTTTAAGAGATAATATATTTAGTGCGTCTGAAAGAGTTAGCGCACAAAACTCGCTTTCGTGAGTATGGAGCTGGTATCCATATACTGCACTTTACATTATCCTATACACTTCCAAACCACACATCGCACATCTGTGCACCTTGAATTTTGCAAATCACCTTGCTGGACTCAGCTCCTGGGACCATGCCACCTACAGACCACAACTGATGGTGTTCATTAATTGGCAGTATTAGAAAATTTTGTTTGGCCGGCAGTGTAATATTATGAGTAAGCACATATCAAAATTTTTATGTGAAACGTGGCGTACCCTCACTTTGTGATACACTTCTCACAATGGCTGGATGAAAAGTTGTCCGGCAGAGTTTGGTTCACATAACAATGGTCAGCAAGAGCCCAAGTCCAGACACCATGTGTCTGCTATTTTGAGAGAAAACAAGTACCTTACAAGATCTAACCAAAACTATAGACGGTATATATGAATGAATCAGTACAATTTTCCTGTTAGATTCCTTTGAACTTCCTTCAGAGTGCTCCTTGGAAGGTGCTTCTCTCTCTCTCTCTCTCTCTCTCTCTCTCTCTCTCTCTCTCTCTCTCTCTCTCCGGGTGATACAATGCTTTCTTAATTTTTTAATAAAGCTTTCAACAAGTAAAAATAAAAGGTAACACAAATATCAGTCCAATAGTGTTCTTCGCCAGTGTACGTACGTGGTGTCGACATGATCATCAGTCGGCACAACCGTCAACATGCAGGCCAGTGGTCAGCTCAGGCCAGTTCAGTCGCTGCAGTACATTTTCATTTAGGTCGTATTAGGCATGTTCAGAACTTGGCCTTTTTTTTTTTTTTTTTGTTCAAATTCCATTTAGGCAATTTTGGTCCATTCAGAACAATTCTGAGTATTTCATGTTCAGCTATGTTCACCAAATCATTTATTTTTCACTAAAATTCTGTACTTCCAAACTATCTCAGTCACATCAGCCTAGTTTCTTTTCTGCAGCATTAAGATTCATGTACATGTATATTAATGCAGGTTCTGTTAGGTCCGTTACATTAATTTCGGCCTAGTCATATTATTTAAGACCAGTTTAGGGCAATTCAGGTAAAGTTAGGTCCATTCAGAGCTAAGTAAGTCCATTCGAGTCATGCAAGTCCTTTTAGATCCTTCACATCTGTTAAGGTTATCAGGTTAGGTCAGTGTCAGTTTGGATCATTCAGAGAGCCTCAGTGTCCAGCTGGGTCCAGTAAGGGCTGTTCATGTCCTGTCACCAAGATTCAATGCAGTTTAAATTCATTCTAGACACTTGAGTTCATTTCAATGATGTTCAGGCACAAGAAGATTTGTTCAGGACTATTTAAGACAATTTAGGTAATTTTAGGTTATTTTAAGTATATCATGTCGAATGAGAATATATGGTATATCATTTCAGCTTCTGCCTGTGAAGCAGTTTGTCAAAAGAATCAGTCCTGTCAATGCAACAAATTTTGGGATAGGGCAGTTCAGCTATATCAGTTCCCTGTAGGTCCACCTGGTGGCTCTAGGTCAGTACAGATCATTTCAGGTCATACCTTTGAAGGGGTGGGCCAAAAATCAAATCCTATGGCAAACTTGTTTTGAAGAAGCTAATTCAGCTCTTTCAGGAAAGGTACGGTAGGCAGAGACGAGTCATTGAGATGGTCTGGAATAGTGGCAGGTGGCTCACCACGAGAGAGTAAGCAGTACCCCGAGGCTGGCAGTCTAGGTATTCACTGATAACATACAGTATTTACCTCATCCCCCCTGGGGGTAGGTTTTTTTTTCAAGAATACTCCCCCAGTATCCCTGCTTGTCGTAAAAGGCGACTAAAAGGGTTGGCGGAGAGTTAGTGCCCCTCCCCGGAAAACAGCTAACTAAAAAGACAAGGACTGACCAAAAGATGACGACCAAGGACCGGACAAAGGACATGGTTATTGGAACTTGGAATGTAAGGGGAGCAAAAGAGGTGAAAGAGAGAGAGATTGTCCAGGTGCTTGAGGGTGCGAAAGTTGATATATGCGGAATAACTGAAACGAAATGGAGAGGTGAGAGTGTGAGAGAATGGGAGTATGGATGGGGTATATGTGCAGGAGTAGGTGAGAATGACAGGGCAAAAGAAGGAGTATGTATAGTTGTGAGTAAAAGATGGAAGAAGAGCATAAGAGAGTATGGATCAATTGGGTCAAGGATTGTGTGTGTAAGATTGAAACTTGGAATACAAATGTGGGCGATTGTGTGTGTGTATGCGCCAATGCAAGATCGTGCAAGCAGAGTGAGAGAAGAGTTCTGGACAAATGTGGAAGTATGCATGGAAAAGTTTGGAAGGAATGAGAGAGTGTTTTTGATCGGTGATATGAATGGTAAAGTAGGGAATGTGAAGGTGGATGGAATAGTTGGTGAGTGGGGTGTGCCTGCTGAGATAGATGAGAATGGGAGTGCATTAGTGGACATTTGTGCTGGGAGGGGGTTGGTGATAGCCAATACTCTCTTCAGGGACAAAATGATCCACAGGTATACATGGCGAGTGATGAGAAGGGTGGGTGGAAACTGAATGAAAGGAAGGCAATGATTGATTATGTGTGTGTGGGTGAAAGGATGCGAAGATGTGTGATGGATGCAAGAGCTTATAGAGGTTGGGAGAGTGGACTTTTTGACCACTACTTGGTGGTGGCCAGAATCGAAGTCCAATTAGAATGGAGAAATAGAAGAAGGGAAGGACGGGAAGAAGAAGTATTTGTAAGGAGAGTGGAAGGGTTACAAGAAGATGAGAAAAAGGCAGAGTATAAGAGAGAAGTGGAGGAATGATTGGGCAAATATGAATTGGAGCAGATGGGGGACGTGGAAGATGTGTGCAGGATATTTGCAGAAGAAGTATGTGCAACATTTGATGTGGTGTGTGGGATGAAGAGAAGACGGAGGGGTGTGCAAGGAACAGCGTGGTGGAATGTAGAGGTGAGACAGGCTGTGGCACAAAAGAAGAAAGCATACAATGAATGGATGAGAAATAGGGGCGTGGAAGAAGTTGAGAGGCGGAAGAGAGAGTTATATGTAGAAAGAAAAAGAGGTGAAAAGATTAGTAAGAGAGAGTAAGAAGAAAGCGGATGAGGAATTTGGAAGGAACTTGAGTGTAAAGTGGAGGGACTGTAAGAAATGTTATGGAAAGAGGTGAAAAGAGTAAGACAGGGTGGAAGTGAAGTTAGCAGGGGAGTGAAAGATGAAAATGGTAGATTACTAGTGGAGAAGGGAGAAAAAGTGAGCAGATGGAGAGAACACTTTAAGGAACTGTTGAACATAGAGGATGGAAGTAATACGAGTATAAGTGGCTGGGGAATGGCTGGGAGAAGGAGGGAGGTGAGAAGACAGGAAGAAGTGAGTAGGATAGACGTTCTGAAGGCAATGAAGAAAGTTAAATTGGGGAAAGCCCCAAGAGTTGATGAAGTGTGTGGTGAAATGCTGAAGTATGGGGGAGAGATAGTAGTAGAATGGATGTGGAAAATGTGCAGATTGGCCTGGGAGGAAGGTAGAGTCCCGGAGGATTGGAAGTCAGGTATAATTTTTCCCTTGTACAAAGGAAAAGGGGAAAAAGAAGTGTTTGGTAATCATAGGGGCATCTGTCTTCTTAGTATAATAGGAAAAGTGTATGGTAGGATACTTATTGACAGAGTTAGAGAAAGAACAGAGGAATTAGTTGGAGAAGAACAGGGAGGCTTTAGGAAGGGAAGAGGTTGTGTAGATCAGATATTCATTCTTAGATCTTTAGTGGAAAAGTTTCTAGAGAAGGGAAAGAAGTTGCATGCGGCTTTCATGGATTTGGAGAAAGCATATGACAGGGTGGGTAGACAAGGATTGTGGAAAGTATTAAGAATATATGGAGTAGATGGGAAGTTGTTGAATGCTGTGAAGAGTATGTATGATGGTGCTAAGGCTGCAGTACGTGTGGATGGTGAACTGCGTGAATTTTTCTCTTTGAAAGTTTGGTTGAAACAGGGATGGGTCATGTCTCCATGGATGTTCAATCTGTACATGGATGGGGTAATAAAAGAGGTACAAGGTAGGGTAGTGGATGTTGAAGTGGCCCTGGTGAGAAAGGATAGTGTTTGGAAACTCCCTGTACTGTTGTTTGCAGATGATACTGTGTTGTTGAGTGAAGACGAAGGAGAGCTGCACGGCTTGGTGGATGAGTTTGGGAGAGTGTGTAAGAAACGGAATCTAAAGGTGAATGTAGGGAAGAGTAAAGTGATGGTCTTTGAGAGAGGTGAAGTCAGTGAATGTACAGCGAGATTGGATGGTGAGGAATTGGAAAATGTATGTTTAAGTACTTGGGTAGTGTGACGAGTAAGGATGGAGGTTTGGAGGGTGAAGTGCTTGAAAGGTTACAGCAGGGAAGAAAGGTTGCTGGTTCCTTGAAAGCAGTGATAAGAAGCAGGGAAGTGAGCATGGAAGTGAAAAAGTTACATGACAGTATTGTGATACCAACTCTAACGTATGGTAGTGAAGCTTGGACGTTGCTGGAAGGACACAAGTTAAGAGTGAGAGCAGTGGAGATGAGTTATTTCAGAAGAGCCTGTGGAGTCACATGGAAAGACAGGCTGACAAATGAGAATATAAAGGAGCGTTGTGGTGTGGATGTGGATGTGATAGGAAGCGTTAGGAGGAATACACTGAGGTGGTTTGGCCATGTGGAGAGGGTGGAGGGTGAAAGACTGACGAAGAGAGTGTATGTGAGTGAGTTGGAGGGGGGAAGAGGGAGGGGGAGGCCGAGGATGAGATGGAGGGATTGGGTGGAGAGGTATATGAGAGAGGGGGGTGTGAGTTGGGAGCAGGGCAGTGAAATGGCGGGGGACAGAGCGACGTGGAGGCTATTTGTTTGTGGCCACCCTGAACGGGATTGAGGCGTCTGGCAATAGATAGATAAATAGAGATTTACCTCATCAAAGCAGAAATGGGTTAGGTAGAAAGGAGATGATGAGATGAGGTGGTGGATGGTGTGTGTCACAGGGGGATGTAAATTTATGAATTAAAAATGCTTGATATTACTTGAAAATAGAGACAAGGACTTGACTTGTGAAACACAAGTAGTAAGTTTTACTTTATGACGGCTTACTTTGCCGATTCTCTAAGGACGAGAATTTATACACTTTCTCAACAGTACACAGCAGAGACTTACTACTCATGAGTGCTGTTTGTTAGTACTGTTAGCCTCTTGAGAAAGTGACTCCACCCCTGACAGTCAATAACTAATGCTAATAATATAAGCAGCTTCTTGCCGGTGCTTAACTCCTGGCTGGCACATCAGATTTAATTTTGATACAAAAAAACTGGCCTAAGTACCAGTTGTGCATAACGTAAAGAGTTTGTGCAAACTATGTGTGGCAACTAAAGTAAACTTAATGTGGAGAAATAAAACACGATTCTAATTACATTAAGCTCAAAGAAAAGAACTGTATTTTTATTGATTACAATAAAATAAATTTACGTTATATGAGTCTCAAAATTAAATTAAAAAAGGGAATTCACGGTTACTAGGGGACTCATGAATTCAAATAACAAAGAGAATACATTCACTTGCTCATTCAAAAGCTAATTGAACTTAAGCCTAGAAAAACGAACAGAAATACTGGTCAGTGGAGGGAGGGAGCCGAACCAAAGACTGGGCTTCCGCGTGATGAACACCAAACGCTGCTATTCGCTGCAAGCCCGCTTCGCCAATTCACCGTCTAGGTGGAGATTCAGGAATTAGCTGTACAACAGAGGCACTGCTCTACGCTGGGCACAAACGGTCCTATCCTCGAGGAGACTCAAAGCTGACTGAGTTCAAACTAGAGAGGGGTAAGAGAAATGGCCATGTTTGCCAGAAGTAGGCGTGGCCTAACTTCAACAGTCAATGGAAAGGGGGTGAACGATACAGAAACGCAATAAATCACTCAGTGAAAGCATTAGTGTTGTGCATAAGAATGGTCACTTGTGAAACAGTGACAAATGTTCTGAAAACCATCCTGATCGAAGTGAATACGAGGACGGTTGAACTGAGTGATGCCCAGCGGGAATTGCACTAGAGTTCGTGGTTTTCTCAACAAAGTACAATATCACGAATTTGTATAAATACACTCGCTCGAATTCGTATATTACGCCCCATCAAAATCAAATTTTTCTTCAGAAAAATTTTACGATATACATACATATAAATCCTAACTCAGTCACACAAGATTCACACTGTGGTGTGTGTACTATCCTGCTACAGGAGAAAATCGCAGTCGCCCATGAGCATAAGAACCTCATATTTACTTTAATAAAAGGAAGCTTGAGGAAAAAACTCTGTGACGATGGTGAAAAATCCTGTACTCAGGTCAAACTGAGCGAAAAGTTTGCTACATTTACATTAACAACTAGTTGTTATGCAGCGTGGTGAATGTAATACACAGTGTAGTTGTGACGGTTGTAGTGTAACTGTGCCTATGTGTAAAATGATGTGATACAAATTAATAGTACATGGAGACGATAAGGGAGAATAGAAAAGGTGGCAGCATGCGGCAGAGATGATCAGCTGATCCGCATGACAAAACTGCTATACCCACCAGCTGTACCTGCGAAATCAATCTAGGTGGAGCATCAAAAGTGTCAGTGTGACAAACAATTTTTATTAAATTACAATTTCTCTCTCTGCCTAGTAGTCAGTACATATGCTACAACAAGTATGCCCTAGCCAAAAATTTTAAGTGACAGCCAAAACTTTGTACATTCGAGGTCGCCATTATTTTCTTATTGGATACATTATTATTAACCAGGAAACATGGTTTTAGGACAGAATCTCAAAGGGCCCTTGTAGTTTACTGGTTAAACCTACATTATTACTGACCAGGAAACGTGGTCCCAGGACAGAATCTCAAAGGACCCTTATAGTTTACTGGTTAAACCTACATTATTATTATTAACCATGAAACATGGTCCCAGGACAGAATCTCAAAAGACCCTTATAGTTTACTGGTTAAACCTAACTCTACACTTACAATTGATATTGGCAAGCTGAGAATCCCTACACAATCTCGGGCAGGTCACATTTTAACACCCAACGTGGGTGTGAACACTCATGTGGATAATGTTCATTCTCCAGGAATCCTCAGAGAGGCCCACAGCTCGAGACACCACAAGGTAATTCAAACACAGCCTCGGATTGCCACTATGGGGGTCTCAAACTTTCCCCTTAACCTATGGCACACATGTATAAACAGGTCTTGGACATAATGTGTCCTGTCGGACCAATGGGCAAGACGTCAGGTCTGCACTCACATCACCACTGCCCTCTCTTTCAACTGACTCAGAGATTATGGGCGTGGATTCAAATGGCACAGGAAGGACATGTCCCTGACTGGTGGTACATTGACACACACCGCAGGAATGCACAAAGCTATCTATTTCTTGTCCCATTCCTGGCCAGAAAAAGTCAGCACGGATACGGCCCTGGGTTTTCCTTTTGCCTGAGGCTGAACAATGACCCCATCCTAACAGTGCTCGGCGAAACTTTGCAGGAACGACAAATTGCAGTCAAACCTCCCCCTGGGGTGTTCGTGACTCAGGGCAGAGCCGTCCTTGTTTATGAAGGAAGCTGGCTTGGCCTCTCCGTGAATACTTAATCAATCTACCCTTTTGTTTCTTCCACGTGGCAGCAAGTGTCGGGTGATAGTGTTGTTCTTGGACAACATCTTGGTTACAAATCAGATCTTGCAGCGATGCAATGGTTACCAGGGTGACACAGTTTAAAACCTTGGCCATGGCTCGTGTTACTGCAGCCGAAGTCTGTGTAGCATCATCTATGGTGCAACTATACTTGGCACAAGATATGTTGCCTATAATAAGGTCAAATAAAGGTTCTGGCATGACAACTGCAAGTGTCGTACCAGTGTAAAATGGAGATGCCACCTGGATACGTGCCTCAGGGAACAATCTCACTGATCCATCAATAAGCTGAGCTTAAATCTGTCGACCTGCGTACTCCTCAGGCCGAACTAGACTCTGCCTGACAGAGCAACCTGAGGAACCATTGTCTCTCAGGACCTTTACAGGAATGCCTCCCACAAACCCTGGCTGAACAAGGAAGGCACTGTTACCTGTGGGAGGCCTCATGGAGGAAGCAGCCAGCCACTGATGAGGCTGCTGAATGATCTTTGCGGCAAACATGGTGCCCTGAGAATTAGATACCTGAGGTGTCATACTCACCGTCTGGGGAGACGGAGCGTTGACCACCTGTGGTGGAGAGTTCACTGTCGCTGGGGGACTAGTGAACTGTGGAGAAGTACCTGTACTGGCGGGGATGACACCACCGTACTGCTGTTGAGGAATGAAGGCTGCGTTTGCCTCCTGCCTCCAATACACTGGGGCTGGTGCTGAAAAGGATTGTCCCAATCTTTGGTTGTGTGGCTGATACTGCTGCTGGTTAGGGTTCTGCTTGTCGTACTGCTTCCACTCAGGTTTCTGGGTATTTTGCCCCTGGTCCTTCTTCAACGGTTTGTCTGAACCTTGGCCATTATTCTGAGAATGGCCTTGATGCTAGGATTCAGTCTGAGACAGTTTCCCAGATTTGTCTGCTTTCCTGTTCCAGGTGTGTTGCTTACGAGTCTGGTACCTGTACGCCGTGAAGAATGCATCAGCCTTCTCCACCATTTGGCTGGCATCCTTTACCTGGCAGATCTTAAGCTGAGCCATAAGCTCAGCAGGCCATGACTTCTCTAGCTGCGTGCACAGCATAAGGTCGATTATCCCCTCTCGCATGCAAGGGGTCTCATCTTTCTCCATCCACTCATCTAAATAAGCAGTAAGCAAATCAAGAAACTGAACAGCAGTCTCCTTTTCTTGTAGACGCACCCTCATAAACTGACTCCTGGCATTGTCAACTGTGCTTTGATGAGTGCAGCCTTCATCATCTCATTTGTGAGATCGTCTCCACGAATTCTGTGGAGAATTTCGAGGGCAGGGCCCTCACACAAGCTAAGGAACTGGATGCGCTTAGCTGCCTCATCCAGCTGATACAGCTGCGCCATGTCTTCAAAATGAACTATGAATGGCTTAATTCGCTCGCCTTTCTTGTACGAATAAGCTTGAGGTACTGGGTTGCCAGAACATGTGCAGGGAGAGGGCTCGTGGAGCTTGGGTTAGCTGCACCAGATGTGTCTGAAGCCAAGGAGTCTTGCTAGAGATTCAGTATCTCAAGATCATGTTTCTCAAGTGCCTCGCACTCAGCACGTTCGTGTTCTCGTTCTCTCTCTCATTCTCGCTCGTATACAAGTTCTCTCTCTCGTTGTTCTCACTCACGTTCGCGTTGTTCTTGTTCGTGTTTGCGTTGAATTCTACGTTCCTCATGGGCATCACTCTCATGCTGTTGTTCGTAACTAAACCGTGAGAGCACATATTCTTTAATTTGTTGGGCATCAGTAAGCTCCATATCTTTGGCTTCCTGTACATATATATTAGTGGTCATGATGCTAACTTAACTAAGGCTGAGTGGACTAAAGACTGAGTACTGACGCTATTTTGCAGAGAAATACTAATAATCAAAAGTAAAGAATATAGGCACAGGTTGGTGGTGACCAGTTTTATCTAGTTAAACTTATAAAGAAAATAAAAAAAAATGCAACTGACTAGGAAAACTATTACGTAAAATTAATAGAAATGAATCAATATCCACCAGTAAGATAGTGCCTATAGACTTTAACCCCTTAACCATGGGGCATCACTTTCATGATGCTCGGGTGCAATGGATCATCACTTTTGCGATTCTGTGTTATTTTGAATTTGCTCAGGCTTTGAAGTGGTTGCTTGTATCATCTGTCAGTACTGCTAATGTCTAACAATAGTCGGTGCTGCTATTGTCATCTGTACTCCCATCCATTGTTGACAATTTAGCTATTTCTCCCCGTTCTTGACTCCCCTCCCTACCTCCCGTCCATTACCCTCTCCTCCCGTCTGCTCCAGCTGCGCCATGCTAGGCAAATCTTGCCCGGATTTTTCCACTCACTTCATCCATTGCAATGAGCCCTATGCCTTATTCTTATACAAAATAATATACTGTATATAAAAAAATTATATATAATATATATATAATTGATAGTGCCATACACCTGGAATTGGCTAATTATCACCTGGCAACTCCCAAAGCGCACTCGTTCGCTAATTTTCCCTGTTTATTTCCCCTTGAAATTTGCTGTATGACCTGTTCTCATAATAAAAATATATATAAGAAAGGAAGGGAGAAGCCTAAGTGATATTTACATTCACCTGGAACTACCTAATTTCCTGCCAATAATTTCACAGCATATAAATTAGCAGCTGTCACCTCGCTGACATTGTCAACCCTTGTCAGTCCCATACCCGCCTCATCATTTAGTTCAATATTGTCTCTTGAGATGAAAGCACATAGCACTCGCGCCCCTCCATTTCCGCTGCTTCTAGAGGGCCCTGTGACCTCTACCCCTACTAAACCTCATGTGGGAACGGGTAAAGGACTAAGCGACTCTGCTGTGGAGTGTGAACTGGCTTTTTTATCCATGATAGTTATGGACAGTGACTACAATCTTTCTGGTGAATCGTGTGATGAGCCAGTGAAGGAAATGGTGATAAACTACGAGTGCTTCAGTGTCCCAAGTTCATCCTGGCTTCAAGGGAAAGGAGCCCTTAGTTACTGGAAGTGACAGTGTATAACACAGTGTAAATAAAATAGAAAGGTAAATAATTAATCATATAAGAATATGAGTACAAATACTTAGAGTAATGACAGTGAAAGCTTTGCTCTCTACGCTAGTTTAGTGAACAAGAAAGTTAATGCCTGGAGTGAAAATAAACTACTATTACTGAAGGAAACTTATGGATAAATACTGTGTATATATATATATATATATATATATATATATATATATATAGCCTATATATATATATATATATATATATATATATATATATATATATATATATATATATATATATATATATATATATACATACATACATATAAGTGTAATAAAGTGCTAGGAATATAAAGTGTGTGTTTATGAATAACAAATAACAGAATACCAGCGGGGAGCAAACACGAGTGGGAAGCTGGTATGCGCTTATAATTTACATTGCTTTCACAGTGTTTTTTTTTTTTTTTTTTTTTTTTGGTATGGATTACAAACTTACTGAAAATCATAGAATAGTGTTTCTAGTGATAATATCAAGCTGTGGTAATCTTATTATCGGATGTTAGGAAGTGTAAAGTGGAGACTTCGTTACTCAACTTCAGAAGTCTCCACAAGTCCTACGGTAGTCAACGGAGGCTCAACAAACATCCCAGGAAAAAGCTGAAGGTATGTGCCATAAGCATATTTAATTATAATATTCTAGGACTAATAACTGATTTTTGGCAAATATTTTTAAAAAGTCAGTTGGAATGCGAATATCCCAGTGTGAGGTGCATGGACCTCCTCTGACAAGCCCTCGCTTAAGGGGTTAATGATAAATACCTAGGTGTGAGTGAGTGAGTATTATTTCGTTAATAACTAGGAGTTAGGAGTTAAAATCCTGGCGAGGTCGCCAGCTGTCACGGGGGGATGTGAAATTATGAATAGAAAATGCTTGATATTACTTGAAATAGAGACAAGGACTTGACTTGTGAAAATCAAGTAGTAAGTTGCTTGCTTACTTGGCCGATTCTCTAAGGATGAGAATATATAAATTTTCTCAACAGTACACAGAAGAGACTAATTACTCATGAGTGCTGTTTGTTAGTACTGTTAGTCTCTTGAGAAAATGACTGCACCCCTGACAATCAATAACTACTACTAATCATAATGAACAAGTTCTTGCCGGTGCTTAACTCCTGGCTGGCACAATGGATTTAAGTTTGATACAAAAGAACTGGTCTAAGTACCAGTTGTGAATAATGTAAATAGTTTGTGCAAACTATGTGTGGCAACTAAAGTAAGCTTAATGTAGAGAAATAAAACACGATTCTAATTACATTAAGGTCAAAGAAAAGAACTGTAAATTTATTGATTACAATAAAATAAATTTACGTTATATGAGTCTCAAAATGAATTCAGAAAGGGAATTCACCGTTACTAGGGGACTCATGAATTCAAATAACAAAGAGAATACATTCACTTGCTCATTCAAAAGCTAATTGAACTTAAGCCTAGAAAAACGAACAGAAATACTGGTCAGTGGAGGGAGGGAGCCGAACCAAAGACTGGGCTTCCGCGTGATGAACACCAAACGCTGCTATTCGCTGCAAGCCCGCTTCGCCAATTCACCCTCTAGGTGGAGATTCAGGAATTAGCTGTGTCTACAGAGGTGCTGCTCTATGCTGGCCACAAACGGTCCTATCCTCGAGCAACTCAAAGCTGACTGAGTTCAGACTGGGGAGGGGTAAGAGAGATGGCCGTGTTTGCCAGAAGTAGGCGTGGCCTAACTTCAACGGTCAACAGAAAGATGGCGAATGATATAGAAACGCAATAAATCACTCAGTGAAAGCACTAGTGTCGTGCATAAGAATGGTCACTTGTGAAACAGTGCCAAATGTTCTGAAAACCATCCCGATCGAAGTGAATACGAGGACGGTTGACCTGAGTGATACCCAGCGGGAATTCCACTAGAGTTTGTGGTTTTCTCACCAAAGTACAATGTCACAAATTTGTATAAATACACTCGCACAAAGTCGTGACAGTGGGGCATTCCAGAGAAATATATGGGTGTTGTAGGATGGCTGCCAAACTGACAGTTGGAGGTGAGAGGACAGTGCATGAGTGGGGTGGACGGAAAGGAGTGGCTGCGGTGGGCTAAAATGATGGTGGATGGTGGCTCAGGGTGGAAGGAGTAGCCTACACTATGTGAACATGAATGCTATGTGAATGGAGGCTTTGGAGGTTGTTTGCTGGGAGAGTATGGAAAGGGTGGGATGGGTGAAAACGTGTGAATGAGATGGACTGAGATGGTTGTGGGTAGTAGGGCAGGGAGGGAGTAGTGCATCCTTTGAAGATGGATGCTATTGGTCGGGTTGTATAAGCTTGGTGAAGGTATAGTCTGATATTCCAAGCAGATGAACAAGAGCAACAAAAACATAAGCTAGTCATTCCTCATTAACATTGCCTATCACGATGCAAACAAAACAAGTGGTGCCAGGCGCAACAAACCTTGCCCAACAGCAGTTATTTTATTATTGTTAAGTACTGACTTATTTCTGCCATTTAGTAACAGTGCATAATTAAAGTCTAAGGTAATGGTGCAAATGTTTTCAAGTTATGCCCATGGAAAATCTGTGATCTTGCATTTCATATTTCAAGTTCACTCGAGGTAAAAGGTCATGTAGCCAAATGAATGCCCATATGAGACTCCCTATATCTTGATTATAGTAAATATCTCTATCTTCAACGCGTTTCGAGTTATAGCCCACTGAATATCCGTGACCTTGAGTTTGACCTTTCAGTGTCACTCACGTCAAAGGACAAGGTACCAATTAAAAACCCATATGGAATTTCCTATACATTGATAATAGTAAATATCTTTCTATCTTCAACGGTTTTCTATTTATAGCCCCCTGACTATCGGTAACCCTGAGTTTATCCTTTATAAAGCCATTCAAGGTCAAAAGTCTTGGTGCCAATGAAAGCCCATATTACGAGTTCCTGTATGTTCCACTAGTAAATGTATCTATCTTCAACCGTTTTCAAGTTACACCCCTCTGAAAATCCGTGACCTTGATTTTGACCTTTCAAATTCGCTCGATTACCTCCGAAATTTAATCACTTTTGGGGGGGACCAGTGCCCACATGAAAGTTTCATGTAATTTCATTCAGCCGTTTTTCTGTAATGTTGCTAACAAACAAACTCGACCAAAAACTAAACCCCTTCGGACTCCGTCCGGGCGTGGTAAGTATTTGCGAAATTAGTAGTATTATCATTTTCTTTAGTTCGCATTATTATCTTACAATTGTATAACATTTCCTTCTCACTATTCATTCTTGCATGGCATTATTTTTGGCTGTTCTTAGCAATGCCGATGACATGTATCGTACTTTATTGGAGAGGAAGTCAGTCCTTCAGTGTTAATGCTAGAACATGTAAGAACTGAATGGCTTGTGAGATTTCTCTCTCTCTCTCTCTCTCTCTCTCTCTCTCTCTCTCACACACACACACACACACACACAATAACTGAATGCATAAGTAATTAAGCAAAAAAACAGACAAGTCCTCATCCAAAGGGAAACAGTGCAGAACAGTGCAGAATGACTGACATGCTTGTCGATCTGCCTTCTTACACACACTGTTACCAAGATCGACAAATTAAAGGGTGAAAGCAATGCCATGCATCTAAAGAAAAACGCATCTATGAAGTAATCTAAAAATTCCAGAATATTTTTCAGGAGGGTACAAAACAATGCACAGTATCACAGAATCGCTGAAAAAAATAATGGATTTTTGTCTCGGGGAAGGCTTGCGAAATGGTGTGGCAAAAAACGGGACTTGCACACAAAAGAACAGTGGGGTGTGTGAGGGCAGGAGGCAGTTGAGATGCGGACTGCTCATGTGGCTGGCCACATCACAGCACAGCACAACGTAGCACAGCAACACCACATAGTCGGCACCCTGCGGCACCAGTCACCAACACAGGCATCACGCAGAGATACCAGGGGCATTGAGAAGGTGCTGTTTATTCCTGTTGTTTGTTCGCATGCTCATTATGTCTGCATATGAGAGATATTTTTCATTTTTACCAGAAAAATATTTGCATCAGTGAGATTCTTTTTATGGCAGCATTTAGTTATACATATCACTTCCCAGTTAGCACATCGGATGTTCATGGCTTAGGCCACCATACAGTTAATACTGTTTCGCCTTGCTGAAGCTTTGAGAGCTCATGATGTGGTTATCGCATCACAGTTTTATATCAATATAAAGAAATCTTTACAGTCACAGAACACAATTTATTTTGATCAACGACGAATGAACTTTGGGAATGTATTGAAGCTACTACTTGACGATTTATTTTTATCAGTGAAACCCTTGAAATCGAAAGAAAAGGGCTCAGCTAACTGAACCCAATGTTGCCGTACTTTAAATAATGTGTCTGTGAAACCTGTGGCTGCGTCCACACACTTGTTCAAGCTTCAGGCAGTTAGTCTGTCCAACTTGCAGTCTTCCATGACAACACTCACATAGCTGTTTCTGCATTTGCCCAAACACCAATGTGTATATAAAATTAGTTTAGATCTGCATTTATGAAAACACCCACACATCCGTTTATAGAACAACCATAACAGTTTTCCTATTACCAAATCCTACTTTTTTCGCACAAGGCCTTTGAGCACGTGACGAGTCGTGTCTTGGTGACAAATAGGCCTCACCCACACCCACACACACACCTGCACCCCACTGGTGCATTGCCACACCCACACCCACACACACGCCTGAACCCCACTGGTGCATTGCCGCACCCACACCCACACACACGCCTGAACCCCACTGGTGCATTGCCACACCCACACCCACACACACGCCTGAACCCCACTGGTGTATTGCCACACCCACACCCACACACACGCCTGAACCCCACTGGTGCACTTCCATACCCGCACCCACACTCACATCTGACCCACACTGGTGCACTTCCAAACCCACACCCACACTCACACCTGACCCCCATTGGTGCACCTCCTCATTCACACGACTCTCACACCTGACCCCTTCTTGTGTACTTCCACACCCACACCCACATTCACACATGACACCCATTGATGCACTTCCACACTCACCCACACACACTCACACTCACACTTGAACCCCACTGGTGCACTTCCACACCCACACCCACATTCACACATTACCCCCACTGGTGCACCTTCATGCTCACACTCACACTCACACCTAGTCTCACATTAATTGTGAGAGTAGTTTTCAAGAATGCAGCGTTCTCGTGTACAAATATAGATGAGCAGATTCAATGCTTCATAGCATTGTATCCAGGTTTTAGCTAACTACAATTGTCGCATTCCAGGTTAGTCTGCTAAGCCTCTCATGTGCACTATTTCACTGATGTACTCCTTTTATGAAGATACCGAATGATATTCCTCGGTATTGGAAAATTTTTACCAGACAAATGGTGAAAACTTTGCTCTTCATTCCCCTTAGTATATCGACCTTTTTTTGTGCCATCAGAAGCCCATTTAAATCGATTCTGAAGAGATTTCTCATAGTGAAGGCGTTAGAAATAGACCAATTGAATTCGTCATTACGATGACGTGTTATTTTAATTCCTGTCGGATTTATACTATTGTATTTAGCGTTAAAAAAAAAAAAAAAAAACATTCTTAATGGATGGCTCAACATGTATCCATTTTTCGTGTATGTTGAAGAGCTATGCAGCCGTTAAATGTGAACGCAGTGGCTCTGTCCGTTAGTCTTTTTATTACTATCAACTCTGTTATGGATCAGACTGGTGACAGTGACGATAAAGGCGACAGTGACACCAGGGAATAGACAATAGCAACATTCGAACAGGGGCAGTGCTCGTCAGTGGTCTGCCAGAGGGTGGAAAACTCGTGATAAGGAGAGCTGGGGATCCCGTATCTCAAGCCACGAGAACCTTAACACCTCGACATCTTCATTTACTGCTCTTCATCGCTGTTTCAGAGAAAATGTGCGTATTCCAGCATGCCGTCCTAAACACTTTCGTCTACCTGCTTCAAACTGTATGCATGTAGCACTGACATACGATGGGCTCTACTTCCTTGTATAGTGTTCTTAAAAGACTGCAAGTATTTGGTGGTCCTTAAAGTATGAAAACAAGAAACTAAATCACTTAAAATTTACTCTGGCTTCAAACAAGGAAGACCTCACACACTCCAGGTCGTATAAGCCTTTACATCCAGCGTGTAGTATTACACACCTGGATAACAGACTAACTTACCAGAAAACTGTAGAATTAATAACCTGTCCGGGCCGATTTTCGGCCTGAAAAGAGTCGGAAATATAATACAGAAGCGCTCGCCTGAAACACCAATTGTACAGCAATCAGCAAGCAAAAGCAATTACTGGTTAATTCACACATAAAAGTTAGTTTTCAATTACAGTAGTTAAGCCTAACTTCAATCACCTTAACCATTTCACCGGGTGGAACAGCGGTTTATGTTCCTCACTGTCGACCACCAAAAACACTCTTGTTGCAGTCCAGGACTACGGATAGGGGGTGAGGTGGACATTTCAGGGCAGTCCGTATCCTACTGGTGGAGGACTGAAGTGCTTTTCCACGTCGATGTTTCAAAGTGCAGTGCAGCGGAAAGCAGTAGGAGTGGAGGTGCAAATCAAAGGAGTAAAGCTAATGGTTTTATTCCCGAATAATGAGTGATAATTTAAATTTTTCTGTCTCTCAGCCATAGGTTTTACAAAAAATTTTATCAATTCACGATTGTTATTTCAGTGGTTCTCAAACTATTTGGTCAACAACCTACCATACAGTGTTGGTAGATGACTGCGACCCTCACCTTCCTCCAAATCTTACCCCCCCCCCTCCTACACACATGATTAGAGAGAGAGAGTGAGAGCGACCACCCTGAGCGACGTATCACTCAATTTTTTTTAATTATACGACGTTGCTTTGAGATGCCAGCTGTAGTAAGGTTCTGCATGTATATATAGCGAGTAGCCATTATTGTGGTTGTCTGGAGTATGGTAAGTGTTATTGTCATTATTTCAAAGATATCAATAAAATTAACTGAAAATATTAAACCTGTTCTATGTATCTGCGACCCATCTAAATTCCTCTCGCAATCCTCTTTTGGATCGTGACTTTCAATTTGAGAATCACTAGTTTATTATATTTCACTATCGCGCCTTAGGGAAGATTAATTGTATGGAAGAGTAAAGTTATGGACTTCGAGAGAAGCGAAGTCAGTGAATGTACAATCAAAGACAAAAGTTTGTGTCGCGGTTTTGTCCGAAGAGGAACACTTGAAACATTATTAAATCTCTACCCCAGTTACATGTTCGTGGTTGGCTAGTCTGACTTCCTCAAGCTTGATATCTGCTACTGATGGGATGACAGTATGAATTAACCCATGAAATTCCGAAGCCTTAACATCGACTCGCAAGAATTACTGAGTCCGAACTTCGTATGAGAGACGAAACGCCAACGGTTAGGCGATGATCACCTGACATTTCATCTTTACATCTTACCACAAAACGTCAAGCAGACCTACTATACCATGGTATGGAGAGGTCAAGCAACATGCATGCAACTAATAGGAATATGAGAGGTGGCATGATCGTCCTTTATTTACGGGAAGCGAAGCCTGAACAGAAAGCTCGACATTTGGTATAAGCATAACCACAGAAAGGTGGATTAGGATTTCAGAAGGAAGGCACAACGGAGAACCGTCATCGTTCAGGTTGTCCTCGTCTTACCACACCACTATAGGACCAGGAAATAATCACAACGATGAAAGTAGCACCAGCAAGCAGTGCTTACGCCGTACGAAACGTAGTGCACCTAGAATGAAGCACACGAACAGTTTTTCTTAGACTTCGATCGTGTGGTTTGTGTGTTCGAACGCGTCTGTGGAATTCAGTTTGGTAGCCAGTCTCAAGGGAAAAAATATAAATTATCATAAGAAAATAACTCTGTTCTCATGTGTTGAATACTATAGAGAATTTTGTTTTACAACACCGGTAAATGATGTCCCAGGTCATAATTATCAACATGATTAACTAATTTACAGTTAATGAAGATGGAGAACTGACTTCCGAACACCTGTTTAGCTAATTGGATTGCAACATTGTGAATATGGTCATAAAAAGATACAAGATGAGAAACGCTTCTTAAATACTAAATAAAAACTGCAGTCAGAAAGATTTAATTATGTAGATTAGTTTTGTTGCTACAAAAAAAAAAAAAAAAAGTATATGCTGGCATCCGCAGGCCGGTCACCTGGAGCAAATGGCAAATCGAGTCAGTGCTACCAACCGATCGTTCGACACAAAGCAGACCGCTCCAAAACTATAGTCTTTCAGCAGCTATTTTCATCAAATTTCACGACACGACTTTTGTCTTCGATTGTACAGTGAGGTTGGATGAGGAGGAAATGGAAAATGTGAGTGCATTTAAGTGTTTGGGTAGTGTGATGAGTAAGGATGGAAGTTTGGAGGGTGAAGTGCTTGAAAGGGTACAACAAAGAAGAAAGGTTGCTGGTTCCTTGAAGACAGTAGTAAGAAACAGGGAAGTGAGCATGGAAGTGAAAAAGTTACTTCATGACAGTATTGTGATAACAACTCTAATTTATGGAAGTGAAGCTTGGACCTTGTTGGAGGGATAGAAGTCAAGAGTGAGAGCAGTGTAAATGAATTATTTGAGAAAAGCATGTGGAGTCACATGGAGAGACGGACTGACAAATGAGGAATTGAAGGAGCTTTGTGGTGTGGATGTGGATGTGATAAGAAGTGTTAAGAGAAACACATTGAGGTGGTTTGGCCATGTGGAGGGGATGGAGAGAGGCTGACGAGGAGAGTGTATGTGAGTGAGGTGGAGGAGGGGGAGAGGGAGGGGGAGGCTAAGGATGAGATGGAGGGGCGGAGCAGAGAGGTATATGAGAGGAGGGGTGTGAGCTGGAAGCAGGGCAGTGAAATGGCGGTGGACAGGGCGACATGGAGGCTATTTGTTTGTGGCCACCCTTTACGGGATTAAGGCTTCTGGCAATGGATAGATAGATAGATAGAAGCATTCCATCTTTACACCCTGCCCTGTAAGTATAGGAGTGATGTCATCCACTGGAATGTGTTCTTGTTGGCACAGGAGGGTTTATAACACCTCCCCCAGCTGTTTGTGTTGCTATTATATATTAACATCTTTTTATAAGTTACCGATTTAGATTTTTACCTGTTGTATATGGAGAAAACATAAGCAACCTGTTTGAAAATATTAAGGTGTAAAATGCAAAACAAGTCGCTAAAAAAAGAAAAAGAAAAAGAGAGAAGCTGCGTGGTCTGTTATGCCAGCGAGAATACGGCACATTGTCCAACACCTGGCCAGGCCCGGATCAATAAACAAGTTTGCAGTCATACTCTCTCGTAACACAAACTTTGATCAGTAGGAAGATTAAAAGAAGAAGAAGAAGAAGAAGAAGAAGCTTTTGCAGCCTCAACTCTTGTCCTTACAATCCCCCCCCCCCCCGGCCGCGGAAAAAAAAAATATATATATATATATATATTCATGATAATTTCCTCTCATCAGTTCGAGCTGATCGTTCAGGAAGAAGCAGAGGCATGGGAAGATTATACTCTTTCCTCTCCCTGTCATTCCTGCAGCACCAAATCGTAGCCGATGGTGAATATGCTTGGGAATCTCTGTCCTGTTGTTTTCTTGGATATTGTGATCACTCGCCACGCATTAAATGACTGAATTCATAAACCTTTAGCTGCATAGAGGAAGGCATGCCCACCAATTTCTGGCAGTAATTTCTTAAGCAGATGTCAAAGATGAAACATATCTGACCTCTCTGTATCGTTACTGACTGCACTCAGTACGGTAGGATGCACTCTGCCTGCATCAAATACGCACAGGTGTTTCATAAATGTCCGTCAGAAAATAAGGTCTTGCCTTGCCCTTTGCGTTTAAGTTTCGAACACACCAGTACTTCCAACCATGTCACATCGTCTGCATCTGTGGCCTCACTAATATGTAGTGCTATAATAATATTATACCTTCCTTGCATTAATAATTTATCCCTGCCCTGCGATAGTGTCTTTCGCATTAATTTTTAGCTGCGCCACACGATTTTATTTATCTTAGGAAAGAACTTTGTGAAGCAGCTTGGAATACATTCACTAGTCTTCAGAACGAGATCGTCGTTTTTTGACTGATCTGCTAGCGGCTGGTAATATTTCCCAGCTTATGATAACTAGTATAACTGAGGGGAAATGAGAATGATAGTGTCCGCACCAGGTGAACGGATAACTCCACTCCACCTTTCTCTGTTCACCGCTTCAGCGCGATGACGCATTGTCAAAAGCTGCTGCCACGCGAAAATACATTACTTTAAAGACCCTTCTAGTGATGAAAGACTTTGTAGGGTCTGTATGTAACTCCTCCAGTTCTATACGATTCTCCAGTGCTAAATAAAATTGTCTGGAATTAACAATAATGTGAAAAAAAAAGTAAGAGGAATAATGTGGTTAACTTGGCAGTAGGATCACGCCTTACATTTTTCTCTTCCCACATCTACTTAGTCACGTGTTACTCAGGTTAGAAAATCTGTCTCGCACTGGAGGAGTTAAGTAATGTCCACTGTGCGTAGGCATCAAATGAAATGTATTCTTGCTCTCTCTAGATCACCTTAGGATAGACACCTCGTAGTGAAGGATTTATACTGTCTACTTCATCTTGGCCTAAAATTGCCGTCTCTCAAGCTTGAAAACTAAGCTGTAGGAAGAAATTGACTATAGTTTTGCGCTAGTCACGAAGAATGCTATGGAAAGGACGTAGAGCCGAAATATTGATTTACTCTGTAGCTGAACTACGAGAAATACATTACTGAAGGACAAAAATCTCCGCCAACTTAAGGTGGACGAATTATAGCAGCATTTCCTTACTACTATTTCAACTACGACACCTTAACCTCTTCACTACGATGAGAACGTTTTCACATCGTATTTATTACAGCCAGGCTAAATCATTCAACTTAGGAACAATCTCTCGTATAAAAGGAGTCATTTGAGGCAGCTTTAGCCGTGTTCCAGCGGTAAACCTTTCCTAAATCGAAAAAATTGTCTGGTGGTGGCGGGAATGTAATATGGAAAACTTACCGTAGTGAAAGTTATCATTCTCCTGTATGCTATTTCTGTGGTTATATTATGGACTTAGTTTGCCTTAATAATGTGTGGGAAAACTTTAGCGCAGCGTGTACTGTACTTCATGCCTAAACAAACTGCTGACGAGGAGGTGCCAGGCAGCTTACTAAGCCTGCGAGACAAATGACCTCATGTGTCGCATGCCAGGTTATGGAGGCAGATTTATTAGTTGCTACAAATCCCGCGTAACCTACATAACACACGACATCCACTTCCCTGTTCCTGCACCGATTCATTTATTAACCCTATAAACGGACGATTTTGTTTTACTCTTACCACCGCACGACAGTTTTAATCAGCTTAGGACATCACCTCTCGTAGTGAAGGTGTTAAGCGATATACAGGATGTCACATGTATACGAGTATGTAATGGTCGACACAAGAGGAACATTATACACATGCAGGAGACTGTAAACTGTGCGAAACGCCTCCAGTACTCGTTAATTTTGCTTAGCCAATTTGTGAATCATTCAGCTTTCTAAGAGTTCATTTAAAGTTTTATTTAGTTTAGCTGTTGATCTCCTTATAACCATGACTATAATCTCATTCCTGTTCACCATGTAATCAAAGGGATCAAGTGTAAGGCCATCACAGTCTAGCAATACTAGCTGCCAGGGTCTCCAGTCACTTGTTTCTCGATAAATAAGTTGCCTTTCGGATATGTAAAAATATGTGTTTGGCATTATATCTCCCTCATCCCCAGGGATATTTCCTCCTAACCAGAGAGAGAGGAATAGTTATCACTAAACTGCTTCCCTCTCCTCAGCCGGGACCCTTTGTTTCATCACATCGATTGCAGGCTTTTGTCTTGCTGTTATGCTTTTATCTATTTTGCTTTAACATCGCCAAACAAATATTACAGGGATACCTCATAGTCAAGCGATTATTTTTTATATAACTCCTGATATCCTTAGGGCAGGGAAAGTTGACACTTCTTTGCTCACGCTGCGGCGGTGAGTATGTTGAGACTCCTCATATGGGTCATTGTTTTCTTTAACATGCACAGTGAACTCTGTAATTTTGTAACTGACCTCAGAAATCTCGAAAGACAATCGTGCTCAGTTATGTTCAGACCTGGCCGGTGACTTGTGACTATAGAGAATGGAAATTACTGTATACCGGGAAAAAAGTGTTTTATCAGCAACACTCAACCCAAGAGAGAGTTGATAATTACAAAATCCAGTGAACCAACAGGGAGTCCCATCGTGACCTGGCAGTACAAAGCCAATACAGTAAGATCATTTCAGTGGGGGATTATTTGCATTTAGGTCAGAAAAAGTCATTATCACTTTTCACAACCACACACTGTTCCTCCGACACTGCGTCCACCGTATTAAAGATGATATATGAAAAGCAATGGAAGTGATGTGGTGGGAGGTTAACCATTTCTTTCAAGGTTAGTGGCAAAAACGAAACAAAACGTATCACAGTAATGCCGTGTTAAGGGCGATTGTTTCTAACCTCTGTAGCTCAGAGTTTATCGTTTTCGCCTCTCGATCTATGATGCAATGATTCTGCCTTCATTTCCAGTCGCAGAAGACAAAAAGTAGGAAGTCATAGTATGTCCTTTCGTATGTTTGCGCACACAGTAGGCTACTCTCACAGTATGGGTTCATCCTGATGAAATGTAGTACAGACATATTCAACCATGTACACTCATCACAATACCTATACTTTAAATATGCTGTTTTCCCTGGCTTTCTGCTATGTATTTGACCAACATACAGAAGGGGAAAGCCTGGCTATCACTCCCTCCGAGGAGATGGTCAGGTGCTGCAGTGAACTGCTAAAAATACACCTCACAATGAGAGGTCCTTCCAAAGGTGAAATCCCTTAATTTACGAAACAGGGAAACTGTCATTATCACAGCAAATAAGAAACAGAGAGACTAAGAAAGTGACAACCAAACTGAAACATGATATTCGTAATCATAAATAATAATACCTTATGACTGGTTAATCAAGTACCGTAATCCTCTCCCTATCGCTTTTGATGCCGTATATATATATATATATATATATATATATATATATATATATATATATATATATATATATATATATATATATATATATATATATATGCGGCAAACTGTATGCCCGATGTTTTGGGTGACACAAATTATAATCGGTTGAATGAGTTTTGGCACAGAAAGCCTACACAAGGCTCTCATTTTATTTGTCCCTACTGTACGCTCACGTATATTCGAAGGGGTAACTTAAGCTGCTTCTACAAAAAAGTGCTACACTGCTATATTGGGCCATCGGTATATGTAATGAAAATGAAATACACGTGAACTGCGCAAATTATTGGCATTTGTGGTAACTTTGTAAACATTCTATATCATTGTCATGGTAGTTTTATAACGAACTTACTCCATGCCACTAACTTGGTTAACTAAAAGTGCTACTTGTACCCCCATCGCCAGGTTAGTGCATGCAAAAGATAAGTTAAATACATGTTAAAGATCAATGCGATATACAGTACAGTACTGTACCATTTCAAATGGCTAAAGATGGTTTTGAACCATGATATTTCCCTACTTGTCAGGCACTGTGAAATATCAAAATACGCCAAAGTGGAGGGGGGAGTCTATCAATCTATCTGTCTATCTATTGCCAGACGACATAATCCCGTAAAGGGTGCCCATTTGCCTTTGAGTTATTTGTTTTACAGGGAGGGACACTAACCCTCCACCAAACCACTTGTTGACACGTAGGGAGCACGTATGGTTTGGATATATGGTTACCACCCAGCGCTGTAAATGGTTTCTTGGCTTACAGGAAACCATTTGGCTTGTCACTCAATGTAAAGCCACCTGTAAAGGAAAGAAAAACAATAAGAAGTGACAGGAAAGATGGGAGAAATAGGAAGAGAGGAGGGCAGGCACAGAAAAAAGAATGATAAAGGCTAAGAAAGAAGTAGGCAGCACTACATCAAGTGAGTGGATGATGGTCGCCACCACCTACCAATAGGAGGGAGGAGTCTGCAAACAAAATTTAATAGGTAAACGACCATCCCAAATTACTTGGAACGGCTAGGAATTTTTTTTTCCTATATTTTTTTTGGTCGCCCAAAAACAAGTTATGAGAATCACTTATAATAATGATTCAGTTGTTCAGTAGGATGACGTCTCACTACCTTCAGCAGCTCAGATTCAGCTCAAGGGTAACCTTTAGCAGTAAATGGGCTAATCAGTATGTGTTCCCTCTTTATCTTTTCCCCGAACCTACTTTGCATATAAACACAAAACCTAGACTACCAAAGCCCCTCCATACTCTCTCTCTCTCTCTCTCTCTCTCTCTCTCTCTTTTTTAATCCTCGTCCACCTTCCTGGGCGGAGGAAACTTCTCCCCGTTCCTCTTAAGATATTCTCCCACTCTCGCTTTCACCCCTGCTCTTTCTCTTTTCGACCAAAAGCTATACATTTTTTTTTTTTTATTCTTTGGCATTTTTTTAATCGTGCATTTTTTCTTTATTTTACATTTATTCTTTATTCCAGTATTCCATTACCTTTGGGCTAACTACTCCCAATCTCCCTCTCTCTCTCTCTCTCTCTCTCTATCTATCTATCTATCTATCTCCTTCTTCTTCTTCACTTAGTCAAGCTGTACCAAAGGCCGAGAAGAGGAGGGGGGGAGGGCAGCTGGGGACAGTCTTAGGTGCCCGGCCCCGAGGGAGGGTGGGGGGCAGAATATTATACAGTAACATAGCGTAATTCGGCCTATAATTACACTGGATTTCTAAAGAAAATATAGAAATGGAAGCGGCAAGTTCTATCCAAACACGTAAGACTGTGTATAACATTTACAGTACAGAGTTGTGTATTGCCCTACTGTATTTTATGTCATATTGAGGGGGCCGAGGACTATAAAGACCACCTGACCCGCCGTCTTCGTTTGTTTTAACCTCCAATAGACTTACCAGTCAATCAGAAATACATATACAAAAAAAATCACACTTAAAAGTATTTTTAAGCATTTTTCGCTTTCTTTACATATTCTTCAATAATTGTTGTTTCTCTCGTTGTTGAGAGGGAGGGGAAGGTGCCATGGCTCACTTTGGCAGTACTGTACATCAGTGTGCCGAGACACACTGGGTAGGGAGCAGTCTAGCAGTTAACTAGACTTCGAGTATAATACATTCAGCACAGTTTTCAGGAGGAGGGGGACCTGTTGTCGATAATCTTGCCCCAGGCCTGGTGATTACTGTTGGTGACCCTGCTGTACCAGGTACCCCCTCAGTAACGATACATTTTCCTCACTTACTTTCCTCTGTGTCTTTCTTCAGGTTCCACACAATCCCTCTCCCTCCTGCCTTGTGTCCCTTTCCTACTTCTTTTCTACTCCCTCTTCCTTCTGTCCTCTCCTTCCTTCTTTCCCATCCCTCCTCTCCCCTCCTCTCTATTGTTTTCTCTCTGATGTCCTCTCTTTCCTCATACATCTCTCTCTCACTCCTACCTCGTTCCCTCCCCGCCACTCTTCCATGCAGCCTTACAAACCAAAGCCATTACCAGTCGCGAACACAATAGTATGCTGTGTTTACTTTTGCAATGCTCCCTCATTTCCCATGTATTTCCTGTTATTCACACCCTCACCTGATCAGTCACACACACACACACACACACACACACACACACACACACACACACACACACACACACACACACACACACACACACATACATGCTTACTCAGATGCCTAGTCACACTCATTATCTCCCAATCATATTCATCTATTCAACACACACACACACACACTCCTTCACCTACCCATTGACATACACTCACTCACGAAAAATATATACGCTCACCAATTTACCCAGTCACAAACATCCATTCACTCACCTACCCAATCGCACACTCAGTCACCTACACAATCACACACACTCACTCACGTACCCAATCACATACACTCACTCACCCACCCAATCACACACACTCACTCACCTACCCAGTCACACACACTCACTCACCTACCCAGTCACACACACTCTCTCACATACCCAATGACACACACTCACTAACCTACCCAATCACAAATACTCACCTACCCAATCACACACACTCACCTACCCAGTCACACACAGTCACTCAATTGCCCAGTCACATACACTCACTCACCTTCCCAATCACACACACTCACTCATCTACCCAGTCACATACACTCACTCATCTACCCAGTCACATACACTCACTCACCTTCCCAATCACATACACTCACCTACCCAATCACACACAGTCACTCAATTGCCCAATCACACACACTCACTCACCTACCCAATCACACACACTCACTCACCTACCCAATCACACACACTTACTCATCTACCCAGTCGCATACACTCACTCACCTACCCAACCACACATACTCTCTCACCTACCCGATCACATACACTTACCTCACCAATCACATACTCTCACTCACATACCCAATCACACACACTCAGTCACTTACCCAGCCACTCACCCACCTACCTAAACACATACTGTACACTCACTCACCTACCCAATCACATACACTCACTCACCTACCCAATCACATACACTCACTCACCTACCCAATCACATACACTCACTCACCTACCCAATCACACACACTCACCTACCCAATCACACACTCACTCACCTACCCAATCACACACACTCGCTCACCGACCCAATCACACTCACTCACCTACCCAATCACACACAATCACTCACCTACCCAATCACACTCACTCACCTACCCAATCACACACACTCACTCACCTACCCAGTCACACACTCACCTACCTAGTCACACACACTCACTTACCTACCCAATCACACACACTCACCTACCCAATCACACACACTCATTCACCTACCCAATCACAAACACTCACCTACCCAGTCACACATTCTCTCACCTACCGATTCACATACACTCACTCACATACCCAATCGCGCACACTCAGTCACTTACCCAATCACACACGCTCACTCACCTACCCAATCACATACACTCACTCACCAACCCAATCACACACACTCACTCACCTAAAAAATCACATACACTCACTCACCTACCAAATCACACACAGTCACTCAATTACCAAATCACCTACATTCACTCACCTACCCAATCACATACACTCACCTACCTAATCACACACTCGCTCCATACACTCAATCACCTACCCAATCACACATGGTCACTCAATTGCCCAATTACATAAACTCACTCACATACCCAATCACACAGTCACTCAATTACCCAATCACATGCACTCACTCACCAACCCAATCACACACACTCACTCACCAACCCAGTCACACACTGTCACTCATTTACCCAATCACATACACTCACTCACCTACCCAATCACATACACTCACTTACCTACCCAATCACATACACTCACTTACCTACCCAATCACATACACTCATCCACCTACCAAATTACATGCATTCACCCACCTACCCAGTCACAAACAGTCTCTCATTCATCTACACAATCACAAATAGTCACTCATTCACCTACTCAGTCTTATACACTCACTCTTTCATCTACCCAGTCGCACACACTCACTCACCTACCCAATCACATACACTCACCTACCCAGTCACATACTCACTCACCTACCCAATTACATGCATTCATCCACCTACCCAATCACAAACAGTCATTCACCTACCCAGTCACAAACAGTCACTCACCTACTCAATCACATACACTCACTCACCTACCCAGTCAAGTACACTCACTCATCTACCCAGTGACATGCACCCACTTACTCATCTACCCAGTCGTATACATTCACTCACTCACCTTACCAGTCACATACTAACTCACTCATCTGCCCAATCACATTCACCCACTGACTCATCTACCTATTCATATACATTCACTCACCCACCTACCCAGTCACACACACTCACTCACTCATCTACCCAATCACATACACCCACTGACTCATCTATCCAATCGCATACACTCATTCACTTATCTACCCAATCACATACACCAGCTAATTCATCTGTCCAGTCACATACATTCACTTACTCACCTATCCAGTCACATACACTCAATGACTCATCTACCCAGTCATACATTCACTCACTCACCTACCCAGTCACATACAGTACATCCATTCACTTATCTACCCAATCACATACACCCACTTTCTCGTTTCTGGGGAACACAGTTTCCTTGGCCAGGATGTATGCCCGAGTCTCTAATTGCGCTGATGTGTACCGAAACTAGCTTGATCAGATTACAGTGTCAGCATCCGCACTGAACTAAAGACGACAGAGGCCGCCAAGGTCATGATGGTGGTGCCGTGTGAGATGCACGCACTGGAGACACACTGAAACTGGTAACAAACACTGCACTGCACTGCTGTGGAGAAGGAAAACACTTCTAATCTACTTCTTTCTTCACAGGTAAAAATTCATGTCATCCATTGTTCTGTGTGCCACTACCTGCGGCGGGTGTGCATAAAAGACCTCTACCCTTTACGTTTCTGTCTCACCCTGTCTGAAGATGTAATATACGAAAGTACTCACTGTCGCTCCTTTCATTTCTCTTGTGGTTAGTTTATATATATATATATATATATATATATATATATATATATATATATATATATATATATATATATATATATATATATATATATATATATATATATATGCTCTAGACTTCTAGAGTGTATATGCTTCCACGCTTCCTCCTGAATTCTTTATGTGTGTTTGCAATAATTGTTCTTCCTCTTCACCTCATCACTTTCACTCCGTCCCTTCCACACAGTACTCTCTTTCCCAGCTAACTCACCCCTAATTCTCTCTCTCTCTCTCTCTCTCTCTCTCTCTCTGTCCACTGAGTTTCCCACCACTTCAGAGCACTGGATCCTCTTCGTCAAAGAAGCAGTATAAATTTGGCTTCTGCTTGAAAGAATTGCTGCCAAAGTTTTCCTGCCTTTGAGAAATACTCTCGCTGTAGGGAGGCTAATAGATGCATAAAATATTCATTGTGATTAGAAGCTCATGATAAAGATCTATCGTGGGACATATCATGTAGGACAGGCTAATTAATTATTTTTTTCAATAACAGAGCAGAGGAATAAAATAAACAATTCATACACCAGATTGCTGGCGTCCTACATGGGCTAAAGACCTTTAATCTCAGCTCTAAAAACATTATTACTAATCATGTCGTAGTTGCATCATAGACCAGTAAGTTAATTCTTAATATACGAAACAACGTATTTATGTATAATCTTAATTATATTATAGTAAGTTACGTTGTAGTCTGTAGAAAATATATAGATACTGTTAGTATCATTATTATCCTGAACCAAATTTCTGACTTAAACTGGGAAAGGAGGTGTCTAGGAAAAAGAATGAGAAAGCACAAAAGTAGTAGAACTGTCAGCAAGCCCTTAGGCTCATAGTAATTTTCCGACTATTAAGTTAATAAAGAATGCAGCGGTTGCCATCTAGATGTCCGTCCATACTTCATCTATCCATTTCACTTTTCGATCAGTTCGTTTACTTCATCTTAATTTTATTATATTTTTCCATTTTCTCGGTATTCCATGTCTTATCTCACCTTCAGACATTCTTACATGTAATCTTTTCACCACCTTCCTAATAAACACACTCCATAATATCATACCAGTCAAGCACACATTTTTTACTATCTGATCAACTAACTCATTGTATTCCGACTCTGTCGAATATCTATTATTTTAACCTGTCCAAGCTGAGCATCCCCCATGTATCTTTATCAGCTCCACTTCATTCCTCACGCTCTTCGCTTTTAAGACTCAGGCAATACCAGACTCATACTGACAAGTAAATGTGCGTAATAACACTTCCCTTCACTCATCTTTCAGACACCATAATCATTCCTCTGTTTAATATGGAGCCCTTCATAGAACCACCCCGTTTTCTTTTCTTGACCATTCTCTTCGCCACTTCCATTACGCCTTCACTTTATGTGTGTGTGTGTGTGTGTGTGTGTGTGTGTGTGTGTGTGTGTGTGAATTCATCTATGTACTTAAACTCCTTCACCATTTCAGGTTTCCATTCATCAGCACATCAAACCGAGAGTCACTTTTTCTCTCAGTAACAATCTCCTTATGCTAATCTATTCTTACTCTGAAACCTGGCTGGCCAGAGACAAAATTTTTAAACCTTTCTTCGAAGGAATCACACATCTAGCATGCAGCACGGCATCACCTTCATCAGACTGGAAACACTCAGTTTCTCACCATTTATCGCTAGCCCCATTCACTATCCATAACTCTTGTTTTGATCTCTGCCATAACGTTATTCATTACATTTACACTTGCGAAGAGAAAATTTGTGCTTTTTTTAAGTGGTGTGTGTCTGTCCGCCAGTTTGTCTGTCATTGTGAACAAAACAATTCAAACAGTTTTAATCCGATTTTAACCAAAACTGGTGGAATGACTGAAGGTTAATCAGTGAGGAGTCTACTGGGATTTTAGAACAATAGGTCAAAAGTTAATGTTACAGGGCCAGATCAAACGCTGAACTAGCAAAATTAACAAAGTTTTTATTGAATTTAGACCAAACTTAATTGAATGGTTAGGAATAAGACAAGAAAGAAGTCATTTAATTTTTAGAACAAGCAAACATTGTGGTCACAGAGCACGCTCAGTTTTCTGCCCTTGTGTGTGGATGTTAACAAAATGATTCAAACAATTTTGATCCAGTATTAACCACACTTGGTAGGTGAGTTGGGAGTCAGCCAAGGCGTAAATTTATTCTTTCTGCGAAGAACACGTCAAAGGTCAGGGTCACTGAGTAAGATGACTTTAGCATTTTTTTTTTTTTTTCCGATTCAGACCAAATTTTGTGGAAAGGTTGATGATAGGGCGCGAAAATAAGGATTCGATTTTGAGAACACTCAGTCAAGTTCAAGGTCACAGGGAAAGGTCAAAAACCGAGGTCACAGAGCAAAGTCACCTTAAAGGACTTGGTCTGATTTTATCCAGACTTAGTGGATAGACTTAGAATCAGGCGAGAGCAAAGGGATTAACTTCTGAGAACGATCAGGCAAAGGTCTTGGTCACAGGACAAGGACGGGGTTCGACCCATGTGTTTGTGTGTGACCAAGATAACTAAGCAGCCTTGACTTGATTTTGACCAAACTTGGTGGATGAGTTGAGAAACACTCAAGAGGCTGACCTATTGCTTTTCAGAACAACAGGTCAAAGGTCATGGTCACATCCAAAGGTCTTCTTAAGCAGTTTTTATCAGATATGAACAAACGTTTGTGGAAGAGTTCACTTTAAAACAAGAATAAAAAAGATTCGATTTTGAAAGAAACCAGTCGAATGTCAGCGCCACAGGGAAAGGTCAAATGTTTAGGCCATTGGGCAAAGTCATATGTTCATCCCTTAGACCAGATGGCAGGCGTGGATGTGTCACTCTGTAACTGCTCCTCTTTGTATTAAGTAACCAAAGATACATCATGCACTTTTCTCACTCCACCACCGGTAAAGACCCATTCGCTTAGACATTCACCAATTTACAGATATTACTGCTTTTCTTCTCTCTTTTCCCTACTTCCTTTAAGTCAAGCACGCAGCACTCGTCTGTCTACACAATCATCCTTTTACTGTCCGAATCAGCTAATGTAAGAGCTTACCACCGTTATAAACTCTTTTATAATATACACTAGTTTCTCATCCTTACCATGCCTACGTAATCCTTTTATGCTCCTACCTGATTCCCTTCGCTAGACCTTTTTCTTTTTCAGATCCATAAACGACACGACTATCTTACAAAATAATATCTCACGTGCTTTATTCACGATCTACCTTAATGCCAATATTTACTCAACACAACCCATACCAGTCCTTAAATTACTCTGACAGTCCAATTCGGAAGTGATTTGATGGCATTAGCTGGGGTGTTTCATGAAATGTCAGTGGATCTTGCAGAAGATCAGTTAATCCCGCATTAAATGGATTTCACAACATATTACCGTTTCTTGTCTCAGCCAAGGTCGATGCGATCATGAATTCGGCTGACACCAGGAGACTGCACAGGTGCGCTACTTCATCCACTCTAGCTTTACTCATCTTCCCCGGCTGCATGTCAGCGTGACGTGTTGTTGGCTTTGGTACTGTGAACAAGGGTAGAGGGGCAGCAAGTGCCGTAATAATATTGCCATTATGGAAGCGGTACATCCACTGTACCTATCCTGGTGACAATATCCCTTGATTCCATATAGTTTTTAATGCACGTGAAGGAGCCAAAGGACTGGGCTCTGATAAATTAGTCCCTCTCAGAGGCAAGCAAATACATGAATGTCACAGTCAAAGTCTGTTCACTTCAGGAAGCCTGAACACATTGTATTCTTAACAATGGAAATCATAAGCAAAGAGAAGACAGACTGTAGAACGCTGCCCAACGGCTCCCAGGTTATGTAAAGGAGAGACTAATAACGGTGGTAAGCTCTTACATTAGCTGATTCGGACAGTAAAAGGATGATTGTGTAGACAGACGAGTGCTGCGTGCTTGACGTAAAGGAAGTAGGGAAAAGAGAGAAGAAAAGCAGTAAATAACACTGCAGTAAGAGTATTCCCCATTACGGTGATGAGGAAAAACCTGAAGGGTGTCCGTGAAAAGATGGGAGGTGACACTAGACTCACAGACTCTACAGATCATTGCACTCAGTCAGGGTTGTAGCTGGCAAGACGAAGGACAAATTTAGCATACCTTGGGGCAGAAACATAGCGTACACGTGATGCAAAGTAAGTTGGCGATGACAGATTTTGAATACTGTGTCTTAGCTGTGGATTGCATCAAAACAAGTTGTTTAGAACAAATTCTTTTTTTTTTTTTTTCCCCACAAGTTAGAAGGTAAGAGAGGGGAGTATGTGCTTTTGTATCTGAAACGACAATGTCTATTACATTTAATCAAGAGTGGACAGCATATAAGCTACGCTTGTGCTACCCAGTTAAATAAGTACACACACACACACACACACACACACACACACACACATATATATATATATATATATATATATATATATATATATATATATATATATATATATATATATATATATATATATATATATATATATATATATATATATATATATATCCTTTTGCCTGTGGGTGACTCTACATTAAGTGACAAGCCAAATGGTTTCCTGTACACCAGGAAACCATTTCCTACGCTGGATGGTAACCATATAACCAAATTTTGGGACCTGGTGGGTTAGTGGGTAATTATTGCGCTCCAATCGGATTGAGCCGGTGAAGGTTTATATCCAAGGGATGGTTGGGGTTGATTGCTCATGTAATGCCACTCAGGGATGAGTGAGGCTGGTCACTCTCATCTTAAATGTCGGGACCAACTGCCTAGCCCAGGGCTCCTACGCTCCTCATGGGGCAATGTAGGATTCGATGATTGATGGATATATATATATATATATATATATATATATATATATATATATATATATATATATATATATATATATATATATATATATATATATATATATATAAGAAAAAGAGAGAGAAAGGGGAGGGGGAATACAATGAGTTTGTTGATCAGATAGTAAAAAGTGTGTGCTTGAATAGTGTGATCATATAGTGTTCATTAGTAAGATGGTGAAAATATCTGAAAGTGAGTTTAAACATGGAATGCCAAGAAAATGGAGAAATATATACAATAAAACTAAGATGAAATAAACGAACTGATAGAGAAATGAAATGAATAGATGAAGTATGCAAGGACATTTAGATGGTAACTGCTGCACTCTTTATTAATAGTTGGCAAATTATGATAAGCCTAAGGGTTTGTTGACAGTTCTCCTACTTTTGTGCTTTCCCATTCTTTTTTCTAGACACCACTTTTCTCATTTTTAATCAGAAATTTGGTTTAGGATGACAGTGATGCTGTCTTACAGTATCTGTATATTTTCTACTGAGTACAACGTAACCTACTTTAATATAAATAAAATTCTACATTCAGTGGTGTACCCAGAAAGTTGAAAAGGGAGGGGGGCTTTTTTTTTCTAATCTTTTTAACTGTGCAGCCCATGACTTTGGCCAGCGCAGCGAGCCCGTACAGCTGCGGGGTTCTGGGGGGGGGGGGGGCGCTGTAAGCCCCTCTCCTAGAGAAAATTTTACATTTTGGCCAATTTTATGATCATTTTGAGGCCATATGGAATGGGTATACGACATAAATATACGGCAGCATATTCTAAAGTCATTTTTAATTACTCTGTGCCACTGAGTTATGATTCAATCTCCCCAATAACCTTATACTTTTATAATTCAAAAGCTTACATTTCGATCAAACAACTTTACAATTGTAATAAACAAATAACAATAACATTTAAAAACTATGATGATGTAATCACAGTAATTGTCTCATTAACAAACAGTTAAAGACAAGACATATCCAACATAATTTTTCTTGCTGATAATTCAGTTGAAACAGATGAAGCTGATGAGCAGTTCTCAGAGCAACCAGTGGATAAAATCAGAAAACTGTCATTTTTGAGATACCACTGAGTATAATACATAAGCAGTTTATTCAGGTTTGCATTATTTAAGCTGGATTTTAAAACTGTTTTTGTTGTCAGCATATGTAGGTAGGGGAAATTTAAGTAATCTGAGAAAGTATTATTTCAATGTTTATATATTTAATATATATATATATATATATATATATATATATATATATATATATATATATATATATATATATATATATATATATATATTATATGGAGCCTCTGTGGTACAGTAGTAAAGTGTGCGTTTTCGTACACTGAAGAACGAGGGTTCGCGCCCCGCCAGGGTAATAAACTTGGGAGAGTTCTTCTGGCCACGTACTGCTTGGCGGATATAAGGGGTGCTGTGGTTGAACCAGTGTCGCATACTATAAAGTATGCTTGCACCCAGTAGGCTTGCGTGGGCCGATTACACTTGGTTCACAGACTACACACATATCCAAAGCCACTTCAACACTACAATTACGCTTACAAGCACTTCTCACCCTACATACAATTTCTACTAGACAGCCTAAGCCACTGGGTAGAGATACATTGGCTGTATCGTCTCCACTTCGGTAGGGATAGGCCGGTCCTGCAGTGGACACTCAAACGGCTGATGATATATATATATATATATATATATATATATATATATATAAAGGGGGCGCCATGGCTGCATGCCCCCCCCCCCCTCGGTACGCCACTGTGTATATTAATACGTTGTTTGGTTCATTAGGAATTAATTTACTGGTCTATGATGCAGCTGTGACATGTTTTCACTACTAATAATGTTTTAAAGTTGAGATCACAGTTCTTTAGCCCATTATTAATTACCCTGTCCTCAATGACACATCCCTCCGCAGATCTTTATCATGAGCTTCTTATTACCATGAATATTTTATGCATCTCTTAGCCTTCCTACAGCGAGAGTATTTCTCAAAGACAGGACAACTTTGGCAACACTTCTTTCAAGCAGAAGCCAAATTTATACTGCTTCTTTGACGAAGAGGATCCAGCGCTCTGAAGTGGTGGGAAACTCAGTGGAGAGAGAGAGAGAGAGAGAGAGAGAGAAATAGGAGTGGGTTAGCTGGGAAAGAGAGTACTGTGTGGAAGGGACGGAGTGCAAGTGATGATGTGAAGAGGAAAAATAATAATTTCAAAAAAAGAATTCAGGGGGAAGCGTGGAAGCATATACACTTTAGAGCATATATATATATATATATATATATATATATATATATATATATATATATATATATATATATATATATATATATATATATATATGTGTGTGTGTGTGTGTTGTTTGTGTGTGTGTGTGTGTGTGCTTTAAGCTGTGGGTAAGTCTTTAAAATGTTTTCGCTGAGGCTCAACAGTTCTCGTATGTGTCCCATTGTTTCACATGTCACTACTCTGGTGCTAATATTCACCGTTCTTGCTAGAGCTGCCTCATCCAAGACCGGTGTTACCTAAAGAATGGAGGTATCTTCATGGCATGTCGCTGGGTCTCCATTATAATTACATGAAGAGTATCCACACACTTACGGTTAGTTGTCTGACCGCAATCACCTGACCTTTGAGAACTGTGTGTTGCCACTTAGCTGATCGAAAGGACGATCAATTCATTAGGTAACATTATACAATTTTGAGGCGTATATCCTAAGTGAATGTTATTCTCTTTATTAATTATTTATCTAGCCTGGCCACGTGAAGTGTATTGGCCAGTCTCACGTCAGTTATTATTCACGCTTGCGAAACTTATGATAATGAAAGAAATGCATTCGGGGGCGGAATGTTAATCGCTCGCTAAGATTTTCGTCATTTCTTGATACCCTGAAGGTTTCATGTTGATAGGTGAAGTCATTCCTGAGATATAATGGGAACACACACACACACACACACACACACACACACACACACACACACACACACACACAGAGGCGGGGGAAACCATTATCGCTACGCCTTGTAAAGGCGGGTGATAATTAAGAAATCATCTGGGATGTCGATACGCGAAAGTTCATAATGTCTATCTAGTGAGGCACACCATGACTGTCAGAAGAAATATTATTGGCCCAAGGACAACGTGGACCCGATCTTGATTCAGTCATGACTACCTCACCATAGAGTGAAGAAAGAAGTAGATTAGAAGTGTTTTCCTTCTCCACAGCAGTGCAGTGCAGTGTTTGTTACCAGTTTCAGTGAGCATCCAGTGCGTGCATCTCACACGGCACCTCCATCATGACCTTGGCGGCCTCTGTCGTCTTTGGCTCAGTGCGGATGCTGACACTGTAATCTGATCAAGCTAGTTTCGGTACACATCAGCGCAATTAGAGACTCGGGCATACATCCTGGCCAAGGAAACCGTGTTCCCCAGAAACGAGAAAGTGGGTGTATGTGATTGCATAGATGAGGCAGTGGGTGTATGTGACTGGTGGGTGAGTCAGTGGGTGTATGTGATTAGGTAGGTGGGTAAGTGAATGTATGTGACTGAACAGATGAGTTAGCTGGTGTATGTGATTGGGTAGATAAGTGAATGAGTGTATGCGATTGGATAGATGAGTCAGTGGGTATATGTGACTGGGTAGGTTGAGTGTATGTGATTGGACAGCTGTGCTAATGCGTGTATGTGATTGGGTAGATGAGTGAGTGTATGTGACTGAGTAGATGAGTGAGTGAATGTAATTGGGTAAGTGAGTGAGTGAGTGCATGTGACTGGGTAGATAAATGAGTGGGTGTATGCGACTGGGTGAGTGAATGAGTGTATGTGATTGGGTAGAGGAGTGAGTGTATATGAAAGTAGGTGAGTGAATGACTATTTGTGATTGGGTAGGTGAGTGAGTGGATGTATGTGATTGGGTAGGTAAGTGAGTGGATGTATATGACTGGGTAGATGGGTCAGTGGGTGTATGTGATTGGGTAGGTAAGTGAATGTTTGTGACTGGACAGATGAGTTAGTTGGTGTATGTGATTGGGTAGATAAGTGAATGAGTGTATGCGATTGGATAGATGAGTCAGTGGGTGTATGTGATTGGGTAGATGAGTGAGTGAGTGTGTGTGACTGGGTAGGTGAGTGAGTGAATGTATATGAATAAGTAGATGAATCAGCGGGTGAATGTGATTGGGTAGATGAGTGAATGAGTGTATGTGACTGGGTAAATGAGTGAATGGGTGAATGTAACTCGGTAAGTGAGTGAGTGAGTGCATGTGACTGGGTAGATAAATGAGTGGGTGTATGCGACTGGGTGAGTGAATGAGTGTATGTGATTGGGTAGAGGAGTGAGTGTATATGAAAGTAGGTGAGTGAATGACTATTTGTGATTGGGTAGGTGAGTGAGTGGATGTATGTGATTGGGTAGGTAAGTGAGTGGATGTATATGACTGGGTAGATGAGTCAGTGGGTGTATGTGATTGGGTAGGTGAGTAAGTGAATGTATGTGACTGGACAGATGAGTTAGTTGGTGTATGTGATTGGGTAGATAAGTGAATGAGTGTATGTGATTGGATAGATGAGTCAGTGGGTATATGTGATTGGGTAGATGAGTGAGTGAGTGTGTGTGACTGGGTAGGTGAGTGAGTGAATGTATATGAATAAGTAGATGAATCAGTGGGTGAATGTGATTGGGTAGATGAGTGAATGAGTGTATGTGACTGGGTAGATGAGTGAATGGGTGAATGTAACTCGGTAAGTGAGTGAGTGAGTCCATGTGATTGGGTAGATAAATGAGTGGGTGTCTGTGACTGGGTGAGTGAATGAGTGTATGTGATTGGGTAGAGGAGTGAGTGGGTATATGTGATTGGGTAGGTGAGTCAATGGCTATTTGTGATTGGGTAGGTGAGTGAATGGCTATTTGTGATTGGGTAGGTGAGTGAGTGACTATTTGTGACTGGGTAGGTGAGTGAAAGGCTAATTGTGATTGGGTAGGTGGGTGAGTTCTGTCTCTGATTAGGGAGGTGGGTGAGTGAGTGTATGTATGTTATTGAGTAGGTGAGTGAGCGTGTGTAACTGGGTAGGTGAAAGAGTATGTGATTTGGTAGGTGAGTTAGTGTACGTGACTGGGTAGGTCAGTGAGTGTATGCAATTGGGTAGGTGAAAGAACAAGTGCATATAATTGGGTGAGTGAGTGTATGTGATTGGGTAGGTGAATGAACAAGTGCATAATATGCACTGCCTGCGACAAGGGGTCAAGCGCCATATGAACGTAAACAAGAAAATTACAGTACAAGTAAGGAAAGCGCGCTCAGATTCTGGTACGAGTACTCGGGCACAGAAGGCACTGTCGCTTTATAAATGTCTTGTGTCCTAAATATAGCACAGTACAACAATGTTTTATACCTCATTAACCCCTTAACCGCGGGGCGTCACTTTCGTGACGCTTGGCTACAATGGATCATACCGCGGGGCGTCACTTTTGTGATTCTGTGTTATTTTGAATTATCCCGGGCTCTCAAGTGGTGGCTTGTATCATATATCAGTACTGCCAATGTCCAACACTAGTCAGCACTCCAAATCTCATCTGTACTTCCATCCATTGTTGACATTTTAGCTATTTTACCCCCTTCCTGACTCCCCTCCCTACCTGCCCTCCATTACCCTCTCCTCTCACCTCCCACGCCGCGCTGCGCTACGGAAATTTCCCCCTTCTCTTTCCACAGATTTCATCCATTGAAATAAGCCCTATGCCCTATATTTTTACCCAGTAATATATACCAAAAAAAAAAAAGGTAAGTGATAGTGTTATACTCCAGAAATTGCCTAATTATCACCTGACAACACCTCACGTGCATTCATTCGCTACATTACCACGGTAATTTCCCCTTTGATTTATGCCTTGTAATCGATGTCTGTAATAAAAATATATATCAGAAAGGAAGGGAGAATCCTAATTGACATTTACATTCACCTGGAACTACCTATTTCTTTATTTATTGCCGAGATTTTCTACCTATAAAAAATTAGCATGTAAGTTAGCAGCAGTAAGCCTAAAGTGTCATTGTCAACCCTTCCCTTCTCAGATAATTTACCCCCTTCGTGACTCCCCTCCCTACCTGCCCTCCATTACCCTCTCCTCTCACCTCCCACGCCGCTGCGCTACGGAAATTTCCCTTCTTTTTCCACAGATTTCATCCATTGAAATAAGCCCTATGCCCAATATTTTTACCCAATAATATATACCAAAAAAAAAAACAGGTAAGTGATAGTGTTATACTCCAGAAATTGCCTAATTATCACCTGACAAAACCTCACGTGCATTCATTCGCTACATTACCACGGTAATTTCCCCTTTGATTTATGCCTTGTAATCGATGTCTGTAATAAAAATATATATCAGAAAGGAAGGGAGAATCCTAATTGACATTTACATTCACCTGGAACTACCTATTTCTTTATTTATTGCCGAGATTTTCTACCTATAAAAAATTAGCCTGTAAGTTAGCAGCAGTAAGCCTAAAGTGTCATTGTCAACCCTTCCCTTCTCAGATAAGCCGCGGCATTTAGTTCCTTGTCCTCCACTGCAGAGACAACATGTCGCACTCGCGCCCCGCCATTCCTGCCGCTTCTGCGCCCATTGCAAAGGGCCCCGTGACCTCTACCCCCAAGAAAAGTGTTGAGGCAAGCAGGAAAGGCCTCAGTGACTCTGCATTGGCACGAGAACTTGCTGAATTGTCGATGATAATAATGGACAGCGATTTTGACGATTCCGGTGAATCGTGTGATGAGCCGGGTGAAGTTATCGCACCAGAAACAGCGACAGCAAGTGCTCCTACCAGTGAATCTGTGTCTAGCTCCAAGGGAAAGGAGCCTTTAGTGCAGGAAGGAAAAGAATTTGGGAAGGGAGTGAAAAGGCGGCGTGTTAGCCCCAGAACAATGCCCCCACGTGACCCAGCCCGCCATGAGTCACGAGAGCATTCACCTCCCCGTTCCCCAAGCCCCGCTTTACTCATCTCGTCATCATCGTCGGCTGAGTTATCTCTGGAGTCTTCGTCGTCGGAGTCACCACCAGCATCAACAGTGAAGGCCGGCCGTAGAAGTAGAGGTAGATCTAAGAGAGTGAGAAGTAGTGTAGCTAGTAGGGTAAGGGCTGCTAGTGCTGTACGGCAACCTAGGGTCAGTGCGAGTGACCTTGACCGAGATAAGCCTCCCTCTCAGCCAACCTCCACCACCACCACCACCACCATCCCTCCACCGCCACGCCAGGGAATCCTGGACGCCTTCGCATGGACGGAAGGGTCATATTTTGTCCCCGAAAACCTGGTTTTCGATGAGAGCTCGTCAGGAGTTCAGCCTGCCTTCACTATGGATGAAAATTCTGAGTGTGTCGACTACCTTTTGGCCTTCCTAGATGACGAAGTCATGCAGCACATATGTGATGAGACCAACAGGTTCGAATCACAACGTGCTGCTAGTGGTACAGGTGCAGCCAAGATGCAACAGTGGACCATGCTGGGAGTGCAGGAGCTGTATGTGTTCTTTGCCCTCATGCTTCTTATGCCACACTCCAAGAAGCATGAGTTGGAAGAATACTGGTCCATGGACCCCTTACTACCCTCACCGACCTTCAACAAGTACATGGCCAGAGATTGCTTCCGGAACATCATGGGAAACCTGCACTTTGCCGATAATGATGTACCTTCCCAAACCGACCCACTCTGGAAGATCCGGGAGATTCTGAACAGAATGAAGGATAAGTTCATGTCATTCTTCCACCCATTTCAGAAGGTTGTCATTGATGAGTCCTTGGTTCTGTTCAGAGGACGTCTTCGGTTTGTCCAGTACATTCCAAGCAAACGCCATCGCTTTGGAATTAAGTTCTTTGTACTGTGCGACTGTAAGACAGGGTACATCCTTGACTTCGTCATATATTCAGCCAGCACTGTCGATCTCGATAAAACACACCCCCTTGGCTTCTCAGGCTGTGTAGTGAAAGTGCTCCTAGAAAAGTATTTTGGTGGGAATCATGTGCTGTATACAGACAACTACTATACAGCACCGAAACTTGCCAAATACCTTTCTGAGCATGGCATTGGCTCCTGCGGCACTGTGAAAAGTAATCGTGCCAACTTCCCCAAATTCCCAGAGGCGGGAAACTCGCAGCGAGGAGACATGCACCTACGCAAGTCTGAGAAGATGCTGGCAATACGGTGGCATGACAAGAGAGTCGTGCACATGCTCACCACCGTACATAAGGGGGAGATGAGAGACAGTGGGAAGGTAGACCGTAGGACAGGCGAACCTGTGATGAAACCTGATGCTGTGTTGGACTATAATATAAACATGCGGCTGGTGGACAAGTCCGACATGATGATTGGTGAGATCGACTGCCTCAGGAAGAATACTAGGTGGTACAGGAAAGTTTTTCTGCATCTGATAGAAATGACGATGCTGAACGCCTTCATCCTGTACAAGATGAAGGTAAAGCCACCCAAGTCCTTCTCCCTGAGGTTGTTCGCCAGGACTTGTGTCCAGCAGCTGCTGGAAAAATATGGTAAGGTGCAAGCAGCAACTCCAAGGCGCCATCCAGTTACACTTCCCGACCGACTTGAGCAGAGGGCGTATATGGATCGGCACAGACTTGAGCTAATGCCTGCCACAGGGAAAAGGAAGGCTGCGATTCGCAGGTGTCAGGTATGTGCGCATACCACACGCCGCACACCTGAGCATAAACGCACCTCTTGGCAGTGCGCTGAATGCCAGGTTCCCCTCTGTGTAACCTGCTTCTTCGATTATCACAGCCAGAAGCAGTTCTAACAGTGCAAGTGTGGAAGCAGGATGATTTGGAAATAATGTGTAAATAATGTGCAAATAGCAGGTGAAAGCAATGGATGTTCAGTTCATATGATTGAACAGTGTATTATAGTTTCATCTTACTGAAAGTGACAGTGAACAACATATTGTAAGTAAAATAGAAGGGTAAATATTGAAAATAGAATAGAAAATGTAAACAGTAATGTAAGTAATTAGTAATATAAGAATATGAGTACAAATAATTTATGTTATAACAGTGAGAGTGAATCCGTGGCTCTCTACGTATTTTACTGAATGAAAAATTGAATGACTTCAGTGACAATAAACTAATACTACTGAAGGAAACTTATGGAGAAAGACTCCAGATATATAAGTGTGATATAGTAATAGAAATATAAAGTGTGAGGGGTTTTATGAATAATAAATGACAGAGTGCCTAGAGCGAACTAGCGCAAGTGCGGCGATCAGACGCGCTCGTAATTTCCATTGCTTTCACACTGTTTTTTTTTTAGTATGGATCCCAAACTACTTGAAAATGGTAGAATAGTGTTTATAGTGTTTGTATCTGGCTGTGGTAATCATATAACGGGTTGTCGGGAAGTGTAAAGTGGAGACTTAGTTACCCTACTTCAGAGGTCTCCACAAGTCCTACGGAAACTGACGAAGGCTCAACAATCATTCCAGGAGAAAGCTGAAGGTATGTGCTATAAGCATATATAATTTTATTATTCTAGGACTAATAACTGATTTTTAGCAAATATTTTTTGAGAGTCTGTCGGAGCCCAAATAACCCCGCGGGACACGCAAGTAATTGGTAAACAAGCCCGCGGCGTAGGGGTTAAAGACTACATTTTCTTAGGTTTTACATGATATACATCTGATTTCGCAATGTTCAGTACTAACGGAATTGTGGCACGATGAATCTACAGAGTGTTACGTAGGAAACGCGAGAGTGTAAGTTTAAAAATTACGTCTGAACTGGTAAACTGATGACTAACAATATAATATTCTGCATCGATTAAAAATTGCATTTTATAATGATTCATTAGGCATCGGTCTGAGTTCTCTATGTTAAATAGTAACGCAATGGTAACGTGTCGAAAGTTCTTCCCTCCAACTAACTCAGTGAGGGAGGGCTAGGCGTCGTTCACCGCTGCCAGACGTAAAACCAACTTTCCTTATCCTTTCACTCTCCTCTCCCTCCCTCCTCTTTTCCTTCCCCCTCATTTCTCCCTTACCCTCTCTCTCCCCCCACCCCTCTCTCTCCTCCCTCCCCTCTCTCTCCCCCCCACCCCTCTCTCTCCCTTCCACCCACTTCCTCACCACCCACTGGCACCTCTATCCCCCACCCTCATACACAGTACCTGAAGGTGGTCTAAGTTGGACCACAACATTAACACCTGTTTTGAAGTTATGTGGGTTTTTCCTTACCATTCTTCATTCACGAAATTTTGAATTATAAATCCAAGTGAAAGTGGAAAAAATATTCTAAGAAGTAAAAATAAAATTGGGAAGAATATACAATTTTCGGTAAACACGTGATTCACTGATGTAAGTGCACTTACAAGAACATAGGGCGGTTATCAGTGTTTCGGCTCTTACTAATACCATAGAATATACCGTACTTGTCAAACAATGCATTTCTTGCAGATGGCTGCATGTGCAAATATATCAAATTTAATGGGACTTTTCCTGAAAATAATTCAAGATTTAAGGTTAGAAAATATAGAACTTTTCTGTACAGCTTTAAAAGAAGCATTAGCGTATGCGGAATTTGATTCCTCTGGGCTAGTAGACAGCATAATAGGCTACAACAAATCAAGCATGTTGCAGTTTCATGGTTTTGTTTTGCCTAATAAGGAAAAATAAACATACACGAGTCTCACTGTTTACTGAAAAATTCATATAAATTATAATTATATAAAAAAAAAAAGAAACTGAGGACGTCGTGGATCTCTTGCTTGCAGTACTGTAAACGCCATCACTCTGAGGAAGTCATTGTGAAAGTGACGGTGGTGGTAATTGTGGTAGTGATGGTGGTGGTAGTTAATTAGTGGTAGTGATGGTGGTGGTAGTTAATTAGTGGTAGTGATGGTGGTGGTAGTGGTAGTGGTAGTGATGGTGGTGGTAGTGGTAGTGGTAGTGATGGTGGTGGTAGTTAGTGGTAGTGATAGTGGTGGAAGCTGTGGTAGTGAAGGTGGTGATAGTTAGTGGTAGTGATGGTTATGGAAGCTGTGGTAATGATGGTGGTGGTAGTTAGTGGAAGTGACGGTGGTGGAAGCTGTGGTAGTGATGGTGGAGGAAGCTGTGGCATTGAAGGTGGCGGTAGTTAGTGGTAGCGTGGTGGTGGTAGTTAGTGGTAGTGATGGTGGTGGAAGCTGTGGTAGTGATGGTGGTTGTAGTTGTGGAAGTGAACCAGTGCAGAGCAGGACCTCACCATGCGGCAGATCACGCCCAGTCGCCCTCCTTCTGGTAAGAAAGGGAAATTGGATGTGACATCCTAATAAAATGTTTCACATTAGCACACACTAATGAAAACCTACCAACCTGGGGATACTAAACCAGTATAATAATCATTTTACAATTTACACTTGTTGAAACAAACATGAAAAACTTGCATACCACTAAAGATCTCAAAAAGGGAAGTCTCTGGAACAAGATAATACAATATAAAATATAATTTTATAAAAAATATGTTTTTCCATACGAATACTAACCAAATTTAATATGAGTTGCAACAATAGTGCCACATGACTGCCGGTATGAGGCCCACATACTCCGCTACATTACACTTGACGACCAACCATCCACTTCCACACAGGGGCCACTTGCAGCCCATCTCTCACTGAGGCAACACCTCCGCCGCTGTTTCCGGTGGGACCAGCTCCCTGCTGCAGCTATTCCAGCCGAGGGGATTGGGCCTGTCTGTTCTACCAGAAGGTTGAGTGCCCTGGTCCGCCCACCTGGAGGTCGAGGCACCCCCACTATGACCCTCCCTCCCACCACCTGGATCGGGGTTGTGCCCTCCTGCCGACCGTGACTGGGCCCTCCCTCCTTGGCCTCCACCTGCTGCTGGGGAGCTGGGCGAGCGTCCACAGCCCTCTCCATCCAGGGCAACAGGGTTTGAGGCAGCATCGGGGCGGTTCCACCTGCAGCTCGTCGTCGGCGTCTCCATCAGCGCCGTGACTTCGTCGGCGCCTGTCCACCGGCGTCTTGACCTCCACCCTGCTTCCCGTCCCGCCCTGCCTCTCGTCGAGCATTGACGACCCGCCTGACGGCCTTGCTCTCCACCACCTGCCTTCTTCTACTGTTGCGGCCTTCCTCTTCATCTTCATCGTCATCCAGCTGCTCCCATAGAGCCCTCTTGTATCATCACTGACTCTTCACTGGCGGGCTTGACACCATAGGCCTGCTTCCACTCTAAGTCAGGTGGAAGAATCTACACCAACCAACCAACTTCCACACAACACACCCTCCCTCTTGCTACCAGGCAACGCTGCAACCACTCACTCTCAGTCCAGCACCTCTTCTGTCGAGGGGAAAAAATGAATCAATACAAAGCATTACCCGCATAGTAATAAAAATTTTAGAAAATGTTCGTAAGTAGGCAGAAAATGGAAGTTTTTGGAGTTTACTATGCATTACTAATGTATTTTTTTTTATTAACAATTCAAGACAACAGTGATAGATATTCTTAAAAACAGTCACAAGCAGGCACACTGATGAAAGGCACTATGCCGATCAACGCTGGGTCATGGAAACCAACCACTCGGCCCCACACTGTCTGTCAACACACACACACAAACACACACACACACACACACAAAACTACTTTATTCTTTCTGTAAACCTGAACAAATGATTATCACTATAGATAAAAGAACTGACATAAAACTACAATTGTACTCAGGGAGAATACATTTTAAAATAAAAACTCACCCACCACTGACGAGAGCCAAGACGATCTTGCAGCAGACAGAGTAATCATTTTGTTTGTGTGTGGAGTTGGTTGTGTGGTGTATGTGAAAGAAGGCGTTATGGGGTCAAGGGGTGGCCATGAGTCGTCATAAATTAGGTTTGCGTATTTTCTCAACTCGCAGCCTCCGAAACCATCACATAATTTTTCTGCAACAATTAAAAACATAAAGCTGTAAAATGTCAAAGCAAAACCTCTTACCTGTGGTTATTATCGTTATTCTGAAACACTATGATGAACAAATCCAATATCGTTACAGAAGGATTTACGTGTATTAATATGATTTTGTATTCTATTTCTTACTAGGTTTATGGATTGTTTAATTTAAAAAAAAGCAATACTGTCTCACCTCGTCAGTCATAATCCAACAAATCATTGTCTACATCCGCTTCCAAGTCGTTTTCATTGCTTGGAGTAGGTGGCATACTTGATATCTGTCTCTCTTGGTGTGAAAGTAGGTCCTTGAGGTAGGGGTATTTCACTGCATCAATGAATGCCAACAAACATTTAAGGCTTGCCACCTTTGCAGTTTTCAGGGGAATGGGCACATCATACTTTTGTGGGAGTGGCACGTCACTGAGGTTGAACACCTTCCGGGAGAAGCTTTTTTTTGCCAGGCATTAACCTGACGGGAGTCAATGGTGTAGCACTGTAGGCCATACGAAGAAAATAACCTTCCTTGTATAAGTGACTGAAGATAAACATCCTGGCGTCTTTGAAGGAAACAGACTCACTCTTTGGTTTACGATTCACCACGTACTGCTTTAACACATCTATGTCCAAGAAGTCTTGCTGGTGCATCCTCACAACTGGATACAGAGAAGAAGTTGCACTCTGGATAATACTACAGTAAGAGTCAAAGTCGTAGATGTTACTCTCACGGATAAATTTCCTTTCAATATTTCCGAAAGCACTGTCACACGGCAAAAAAGAGTGGCCTGGCATGAGATACACATGTTCTATAGTCTTTAATCGTCCACTGTGCACTTCGTGAAGATAATTAAGGATAATATTTACATTTTTGTTTTGCCCTCCATAGTTGTCACTGAACACAATTAGGTGATTGAAAGCCATCTGATCGTACTCCATGGCAATCCATTTCTTAAGACAGCTGGCGATTTCAACAGAGCCACGCCCACCTGTAATCTCGTCCCACACGAACATTGATGATGTATTCGTCTTTAAGTTGTGAATGCAAAAGTTATACATCCACAGCTTGCGATGGTAGTATGCAACACTTGTGGAGAGCTTGGGGATAGGAATAGTCTGCTGTAAGTCAATGCAAATAACAGCGACATTGTCATTCTTGTCGTCTTTTTTCTCCTTCATTAATCGTTGTCCCTCTGCTGCTCTATCCTTGTGCTGCTGTAACTGGTCTTCTAAGTCTTATTTGGTAGTTTCAGTGGTGGCAGAATTGATTGAAGTGGTCAGTTTATCACATGTGCTGCAGGTGTCCGATTTAGGTGGTTGGAAAGCAATGTTAAATTCTTTTGTGAATGTCTTGTGGTAATAATTTTGGGTCACCTTTTCGATTTCAGGATGATTGGCAGTCATCCATTCTTTATACAACTGATAAAGCTTAGAGATGGTCAGGTTAGATTCCAAGTAATGCCAGTGGGGATTTCTGACACGACTGTAGTGCCTTGTCACCGTCGGTAATTGATTGATGTGATCTCTAACACATCGCGCTTTATCTCCTGTAATTTTTCCGACAGGTTCGTGACGTCCGCGTTGGTCCAGCACAGGAACATGGGTGGAAGTTGTTTTGCCTACTGCACACATAACCCGTTTCCTGGTAATCCCAAAAATAGATGTAAATGCTTCCCTACACACTGGATAAGTTTCATTCTTGTAAACAACACTGTATGAAAACATGAACTCGCGACGTTTTCCAGGATTGTCAGGGGTCTTGCTAGGCCGGTGTCTCTTTACACTAACTTTGTGAACGAGTTTCTGGATGTAAGCAGTCTGTGCATCATAGCTGGCCATAGCCCAGAACTCACTAAAAAGTGTTCTGATGACAGGCAGGGTCACTTTCTGAAAACAGCCATCACGGCAAGGAGTTCCAATTTGCCGACTTGGTACACGTCTCCCAGTCTTGACACTCACGTACTCTTTTCCAGAATTTCTGTTAAATTTAGCTATATTTCTTGCCCACTTAGCTGGTGTACACTTCTTTTTTCTACCGTCCTCTGATGTGTGTTAGCCTCCTCTCTTGCTGTGTCTTCGCCACTGCTTGACATTACTCCGAGGGTTGGCGTGGAAAATGAAGATACTTTGTCTCTTACTCTGGCTGAAATCTCGCGCCAGCTATAACTGTCTGTCCACCGCTCCTGTACGCTCTTTCTCACCCGCTTCTTCCCCTTCTATCCGCAGCCGCGCAACTAGAGTCAATGGGAGTGAGCCCGCAGGGGAGGCCTATCTAAATGAGAACCGTTTTTTATTGGATACCGTTTTAAAAATTTAAAATCTATCTCTCCATTCTCTCCATTCCCCCCTTCCTATCACTCCCTCTTTAGCAGGCTCCTACCCTCTCTTTACCATTCTGTCTGTTTGTCTGTCTATTTGTCTGTCTGTCTGTCTGTCTCTGTAAGGAACAAACTGTAAAGGGGGGGGGGCAGAGGGGAGTAACTTTCCTTCTTTCCTGAGGGGCAGAGATTCAAATTGTAATAGATGAGGACTGTTTTTATTGGACACTATTTTAAAAATTTACAGTCTGGCTCTCCATTCTCTCCATTCCCTCCTCCCATCACTCCCACTTTAGTAGGCTCCTACCCTCTCTCTCTCTCTCTCTCTCTCTCTCTCTCTCCATTCCGTAAGGAACAAATTGTAGGGGGGGAGAGGGGAGTAACGACCTTATAACTTTCCTTCCTTCCTGAGCGGCTGAGATTCAAGTTGTAATAGGTGAGAACTGTTTTTTATTGGATAGTTTTAAAATTTTCAATGTAGCTCTCTATTCCTTCCCCCTCCTCCATCATTCCCTTTTTAGCAGGCTCCTACCCTCTCTCTCTCTCTCTCTCTCTCTCTCTCTCTCTCTCTCCCGCTCTCTCTCTCTCTACACCGTAAGGAACAAATTGTAGCGGGGGCAGAACGACCTTACAACTTTCCTTCCTTCCTGAGCAGCTGAGATTTAAGTTGTAATAGATACAATCCAGTTTTTAATTATTCATCTTCTTGGGTGTAACAGTTATCAACAGTTTACTTACCAGTATAGGAATAATAAAGGTACCTTAAGAATACACTTACCAGTATAGGAATAATAAAGGTACCTTAAGAATACAATAGTCAATAAATATGGCATACTTTAACTTAGATACATCATGATGCTTATATTGCCGTTTGGGCTGTCCAGCATCCCTCCTCTCTCTTCTCCTCCTCGCGACCGTTGTCCTGATGTTACTTACCGGTAGCATTTTATTTTTTTCATTGATATTTTTGGAAATCTCTGGTGTTTGTAACAATCTTTGGAAAATGAAAGTGTATATTATTGTTTTTTCAGATTAATTAGTCATAGCTAACTGTAAAACTAGCACATAACATACATCTAAAATTAACAAACTCAGACGAAGATGGCAACTGTATAGCTGGCGACACATCTACACTTTCTGTCAGCCGCACGCACAGTACAGCTACGGTTACAGATTGTTCTTCCTAGGATAGGGGAAGAATGGTAGAGTTGATTTACACATTTAACTCAATCACGGGGTGGTTGGCGCTTGGCCCCTTGTCGCAGGCTACTCAATTATAATTGGGTGAGTGAGTGTATACTCGTATGATGGGTTTTTGAGAGAGTGAATATATGTGACTGTGTAGGCTCGTGAGTGAATATGGTTTAAGTAAGTGAGTGTATGTGATTGGGTAGGTGAGTGAGTGTGTGCATGTGTTGGATAGATGAATGAATAAGTGTACGTGATTGGAAGGATAATGAGTGTATGACCAGGTATCTGAGTAAGCGTGTGTGTGTGTGTGTGTGTGTGTGTGTGTGTGTGTGTGTGTGTGTGTGTGTGTGTGTGTGATTTGGTAAATAAATGAGTGTATGTGACTGGTAGGTGAGGGCGTGAATACCAGAAAATACATGGGAAAATGAGGAAGCATTGTAGAAGTAAACACAGCATACTATTGTGTTCGCGACTGGTAATGGCTTTGGTTTGTAAGGCTGCATGGAAGAGTGGCGGGGAGGGAACGAGGTAGGAGTGAGAGAGAGATGTATGAGGAAAGAGAGGACATCAGAGAGAAAACAATAGAGAGGAGGGGAGAGGAGGGATGGGAAAGAAGGAAGGAGAGGACAGAAGGAAGAGGGAGTAGAAAAGAAGTAGGAAAGGGACACAAGGCAGGAGGGAGAGGGATTGTGTGGAACCTGAAGAAAGACACAGAGGAAAGTAAGTGAGGAAAATGTATCGTTACTGAGGGGGTACCCGGTACAGCCAGGGCCGCCGACAGTAATCACCAGGCCTGGGGCAAGATTATCGACAACAGGTCCCCCTCCTCCTGAAAACTGTGCTGAATGTATTATACTCAAAGTCTAGTTAACTGCTAGACTGCTCCCTACCCAGTGTGTCTCGGCACACTGATGTACAGTACTGCCAAGTACGACATGGCACCTTCCCCTCCGTCTCTAAAACAACGATGGTAACAACAAGGAAATTATTGAATATTATGTACAGAAAATGAGAATTACTGAAAAATACTTTTTAGTGTGAATCTTTTTGTATATGTATTTCTGAATGGTAAGTCTATAAGAAGTTAAAAAACAAAAAAGAAGACGGCGTATCAGATGTTCTTTTTATCCCTCGGCCCTTTCAGTACAACATAAAAATAGAGCAATACACAACTCTGCACTTTAAAAATTATACACAGCCTTCTGTGTTTGAATATAACTATTCCCGCTTCCTTTTTTCATTTATTTTCTTTAGATAACCAGTGAAATTATAGCGCGAACTACGCTATGATACTGTATAATTTTCTCTCCCTTAACACTATCTTGTAGGGATCTCCCCCCCCCCCTTGGGCCTGGATCCCTAGGATTGTTCCCAGCTCCCCCCCCCCTCTTCTAGGCCTTTGAAAGTACAGCTTGACTAAGTGAAGAGGAAGAAGGAGAGAGAGAGAGAGAGAGAGAGATGGGGAGTAGGGAGCCCTAACTTAGTGGAATACTGGAATAAAGCATAAATGTACAATAAAGAAAAATATGCAAGATTAAAAAATGCTCAAGAATAAAATAAGAAATGTTTAGCTTCAAGACGGAAAGAGAAAGAGCCGGGGTAAAAGCGAGAGTGGGAGAATATCTTAAGAGGAACGGGGAGAAGTTTCCTCCGCCCAGGAAGGTGGACGAGGATTAAGAGAGAGAGAGAGAGAGAGAGAGAGAGAGAGAGAGAGACAGACAGACAGAGACAGAGACAGAGAGAGACAGAGAGAGAGAGAGTATGGAGGGGCTTTGGTAGTCTAGGTTTTGTGTTTATATGCAAAGTAGTTTCGGGGAGAAGATAAAGAGGGAACACATACTGATTAGCCCATTTACTGCTAAAGGTTACCCATGAGCTGAATCGGAACTGCTGAAGGTAGTGAGACGTCATCCTACTGAACAATTTAATTATAATTCTCATTATTTTTTGTGGCGACCAAGAAAAATAAATAAAAAATAGAAAAAAAAAAACAATTTCCTCTCTATTCCAAGTGATATGAGATGGTAGTTTACTGTAATGCTAGTTTTTTTTAGGGCGGCTTCCCGTCCTAAGAACGCCTGGCCTAGTACTGGGTTCTTTTCAAGACCGCGGGGATATTACAAATATAGAAGGAACAGGGCATAAAAACTCAAGGCAACACCTTACACGTATATTCACTAAACTTACACAAGGGCAATAGGATGTCTCACAATATTTCTGATTCATCATTTCTTGGGCTGCTGAAAATGGTTGAGCGTATCTCGCAGGATACATGACAATCAAAGTTCACAATTCAGGGTGGTACAGTTCACAATGTGATTCTACTGTAGGTGCCTCGGGGTTATTATTTATATTCAGTCTCTATGATCACTGGCTCCGGGTCACATGAGAGTTCTTATGTCCAACCTTGTTACGATCACTTTGGGGGGGGGGGAGCGCACTGACTTGATCTTGTTGCTGGGAACACAGGGAGAGGGAGGGGAGAGTCTAGGTTGGCACAGGTGCAAGGGAGAGAGGGGAGTGGGGTGCTGAGTAACAATATCACTACTTCAGGTACGGGAGCCTTACTTCTATCATACTGCACTTTAAGTCACTGTCTTGTCACAGTCACTTAATGAATCCACCTTTGGCAGTCTACCATATGTCCACGTACTGATCCACACCTGAGCCACTTATAGTCCAGATGGGCTGATGTCGTCCCCCGTGGCCGTGAAGGGCCCCGGGTGCTGGGGACTGGTGGCAGAGGCCTGACTGGCGAGGCAGGGACCAAACAACTTCTCCAGATGCCTTCTGAGCTGCTGGGTGGAGGAACCACGTCGTCTCGGCCAAGAGTGGGGTGGGTCTCGCCCCGGGGAGCTGAGGTCGCCGCCGGACACCCGGGGGCTGCCGTCCACTTTGGGGTACTTCACCGTCAGGAGGAGACTGCGGCTGCATTTCGGGGAGGGGTCCATCAGGGGCAGGTCCTCCTCAGGGGCCGGCTGCAGGGAGAATAGCCCCGGGGACAATACAGGTCCCTGCCACCAGGCTGTCGCTGGTGGACCCCCTGGCTGGGGACTGGTACTACAGCAGGTGGATGCAGGAGGACGACGTGTGGGCTTAGAGCGGCTGGAGGCCGTCTCTCATCCGCGGGTGCAGCAGGAGGCCATCGCCGGTGTCTTGTCCTCAGGACTGCTACCGACCCTGTGGGAAGCCCTGGTGGAGCGGCTTGAGGCCGTCTCTTCCGTGAAACAGCTGGAAGCCGCCTCTGCAGTGGAGAGGCTGGGGGCCCTCTCTGCAGTGGAGAGGCTGGAGGCCGTCTCTGCAGTGGAGAGGCTGGAGGCTGTCTCTGATGTGGAGTGGCCGGAGGCCGTCTCTGATGTGGAGTGGCTGGAGGCAGTCTCTGATGTGGAGTGGTTGGAGGCCGTCTCTAAACTGGAACGGCTTGATGCCTTCTCCAAGGGGCTGTAAGGAGTGTAAGGTTCAGCTTCATCCCCATCCTGACGCAGGCCGGGCTGGCGAGAAGGTAGTGCGCCCAGGCTGAGGTGTACAGGTCGGGTTGGTTCCAGGGAGTAGGGGTGCGCAGCTACCCGGGACTTGTGCCCATATGGTACGGACACCCCGTATGCTGCATCTAACTCTCTCTTGTTGCATCCTGGGGGTGTCGTGTCTTTGTCCGCTGTTATCATTTCATTTACACTTTGGCGTATTTTAATATATCACAATGCCTGACATGCAGGGAAATATCTTGGTAAAGCCGACCCCTTCAAAAACCATCTTTAGCTTTATGAAATGGTACTCGTACGTCACACTTATCTGGAATATGTACTTAAGTTATCTTTTACTTGTACTTTCCTAGCAATGAAGGGTCAAGTAGCACTTTTAGTTAAGTTAGCCAAGTTAGTAACATGCTGTAAGTTTGTCATAAAAATACCCTGACAAAGATATAAAATGTTTACAAAGTTATCACAAACCTATACAGCTGCCAGTAATTTGCGCATTTCTCATGTACTGTATATATTTCATTTTCCTCATATATACAATGGCCCAGTATAGCAGTGTATGACTTTATGCAGAAGCAGCCCAAGTTATCCCTTCGAATGTCAGTGAGTGTGCAGTAGGGACAACAAAAGAAGAGCCTCAGGTAGGTTTTGCTTGAACTCGTTCAGTTGTTTTTAATTCGTGTCACCCGAAACATCGGTTTTACACTTTGCCCCATATATATATATATATATATATATATATATATATATAGGCAGTGTGTGCGTTTCACACGCTGGTGAGCGCGGGTTCGCCTCCCGCCAGAGTTGTGAAAACTTTGGGACGCGTTCACCAAGCCATTTGCTACTTTGGCGGACACAAGGGGTGTTATGGTTGAACCAGTGTCGCATACTAGTATGCTTGCACGCAATCGGCTTAAGGCGGGCCAATTACACTTGGTTCACAGACTACTCACATATCCAAAGCCACTACAACACTATAATCACACTCAAAAGCCCTTCTCACCCTACATACAGTCTCTACCAGACAGCCTAAGCCACGGGGTAGAGATACATTGGCTGTATCGTCCCTGCTTTGGTAGGGATAGGCAGGTCCTTTAGTGAACCTCAACAGCTGATGATATATATATATATATATATATATATATATATATATATATTGTGTGTGTGTGTGTGTGTAGCATCAAAAGCGATAGGGAGAGGATAATTTGATTAACCAGTCATAAGGTATTATGGTTTATTATTAGGAACATCATGTTTCCTTGGTTGTTAGTTTCTTAGTCTCACTGTTTCTTATTTGCTGTGATGACAGATTTCCCGTTTCGTAAATCAAGGGATTTCATCTCTGGAAGGACCTCTCATTGTGAAGTGTATCTTTAGCAGTCCAAATCAAGTTTGCTGCAGCACCTAACCATCTCCTCGGAGGGAGAGTGATAGCCAGGTTTTACCCTTCTTTATGTTGTTCAAGTACATATCAGAAAGCCAGCGAGAACAGCGCATGTAAAGTATGAATGATGTAATGGGTGTTTATGTGAGTGTAGCTGGTTGAGTATGTCTGTACTACATTTCATCAGTATGAACCCATACTGTGAGAATACTGTGTGCGCAAACATACGAAAGGACATACTATAACTCCCTACTTCATGTCCTCTTCGACTGGAAATGAAGGCAGACTCATTGCATCACAGATCGGGAGGCGAGAACGATAAACTCTGAGCTAACGCGGTTAGAAACAATCGCCATTAACACCGCATTACTGCGATACGTTTTATGTTTCGTTTTTGCCACTAACCTTGAAAGAAATGGTTAACCTCCCACCACATCACTTCCATTGCTTTTCATATATCATCTTTAATACGGTGGACGCAGTGTCAGGAGAACAGTGTGGGGTTGTGAAAAGTAATAATGACTTTTTCTGACCTAAATGCAAATAATCCCCCACTGAATTCATTTCACTTATTAGCTTTGTACTGGTAGGTCACGATGGGACTCCCTGTTGGTTCACTGGATTTTGTAATTAGCAATCCTCTCTCTCTTTTTTCCCTCTTGGGTGTTGCTGATAAAACAGACTTTTTCCCCGATATGAAGCAATATCCATTTTCCATAGCAACACGTCACCAGACAGGTATGAACATAACTGAGTACGATTGTCTTCAGAGATTTCTGACGTAAATTACAGAGTTCACCATGCATGCTGAAGAAAACAGCGACCCATATGAGGAGTCTCCGCACGCTCAGTGCCTCACAGTTAGCAAAGAAGTGTCAACTTTCCATGCCCTGAGAAAATCAGGTTTTATATAAAAATTAACCGCTTCACTATGAAGTATCCCTGTAATATTTGTTTGGCGACGTCAAAGCAAAATAGATAAAAGCACAACAGCAAGACAAAAGCCTGCAAACGATGTGATGAAACAAAGGGTCCCGGCTGAGGAGAGGGGGGGAGTAATTTTAAGTCATAAACATTCATCCCTTTCTCTGTTTAGGAGGAAATATCCCTGGAAATATGGGAGGTAAAATGCCAAGCTCATATTTTTGTGTATCCTAAAGGAAACTTATTTATCGAGAAACAAGGGACTGGAGACCCTGGCAGCTAGTATTGCTAGACTGTGATGGCCTTACACTTGATCCCTTTGATTATATGGTGAACAGGAATGAGATTTTAGTGATGGTTATACGGAGAACAACAGCTAAACTAAATAAAACTTTAAATGAACTCTTAGAAAGCTGAATGATTCACAAATTGGCTAAGCAAAATTAACGAGTACTGGAGGCATTTCGCACAGTTTACAGTCTCCTGCATGTGTATAATGTTCCTCTTGTGTCGACCATTACATACTCGTATACATGTGACATCCTGTATATCGCTTAACACCTTCACTACGAGAGATGATGTCCTATGCTGATTAAAACTGTCATGCGGTGGCAAGAGTAAAACAAAATCGTCCGTTTATAGGGTTAATAAATTAATCGGTGCAGGAGCAGGGAAGTGGATGTCGTGTATTATGTAGGTTACGCGGGATTTGTAGCAACTAATAAATCTGCCTCCATAACCTGGCATGCGACACATGAGGTCATTTGTCTCGCAGGCTTAGTAAGCTGCCTGGCACCTCCTCGTCAGCAGTTTGTTTAGGCATGTAGTACAGTACACGCTGCGCTAAGGATTTCCTATATATTATAAGGCAAACTAAGTCCATAATACAACTATATATATAACCTACAGGAGAATGATAACTCTTTCACTGGGGTAAGTTCTTCATATTACATTCCCGTCACCACTAGACGAATTTCTCGATTTAGGAAAGGTTTACTGCTGCAACACAGCTAAAGCTGTTTCTAATTACTTTTTTCTTATACAAGAGATCGTTCCTAAGTTGAATAATATCGTCTGGCTGTAATAAAAACACTATGGATACAACTATTGCTTATGCCAGCGTCACAATCACTTCAACTGTTTGTAATGTACTGTACTTAGTGAATACCCGAGTTAGTCGGGAGCATTTGACATTAACAAATGACTGCCACGTTTAGTATCTAAGAAGAATATAGTCACTATGGTCAGATGAAAGGCCATCTTTGCTACCGCTGTATGAATGAAACTGAAATATGCTTTTACCGATAGTCTCAGTCTTTCACATACAAAAATTAGGAGTGTTTTCCCTTCTGTCTTTCCCATGTCTTTCATATACCGGTACATTCTCTCAAGCAATATTGAAATGAGCGAATCTTGATTTTGGCACTGTTCAGACTTTACATGTAAGGTGCGATTTTCACAGGCTTACTCCAGTGAGACTTGTTAAAGTCATCGCATTCACGACTGTTGTGGTGGTGGCAGTGGTAGCGTTTTTATGATTTCAATGTGATATATGGAAAATCAGGGAAGGGTATATGGTAGAAATTGAAGTATTCAGCTTGATCTTTGAAACACATCACTCCTCTAACCACCTGCTGTATCCTCCTGGGTGCTCTCCCTTACATTATTCACTTCCAGTCATCCTCTACTATACATAATTCTAAGTTTTAAGATTCCTTTACACATTCAGCGTTTAGGTGGTGGCGACCATCATCCACTCTCTTGATACAGTGTTTCCTACTTTTTCCTTCACATTTATCACTCTATATCCATGCCTGTCCTCCTCTCTTCCTACTTCATTCATTTCCTTCTGACACTTTTCATCACTCCTCTTTCCACTTCAGCTAGCTGTAGACTGAGTGACAAACCTAATGGTTTCTTGTAAGTTGTAACCCAGGAAAACATTTATGATGCTGGGTGCTAACCATATAACCAGATAACGAGGTGATACTGAATCTATTAAGGTTCCCTCGTTTACTGATTGGAGTGATGGAAATACGGCGTCCATTGACGAATCAAACCTCCACGTTTTTCCCCGAGCCTCCCAATAGCGAGTCGCTGCCAAGCTTGGGAACATTGGTTTACTCTACGGGATGGCCTGGCAGAGGCGGCTACTTGCCTGCGGCTGTTGGGTTTCCTCTGTCAGACAATCCCTGGTTGGTCAACATCATCCTACTGTCAGTGTCTCTTACATTCACCATGACTCTACACTCCATCACACTCATTCTCAAAACTTGGTGCTAACACACATTTTTTTTTTTTTTTTTTTTCAAATTTACCTCCCCATCTCTCCATTTACTTCCTCATATCCAAAACAAAATCATCATCTGGAAAACGGAGAGTGTTTAGTCTAAATTACCCACCCTCACTTCCAGGCTAGCCCCCCATCCCCCAACCCCACCTGTCACTCTCATAATGTCTGTCTCCTTCCGACGCATGTAACCCATCAGAGTGGACCAAAAATGCTGGTTGCTTGGTCCAAGACACCCATAAACGTCTATAGTCGTCATAATGAACAACATTTAGGTCATCTGCTCAGTTATTACGGGTGAAGCAAACAAGTGTAGCAAAACGATGTTAAAGTTCAGCTGTGAAACGAGCAGCCCGACACGACCCGGCGCTGCTCGATACGTCAAGGCCCGACCGCGATGGTTTTCAGAGGCTCATAACTTTTGTACTATGTGAGGGAGAGAAGAGGTTCTTTCATCAGGGGGTAGATACATTCAATAAAGTTAGTTTTAAGCTATATATTTACTCATGAAACCAAAGAAACCCCTTGGAATCCAAGCTTTCCAAGGGAATGTACCGAAGGCTTCAGTTGGCATGCTCCACTATAAAATCGAAATAAAAAAGATTTCCTGTTGTAACACTATGTTTTCTTGCCTGAATTTTAACTATTACTCGTAAAAATCGGATATTATGCTCATAATTTTACATGTACTTTTTTTTCTATGTTTAGGGGGTGAAATCAGGAATGGTAGTTGCCCCATTTCTGGATTTTATCATTCGATAAACAGCCAAGCGTTTACCGACGTAGTTAGTTGACACGGCGAGTCGGGAGCAGAGAACTGGACATTGAGCGTGTCATTAATGCCATGGCCCCTCGCTATATGCATATCCAGAGAGAAAACGTGAGAAGGTAAATATTTTAGCTCAATTATTCTCTTGTTATTTCGCAACTATCTATCCAGATATATTGAAAGTTTACACCAAAATTAAATTATGATGAAAGGTGTATGTACAAAAGCTCGCTCTCTCGTGACGCTCACGAACATCATTTGCTGGTTTAACGATAATGGGAATGGTAAAGCATGCACCGTAGTGAGAGAGAGAGGCAGGAGAGGTGATGGTATTGCCAGGCGACCGCAGTCACCACCTCCTCCACCATCGTAACATAAACAAGGAAAAATATAATTAACGTGAATCTGGAATGAAAGGTTGTCCTCCTGCAACCAACAGTTCTTGTATAAAATTTCGACTCGTCATATCCATTTATCCAGGTATCTATTCCTCTATCAGTTTATCTCCATTTCTCTATCTGTCTATTTCTACCTATCTGTCTACCTGTCTATCAGTCTATCTGTCTATCTTTCTGTCTATTTATCTGTCTACCTATCTTTCTGTCTATCTATCTGTCTACCTATCTGTCTGTCTGTCTATCTGTCTATATCTGTCTCTCTATCTATTTATCTCTCTATCTATAAATCATCAGCCACTGCAAGTTCACTGCTGAACAAAGGCTTCCTCCATCCTTTTCCACGAATTCCTTGACTGAGCCAATCTCTGCCAGGTTTTGCCTTCAAAATTCTCCATCTCATCTCTCCCCCTCTGTCTAGCCTTTTTCAGCTACGCTTACAATCTCTTTTAACCCAGTCCGTCAGCCTCTTTTTCCATCGGTATCCCTTATTCTTGCTACATGACCTGCGCACCTCCATTTCTTTTCTTTTATAACTTCCATTATGTCTTTGGCTTTAGTCTGCTCTCTCACCCAAGTTGATCTTTTCCTGCTTCTTAAAGATATTCCCAACATTGACCTTTCCATTGCTCTCTGATAATAAATTAGTTGATTTTCCGTCAATTTTGTCTGTTTCCAGGTCTCACAACCGTACGCATGGCAGGAATTATACCTTTGTTAAATACTTTTCGTTTCATACTTACTGGCAAACTACTTTTCATGATGTCACTATGTTTATCGAAAGCTTTCTATCCAATTGTAATGTGTCTTTTTATTTCACTATCATGGTCTTTCGGTAGTTTTAGTACATGCCTCATATAACTGTACTCCTCGACTTCTTCAAGAGTTTCTTAGCATTTTCTGATGTATTTGGATTAAGCATTAGTTTTACTCCGGCCCTACTCTGAGATTTTCTTTATTTAGCCCATTAAATATTTCTTTCAATGTATCTGCTGTTTCTGAGATTAGGACAATGTCATCTGCAAAAATCTTAAATTATTTAGGCTTTCTCCATCTGTGTCTACTCCTTTGTTCTTCCAGTCTACGTATATACGTACATCATCTAATCCTGTGTTGCCCATGAGCAGCGAAGGAGTCCGGGGCTAGCCAAGTTGGTCCTGACATTAAAGATGTACGTGATCAGCCTCACTCAACCCTGAGTGGCATTACATGAGCAATAAACCCCAACCATCTCTTGGATATAAACTTACACGGGCTCAATCCTGCTGGATCGTCTTAATTACCCACTACACCACCAGGTGTCGTAGTCTGGTTATATGGTTACCATCCAGCGCAGTAAATGGTTTCGGGTGTAAAACAAACCATTTGACTTATCACTCAGTGTAGAGTCACCCCTGGACAAGAAAGAGGAAAGAAAGAAGGAGAGAAAGACAGGAATGGAAGGAAGAACAGAAGGAAGGAAGAGAGGAAAGAGCAGTCACTCAAGAGCAGCACTACATCGAGTGAGTGGATGGTGAGCCCCCCCACCCACCACTTCCCAGTCTAGCTTTCTGAAAATACTTTCTAGGCATGTTGTAAATAATTGTGGTGAAATTGCATATCCTTCACGCACTCCCTTCTCAATTTTATTTTTTTCTGAGTCTTTATGTAACTCAACTGTAGCAATCCTCTCTTAATTATATGTATTCCAGCAGTTTTACAATGTTATCGTTAATTCCTTGTTCCCGCAATGAATTTATACTTCCTATGTGTTCTACTGAGTCGAAAGCCTACCTAAGAAAAGTGGTTTATTATAATCTGAGGTTTTATTCAGTTAGCTGATTCATTGTGTGTAGATGATCCACCGTCTAATACCCTCCTCGGAATTCTGCCCGCACACGAGGTTGGTTTTCTTCCAAATTTGTAGTTATTCTGTTCGTAAGAACTTCAGGGAAGAATTTGTAAATAACTAGTAACAAGCTAATGGATCATTTGTTACTGAGATGTTCTGAGTCGCCTTTTTTGTAAAGCAAAATATCTACTGCATTACACCATGTTTTAGGATATATATGTAGAGATAGAGAGAGAGAGACAGAGACAGAGACAGAGACAGACAGACACACACACACACACACATATATATATATATATATATATATATATATATATATATATATATATATATATATATATATATATATATATATTTTTTATAGTAAATTGGTGCGCGATCCTATTTTGTACTTTACTCCTGCACCTTACAGTAAATCTGCTGCTATTCCATCTTCTCCTGCGGCCTACCATCTTTTCATACTTTTAAGAGTAATGTTTACTTCCTCTCGTGTTACCTCTGGTATTTCGCTTGTGGCAGCTGAAAGCTATTGGTACTACTGTCGTTGATGGATGCAGTTCATTGTAAAGTTCTTCAACTGTCTTCACCATCCTATCTTTGCCTTTAATGGCTATGTCGTTTTTTTTCTTTCAGAGATATAATTTGTTGCTTTGCTATTGCCATTTTACTTCGGAACTGTTTCAGACTTTTTCCATTTTTGATGGTTTTTTAGATCTGAAGCATATTTCTCTCTTTTTTTTCTCTCTCTGTGTCTTGTTGATAAGTTTATTTGAATTCTTTTGTTTTACCTTTCTTTGTTTATACTTTCATCTCCTTTCTTCTATTCGTGAGTTCGAGGGTCATTTTTGAATACTGTTTGTTTTGATTGAATGAGCATTCCCTACTACCTATCCTGATTCTCTTTGCACTTTTGTTAGTCTTTCATTCACCTTACCAGAGTCGCACTCAGAACCTGGAATCTGTTCGTTTTTCTAACTAAAAGGCTGGTTTGTTGTCGCTAACTTTTATTTGGCATATCTTTTACTGTTTAATCAACTTCTTTCTTTCACTTCTGAAGTAAATCTGGCTGTGCAACCCACCATTCTGTGGTCACTTCCTATATTTACTTTGTTGATAACTGTGACATCTGTGATCGTCTTATTATCTGCTATAATGAAGTAGATTTCATTCAGTGTTTATCCATGTAGACGTCTCCAGGTCCATTTTCGCCATGTTCGTTTGTGAGAGAATGTGTTCAATATTCTTATGTTAAACATTTCCTCAAAATTTACCACCATTTCACCTCTGTCATTCCTTTCTCCTACTCCGAATTTTCCCGCACACGCTTCTCCGTTTCTCGATTTGCCAGTTTTTGCATTGAAGTCTCCCATTAGTATAGCATAAGTGATCTTTTCTTCCATAATCAGGGAGATGTCATAGTATGTTTTTATTTCGTCATCTGAGCTTAAAGAAGTCGGTGCACTACTGGTATTTATTACAGGGTGTATTTTTTGCCTAATCTAATTACAATCCATGCTACTGTCAGATATACAGTACTGCAATGTTTTCGGCAAGATTTCTGTTAATTAAATCCTTCACCACTAACTCTTTCATTTTCCCTTCCTCTGTAGGAAAATAAGTGGGTGCTGTCCTTAAGCTGAATTAATATTTCTTCTTTTCTGTGTATCTCACTCAGATCAACAATATCCCAACTAACGTATTCTAATTCAGCCGTTAAGTTATCAAGTTTGTAATCTGTGATGCTTCTTACACTATACATGCAGATCTTCATGGATTTCAGCTCGTTTGCAGTCCCTGTCTCCGACATGCTGAGACAGTGCCTACTCACTTTCGGAGGCACACTGCCGTAAGCACAGGAGACAGTGTAGTTTCACCTTTATTAGACGATGATCCAACACAAACACCCGTGAAATCGTTAACAAAAGAATTCATGTTTGATTAGGGAGATTGTGGCAAATAATCTCATGTCCCTTCCACACTGGTTCTGATAAGATTTTTTTTTTTTTTTGCCACAGTATTCAGTATATTTGGTGCAGCCCTATAAAAGGTACCGGAGCCAACCCTCCCCTGGATCACAAATTTTATACGTTTCTGCCCAGAATCGTGCTAAGTTTGTTCTTCGCTCTGCTAAAAATAATATAATCCGTACTAAATGCTCTCAACTCTCCAACTCGAATTCTTCCCGCTCCTTCTGGCACCTTGCCAAAAACCTTTCTAACAACTTTACCTCATCATCCTTCCCTCCTCTTTTCTACTCTGATGGCTCTGTAGTTATTTCTTCTACTGATAAAGCAGATCTCTTCGCACAGACTTTCTCCTCCAATTCTACCTTAGACGATTCCGGTGCTGTTCCTCCATCACTTCCTCCCTCTGACTTCCTCATGGCTGACATTAAGATTTCTTCAGCTGATGTATTTTCTGCCATCACAGGCCTCAAAACTAACAAGGCATATGGGCCTGATGGAGTCCCTCCCGTTGTTCTCAAGAACTGTGCTTCTGTGCTTACACCCTGCCGAGGAAAACTCTTTCGCCTTTGTCTATCAACTTGTGCCTTTCCTTCTTGCTGGAAGTTTGCTCTCATTCAGCCAGTCCCAAAGAAGGGTGACCATTCCCAACCCTCTATCTATCGTCCAATTGCTTTAACATCCTGTATCTCAAAAGTTTTCGAGTCAATTCTTAATAGAAAATTTTAAAGCATCTTTCCTATCACAACCTTCTTTCTGATCGTCAGTATGGGTTCCGTCCGGGATGCTCCACTGGCGATCTTCTCACCTACCTTTCAGACTCCTGGTCATCCTCCTTTCGGGACTTGAACGAAAGCTTTGCCATTGCACTTGACATCTCAAAGGCTATCGATCAAGTCTGGCATAAATCTTTAATTTCCAAACTGCCCTCTTACGGTTTCTATCCTTCTATCAGTGCCTTTATCTCTAGCTTCCTTTCTGGTCGCTCTATAGCTGCTGTTGTAGACGGCCATCGTTCTTCTCCTAGATCTATCAACAGTGGTGTTCCTCAGGGCTCTGTCCTATCACCAAATCTCTTTCTTTTATTCATCAATGACCTTCTAAGCTGTACATCTAACCCTATCCACTCATACGCTGATGACTTCACCCTTCACCTTTCCATTCGGTTCCCGCAATGCCCATTTCAGCAGTTACTTCAACAAACAAGGGATGGGGCTATGGCACACCTAATGTCTGACTTGGCTTGTATCTCTGACTGGGGTAAAAATAATCTTGTTGTTTTAAATGCATCAAAGACTCAGTTTTTACACCTATTAATCCGACAAAATCTTCCACAGGTGTACCCACTAATGTTTAATAATATTCAGCTTAATCCTGCATCATCCTTGAACATGCTTGGGGTTTCATTTACTCGGGACTTGTCTCGGAAAGATCATATTACATCTCTTGTAAAATCTGTTTCCAAGAGATTAGATGTGCTAAGCCGACTCCGTTCCTTCTTTACCCCTGCACAATTGTTGACTCTATACACGAGTTTTTTCCGCCCCTGTGTGGAGTACAACTCCCATGTGTGGGGAGGTTCCCCACATACAGCTCTTCTCAATAAGGTGGAGTCAAAGGCTTTTCGTCTCATTAACTCTCCTCCTCTTACTGACTCCCTTCAACCTCTGTCTCTTCGCCGCACTGTTGCATCTTTTTCTCTTTTCTATCGCTACTTCAATATATATATATATATATATATATATATATATATATATATATATATACACACATATATATATATATATACATACATATACACACATTTTATATATATATATATATATATATATATATATATATATATATATATATATACACACACACATATATATATATATATATATATATATATATATATATATATATATATATATATATATATATATATATATACTGTATACAGATAGGTAGATAGATAGATGATAGATAGATAGATAGATACATGCATACATACATACATATATTACACCATATTACACACACACACACACACACACACACACACACACACACACTCATACTTAACAGCGGTGAAACTTATGTAACTTAACTAAAATCTCAATACTTCGTGTTAATATTTCTTGGTAACATTGTGGAAAAATAATTTAGTTTCAGTCTGGCAAGGAGAACTGAGATTAAGAAATATGAGGAAATATAAAAAAAAAATAATCTCTGAGGGAATATAAAAAAATAAACTCTGTATTATATGTTAGCAGCTCTTTCCAGAAGATAGAATTTTAACACACCTGAATACACCTTAGTGACACAGGTGCTCCACACACCTGGTCCTGCTATACACACTCACACCCACACCCACCCACCCACCCACACACACACACACACACACACACACACACAACCACCCACATCTTCACTTAATTATACTTACACCTTAGTCCTTCCTCATATATTGAAATCTTCACATGCCATACGCACTTACACATCACACACACCCACATACCCACTTCCTCATAGACACACCCTCACACACTCTCACACTCACACACGCACACCCTCACACACCAACACTCTCACACCAACACCCTCATCCACCCAAACCCTCACACACAAACACACTCACACTCTCATATCCTCACACACCAACACTCTCACACCCTCACACACTCTCACACCCTCACACCTTCACACACCATCACACTCACACACTCACAACCTCACACACTCACACCCTCACACACCAACATCCTCACACACCAACACCCTCACACACTCACACCCTCACACACCCACAGCCTCACACACCAACACCCTTACACACCAACAGCCTCACACACCAACACCTCAAACACCAAACACCCTCACACACCAACAGCCTCACACACCAACACCCTTACACACCCACACCCTCACACACCAACACCTTCACACACTCACACACCAACACCCTCACACACCAACATCCTCCCACACCAACACCCTCACACACCAACACCGTCACACACCAACACTCTCACACACCAACACTCTCACACACCAACACCCTCACACACCAACACCCTCACACACCAACACCCTCACACACCATCACTCTCACACACCAACACCCTCACACACCATCACTCTCACACACCAACACCCTCACACACCAACACCCTCACACACCAACACTCTCACACACCAACACCCTCACACACCAACACCCTCACACACAAACACCCTTACACACCCACACCCTCCACACCACACATCTTCACACATCCACACCCTGACATACTTACGCTCTCATGTACCCACACTCTAGTATATATATATATATATATATATATATATATATATATATATATATATATATATATATATATATATATATATGTGTGTGTGTGTGTGTGTGTATTATATATTATTTGCCTCTTTAAGGCTAACTGACAAATTCCCAGACCCTCACACAGTATCACATACCTTACTCTCCCTTCGTCTCTCTTCATCTTTCGTTTACGTGGCAGTTACATACATACAAAACACTTTAAATTATTGTTATACCCCGGAACTAGTACAATAATGTTTTGTGTACATGTGTGTGTGTGTGTGTGTGTGTGTGTGTGTGTGTGTGTGTGTGTGTGTGTGTGTGTGTGTGTGTGTGTGTGTGTGTGTGTGCGTGTGCGCGCGCGCTAGCGTGCAGTTTGTTGTAAAGGATATAATGTGTGAGCATTATGAATGCATTAAGTATGTATGGATGTAACTGCATGACTCTTTTCCTTAGCGTTTCTAAGTAGGAAGTTACAAAAAACAACAAATCTTGTAAGAAATAGGTTGGGTTATTATTGCATCACATAACCTAAGTTGTTTCGCCAGATTCATCACCATGAAGTACTATTAACAACAACAACATCTAGAACTCTGTGGTTGTCCTGCGGACCGTCACTAGTCTCCATCTACTTTTTCTTACAATGACCTCACTCCTACGGAGGCTCTAGGCCGCACCTACCTGTTTCTTGCAAATGATCTTGACCCCGTTGGTGAGATTTGGACTTTTTTTTTCTATCAGCAATGGCCCATGCCAGGACACATAAGGTAGGCAATTCAGATTCTTTGCGCAGGTCTCACTGAAATCTCCAGTACACACGACTAACTCATTCCGGTCACAACGTAATACTGATATGAAACTTTCTGGCATTCCCTTCCACTTCGCATAAAGGATCTGAATGTTTTTCTATCCGCAATGGCCCTTGCCGGGACACATAACCTGGGCCCTTCAGATTCCTCGCGTAGTCTCCGGCTCACATGGAATCATCCTGAGACTATGAGGCCGGAATAATAATAATACCAGCAAAAACAATAGTCTCCACCTGTTACTACTACAGCTACGGTGCCATAAAGGAACAAAGGCGCTATCCTAGGCAACCTCAACGAGCCTAAGAACAAGGCACACTAATATTTTCCTCTGTGTTTAGACGCAGACACTTCCAGCAACTTTACTTTATATTTACAGCCACGTGGAGGACAGGGCAGGTGTGTAAAGTCATGTGTGCAATGTGTCTGAAAAGGTCACGGAAAAGCAGACTTCTTGATGAATAACAGCATCTCAAGGAAAATAATGTTGTACTCTCTCTCTCTCTCTCTCTCTCTCTCTCTCTCTCTCTCTCTCTCTCCCTCTGTGTGTGTGTGTGTGTGTGTGTGTGTGTGTGTGTGTGTGTGTGAAAGTGGTTATCGATACTCTATATAATTACTGAAATGCCTGGGTCGAGGAAAGTTTCATGGTAATATTTAAGCCAAAGAATTACCCAGTGTTAGTGAGGGGTGATCTGAATGGAAAGCAGGACCAGCAAATGACAGAATGTAAGAAAATAAGAGTTATCCTCTCCTAATATTACTTCTTTCTGCTTTTTCTTGTCTTTCCACTCACCCCTTCACTCATTGCTCTCCTCTTCGTTTTTCGTCCTCTTCATCTCTTCTACCGTTTTCTGTGTGTGTGTGTATGTGTGTGTGTGTGTAATATCTGTTTATCTATCTATCTTTCTATTCGTCTATTTCTCTCTGTCCTTTCCATACCATCTCCTTCACCTTTCTCTTTACCATACCTTTCCCCGTCTGTCTGTTTCACTCCCTCCATCACACACACGCGCGCACACACACACACACACACACACACACACACACACACACACACACACACACACACACACAAAGTTCGTGCTCACGAAGCTACTAAGAAAGTTATATTTCGTACAATTGTTCCAGCGAGCGAAGCCAGCTAGAACACCAAATTTAGTCACAATCTGGACCCCCGACATATGTACCCGAGCGAAGGATTTATCGCATCAGCAAGAAATGGGGGCAGCGGTCGGGAGGAAACCTCTGTAGTACAGTAGCGACCTTTTTTTGTGATATTTCAGCCAATTTTGAAGTTACAAGAAACATAGACACCAGTCTGGAAATTGCATAAAAATCCTCAGTCATTTTCATTTCACAGACAACCAGTTATTCCCAATAGTTTTTCCGTAAATCGAGGAAACGATTTTTTATAAAGGAGATTGGCATAACAGCCGGCTGCGTCAGAAGTAACGGTCTAAGGCTGTTTGAGTACTGCAGCAGTATTTTCTGATGATTGCTGAGAGCAATCAGGTTTTGCCTTTTCAAAACAAGTAATACCTTCTGTTTGGCTTTTTTTTTGGGGTGGGGGTGGGGGAATTTTTTACTGAATCCGAGTAAAACTAATACAATAGCCTGATCGACGAAAGAAACTCTGAATTTCTAATTTCTGATTCGAATCGGAGCACACCGAGAGATCTGGTGAAAGTAATTTTTGTCAGTGAACAGAAAGCAAAGTCATTATTAACCTGCTAGGTCCCATGCCCTAGACCCAAAATCAATACAGGAGGAATATTGGTTTTAGGACGTGTGAGAGAATATTTTTGGCATCATCTAATAAGTTCTTTTTAGTATTTTCAAGTCAGGAAATCAGAGGAAGATGATGAGCCACATGAGACAATATTCAGCACTGCCTGACTTACCCGCTCACTCACTCGAACACGTTCCACATTTTCAGTGTGAACGCCTATTATATGTTATTCCGACTCCTGAAGAAGCGAAAACAGTTATGACATGGGTGAAGGAAGGGAAAGCAGCACGGAAGATTTCGGTAAACTTGCTTGGTACGTCAGAGAGAGAGAGAGAGAGAGAGAGAGAGAGAGAGAGAGAGAGAGAGAGAGAGAGAGAGAGATGCCTACCTGTGCTTGGCCATCACCTCAGCCATGTAGGGTGTTCAACCAGCCATCCATCGCCCCCCCCCCCCAACGACACACTCACTGTTTACGTCGTCACCTCTTACACTCGTTCTTCTTTGCTTCCTCATTCTCTCCCCCTCTCTCTCCCTCCTTCTTCCTTTTATGCATTCTGACCATCTCTCTCTTTCTTCCCATTATTCAACCTAACCCACATTTCTCCTTCCTCCCATCATCTTCCTCCTTCCTTAGTTCTCTCCCTCTCCCTCCACCATTCTTTCTCAGTCTTCCTCCCTCTTTCCCTCTTCCTCTTCCTCGCTTTCTCCATCCTTCTCCTCCTTCCTCCCCCTGTCCTTCCCTCCCACCCTCCCTCCCTCTCTCCTCCCTCCGTCGATTCTCTTCCTCCCTTCCTCTCTCCCTCCCTCCCTTCTTGTATCTCTCTTTCCTTCATTCTTTCCTTCCTCCTCCTCCTCCTCCTCCTCCTCCTCCTCTCTCTTCCACCTTCATTCTTTTCTTCATCCCTCCTTCCTTTTCTCTCTTCATTACCTCTCGCCTTCCTTCTGTCCTTTCCTCTTTATCTCCTTCCCTCCCGCCTTCTGTACTTTCCCCCTCCCCCTCGTCCTCTCTCCTTCCCTTCCGTCTTCCCTCGAGCTCTCTGTTGCCTTCCTCCCTCCTTTCCATCTTTCCTCCCTCTCTCCTTGGGCACCGTAGCTGAGGACAGGTGGGAATATTGATCTCTGTCTCTCCCTTGAACCCTCCCTCCCTCCCTCCCTCCCTCTCTCCTTCCCCTCATCGGTCCCTGTTTCTCTCCCCAGCTCCCTCCATCTCTCCTTCCCCCTATTCACTCCCTATTTCTCTCCTCCCCTCCCTCCCCACCTTCCCCAGTTCTTTCCCAATTTCGTCCTTCACCTCTTTTTTTATCGTCCCTCTCAATTTCTCTCCTTCCGTCCCAGTCTTTCCTTTTTTCCCTCCCTCCCTCTTTCTATCATTCCCATGTCTTTCACTTCCTTCTCTTGCATTACTCGTTTTCTCTTCCCCTCATTTCTCCTTCCCTCCCTTCATTCTTCATTCCCTCTCTCATACCTTCATCCCTTTCTCCTTCGCCCTCACCCTTGTTTCCCTCCTTCCCTCCTTCTGTCTCTCCTTGCCCCTTTATTGACAATTCCTATCATTTCCCTTTCACCCCTATCGCTCTTAATCCCTCCATATCCCTCCATCTCTCTCTCTCTCTCTCTCTCTCTCTCTCTCTCTCTCTCTCTCTCTCTCTCTCTCTCTCTCCCTATTTTACTCTCACTTCTTGCAGTTGACATTTACCTCCCTCCTCTCTTATCATGTTCTCTCCTCTCCCTCCTTCCCTAGCTGCTATCTCTCCTCTCCCTCCCTCCCTAGCTGCTATCTCTCCTTTTATCTCTCCTCAGTATCATTTTCCCCTCCCCCTGTTTCCCCTCCACTCCTCCTTCTTACACTATCTGGCATTTACACTTTAACCTTTTTCGTGACACGTGATATGGAAAAAAGTTTGGCTAGAAAGTTACCATATTGTCGTTTCATTTTCACTCTCTCCATCAACATTTCCTTTGAGTATTACCTCCAGTTCAGTTATTCCTTCATGTCTACGTCCGCTGTGGTTAGTCGGAGGTAGAAGACTGGAGAGACAGCCATCTGTTTTGATTTACCGTGACTGAATAAATCTAGTGTTAGAATCTAGCAACTTTAACCCTTTGAATCAGATGACGTAATTTTAAGCTTATTCTTGCTATTTCCATTATTCAGCCTGACAGAGTGCCCTGGTAGTGAAATGATGTTAAGGAAGGCTGTATCTAACTCCTCTGGTTAGAAAAAAAACGATCCTAAGCTTCGAAAAATGATTATGTAATGTAGGACAGACGCCATAGCAGAGATGGGGCCATTATTAAAAAAAAAATGATAACTTCTTTCATCTCCCTCGTCTTCGTCGCCTCTCTTCCTCGTTCTTTCCAGCCTCACCGTTATTACTTCATTTTGCTCACACTGCTTCATTTACTATATTTTGCTGCATTTGATTGACACTGTTTCGTTTGCTTATTACCTCGCCCGAGATGGAGTCCAGCGAGGTATTGTTTTTGATCGAGTTTGTTTGTTTCTTTGTTTGTTAGCAACATTAGGGAAAAACGGCTGAATGAAATTACATGAAAGTTTCAGAATAAATAGGCACTGGCCCCAAAAGGAAGTGACTAAATTTTGGAGGTAATCGTGTGAACCTGAAAGGTCAAAATCAAAGTCAAGGATTTTCAGAGGGCTATAACTTGAAACTGGTTGAAGGTACATATATTTACTATTATCAAAATACAGGAACTCAAATGGGCTTTCATTTGGCACCAAGACCTTTGACCCTGAGTGACCTTGAATGGCCAGATTCAAGGTCACGGATATTCAGGAGGCTATAACTCGAAAATGGTTGCGAATAGATATTTACTGTTATCAACATATAGGAAGTCCCATATGAGCTTTTAATTGGTACCATGACCTTTGACCTTAAGTGACCTCGAAAAGTCAAATTCAAGGTCACAGGTATTCAGGGGTCTATAATTCGGAACCGGTTGAAGATATTTGCTATTTACTTTTGATCCTACTGAGTCAAACTTGAATGAGTTAAGCATTAGGTAAGGATGAAGTTATTCAATTTCTAGAGCAATTAAGCAAAGTTCTCAAGCACAGAGCAGAGTCAAAGACTCGGCTTTAAGCCCTTCCACACCATCAGTGGGCACCTGTTGCGTCCCAGCACGAGCTTTAAGTTCGGAGGCAGGGTGACAATTACACTGTACACCTTAGATGAGGGTCGGGGAAGTTGCTTAATTCATCACATCTACACGATTATTTTCTAACATCTTTTCACTGTCATAATCCAAAGCCACAGGAGCTCACTGTTCCTATGGAGGGGCTTTTAGACCAATTGTACAGAGCGGATGTTGCAATGTTTATGTGTTTCTTATAGTTTATTATTGCATTATAGCTTTACTGTCATTTGCTTACCATTGCTTCAGTGACATTGTTCAGTTTCTTTTTTTTCTCAATTGCGTTTTACTTGTTTCCGAAATTTTATGGGTAAGGCTTAGATCAGCCTTTAATCCGATTATGCTTTTTTCATTTCCGCTTGGTACTTCCAGACGATTTTATTAAGTTTATGGGTGACATTTCCTGTTGGAAGGGTTAGATATAAACTCCACTTACCTTTTCACTGCTAGGATTTGTCCGAGGCTGAATGAAATCACGTGGTGGATGCAAGAAGAGAATTAACAATATGTCGTTGCGTAAAAAGAGTTAATACTTTTCGCTGGCAGAGGTGTCAGTATAAGAGCTTGAATGTATTGATATTAATGGAAGTATTCAAGTGTCAGCACACATTAATGCAAATCATGCAATGAAGACAGGTAGTAGTAATGTGCAGATCAGGACCTGAGTTCCTCTGTTGAGGGGTCTGTCTAGGTGGGAGTGTCTCCTAACTTAATAATTACTGAACTCCCTCATATTTCGAGCGTAGCCGTGACTATTATATGCAGTACTTGAGAAACCATGGAAAGCATGTTGTACAGTAGCTCATTCAAGTATATATATATATATATATATATATATATATATATATATATATATATATATATATATATATATTATCCTTCGTATTCGTTAATTATGTGAGTAATGCTGTAAAAAACTGTACTAAATCACTCACACAGATATATCTTATAATGACAAAAGAAAAAAAAAGAAAGAAATAGCTTTGCCTTTCATTTTGATTGTGGCTATATTTGTCCAGCACTTGATTACCACTCCGTCTCGTGGCGCCAGTCGCACTGTTTCGTCCAATGCCCACTGACGCGTTATTTCGGTGGACACTGAACCACCGAGGAATTTCACAAATATTGCAATCTTCATTATAAACGGTGACGATGGCTCCCCACATTTCCTGTGTGATTTCCATGACGAATGGCATGAGACTCATTATATTGGCACATTTAGGCTCTGATACAATTCAATGGGCTTAGTAAAACAGCTTCATGAACAACGAACTCGACCTAATGTTTCGATTATTACATGCATTAAATGTCACCGGTTATGCACTGCAACCAGGACCCATGCGTGCTGCAATGCTATTTAGCCCCAATAACTGGAATGGGAACATTGGTCCTCCTATGTTGTCAGACAGTATTGGCATATGTAACTAATAAGTAATTCCCATATGGCACCATCCCCTGTGATGGGGGGTGAAAGGAGGTGGGTGAGACCTTGCGTATGCCAACCCTCCCTAAATATCACTTGTCACTTCAGAGAACACCAACCCTCTCCCGCACAGATACTTGTTTGAGCTACTGTTCACGACCTGAAGAGCGAGTATCGTTAAGATGACTGGGTATAATAGTATAAGAGTATGTAGTTAACAATGCACAATGTGTGTGCTAACTGAAGTCTATGTCGATGGGAAGAATATCCTGGGTGTTTATGACACTATCTGCTGGCGTACTTGGGCATGTTTGGGGATGAGATGCTGGAGGAGTTTGTTTATGCACTTGCTGGGTAGTATCTTCGTGTTGATGACAACAGGTCCACAGGAGTTACAGGGTTGTATCCCTAAATGCTGTACCAGATTTGGAGATGTCTCTGATCACGGACTGTATGTGATTGTCGGGAGTGGGTCTCTTATCCGTTAATTCACATCAGTGTGATGGGCTGCAGCAGGTATCACTCTCTCAACTGGAAGTTTAATCTAGTGCAGCACACACTCTAAGTAATATACAGTCATCTCACGTGCAGGAGGATGACGTCACAAGGTCTCTCATACGGAGAAAACGAGAAGTAAAGGGATAACTCAAGTGTGACAAGTATATCCTGGTCACTCAGCTCTGATAGCTGGAGCCGGGAAACGTTTGAATTAAGCTACACAATGGTTAATGCAACACTGTGGAGCATGCTAAAAATACGGGTCTTCTTATTTTAACCCATATATATTATATAATTTTGAATTTGCAATATAAGCAGCCAGTTTAAAAATGGAATAATTTCCAAAGCTAAGAAGGTCAAAGTTTGCTTTAAAAGTTTACCGTTATCATAGATAAAGTTGATTATAAAGTTTTATAAAGCGATGAGTGATGTTTGATGTAAATGCAGGCATGTATTACAGAGCAACATGCGGACCCAGGTGTACACCATGGTTGGATAATTTTCTTCAAACGTCACTCATCGTTTCATAAAACTTTATGATCTTTAACTTTCTTTGATAAGAGTAAAGTTTTTTTTTTAGCTAATTTTGACCTCTTTAGCTTCGGAAATTATTCCAGATTTAAACTGGCATGTGTTCAAATGCCGCACGTCTGAGCTTCCCACACGAGTGAGAAGAGACTAAAGGCACAGGTACACGGGCATCCTGCCGCTGCCTCGAGCCAACTGACAGCTGCAGGACCCTGTGACGTCATGTGCTGGCTGCTCCAAAATTTGAACCAAGAGTGAGACGACTGTGTATACTTAGACTGTGGTGCAGGCTTTCTCTGAGAAGGGTGGATGTTCCCAGCCCTCTGACAATAGCACGGCTATTTTAATATCTGGTATTTCTAATATTTAAAATCTATTCTTGACAGAAAAGTTCTGAAGCATCTTTCCTCTCATAACTTTTCTGGTCGACAACTTGGTTTTCGACAAGGACGATCCACTGGCAATCTTCTCACCTTCCATCCTGACTCTTAGTCAGTCTCCTTCCTGGACTTTGGTGAAGCCTTTGTCACTGTAGTTTGCACATCACAGACTTTCGACAGGATCTGGTACATATCTTTAGTGTCCAAACTACCCTCTTACGGTTTATATCTTCTTATCTGTGCCTTCCAGGCTTGCCAAATGGCCGTTTTTGTGGCCTGATTCCTCAGATTTGGCCGTACACCAAAATGCCTGTCAGTAAATAAAGTAGACATCCACGGCCAAACCATTTGGCCGAATATTGGTCGGATTTTATTTTAAATCGATTTTATCCCTCATATAACATATAACTTATCAGATTTCATCTTGCTGTCGCAATACCCCACATTTTTCACCAATAATAATCCCCCTTAAAGTTCCAAACGTTGCACCAGACAGGGGTCCTGCACCAACAAGTACGAGTACACGTTCAGGACGAACAGTAACAGTTACCTATACCACAACTGATATTACTTATAGATATAATGCACATGTGCTAAAAATTTTCACTCACGTGATAATGAAAATGAAATATTGCTTAGATCTAGCTCTAGGCATGGGCTCGTGACATATCACAGACATTTACCTTAGATTTGGAAGTTTCTAGGATTTAACCGACTTTAATCTGGGAAGAGTGATCGAAACAATGGCAACAGAGATCCGACAGTCTGAATTTGAACTCAGTACTGGCAATATCATCGCTGATATAGGACTTAATTTGGTGTACGATTACCTATTCTTTGACCTAATCTTAATTTCTTACACGGATGTTGTAAATAAATTCAGTGGCAACAAGTAAATCTAAAAGGAAAGGAAGTTATGAGAGTGGGTGAAATATAATAAATCGAGGGAAGAGAAATTTGTGTGGGCAAAGACCTCAAGGCACAGCAAACCCGTCCCCGGCAGTCAGTTTAGTGCTGACGTATAAACAACAGGATATGTAATCAAAGATGTCACATATCATATATGGAGTAAATCGGGTGAAAATGACGATTTTATGCCCATTTGAAATTTTAGGCCCCACCCACCTGACACTAACCCCCCTACCGTTAACTGTAAGGTGAGCCCCCTGATGTAAAGAGGCATGTTATAGGGTGAAGATTTGAAAGATGCACTTTTAGGCTTTGGTTTCATGTCGATATGACGAATTTGAAAAGTTATGGCGAGAAAACGATCTTTTTTTTTTTGAGGGGGGGGGGCCTACAGCCTAAGCCTTGGCTATTTTGGCCCAAAATTTAATCAGGTGATCAAAAGGTCATAGCCCATTATCCCTGTAATTTTAGTCAAAATCGCACCAGTAGTTTTCGCATAAAGTTGTTAACAGACAGACAGACGGACAGGCAGACACAGACAAACAAACAGACAAACAGAGAGAAAATACTACCCATCCCTGAGCCCCACCGGAGCGGGGACGGGTAATTAAGGTATGCACACCTTATTTCCCTTTTTATCTATTTGTTGACAATTATGTGTGCAGGCTCAAATGACTCTGTATGTGTGAGTGTGGTTAACATTCGTTTTATTAACGTGCCAGGTTTATTTATACATGCAGACCTGTTTCCATAAAAAAAAAAAAAATAATAAATATGGCCGAAATCTGGCCGTTAACCATTGGTCGATTTGGCCTTGAAATGCACAGAATCCGGCAATAGGGGGGTCTATGAGATCTGGCAACCCTGGTGCCTTCATCTCTAGCTTCCTTTCTGGTCGGTCAATGGCTCGCTCGTTCGTTTTAAGATTTCCTCCACCTATAGTGGAGGCCGGGCCATACATTAGCCCGGTTGGTGGGGGTGAGTTTTTTTATAATAAGGGGGAAGACAGGCCCTGGGTGATCTTGAGGGGCCGCGCAGCACACAGGCCCTGTCTTCTGCTGTTTTTTTTTTTTTTTTTTTTTTTTTTTTGGTGTGTGGGGAGGTGGGGGGTCAACCACTGTTCTTTTAACGTTATTAATAGTTGTGTTCATCAGGGTTCCATCCTATCACCAACTCTCTTCCCCATATCACTAATGATCTGAGCTGCACATCTAACCCAATCCACATTTACACTGATGTCTCCACTCGCCACATTTCCACCAACTTCTCACAGGTCCATCACAACAGTTATTTCAGCAATTACGGGGTGAGGCTGTGGAACACTCTTCGTTTCTGACTTGCCTTATATTTCTGTTTATGACTAAAGAAGCCTTGTTGTTTTTAATGCATCATTATTTCAATACCTTTACAGTTTAGACTCACCAAAACTTTCTGCAAATGTTCAGCACTATGCAACTCAGTTCTTCATCATATGTTAATATACTTGTTGTTTAGTCTCTCGGTACCTATCGCAAAAAATTACATTAATTCTTGCAAAATCTGCTACCAAGAGATTAGTTGTGCTCGGCCGTGACCGTGCTTTCTTTACCCCCGTACAGCTGTTGACTGTACAAGGATCTTTATCGTCTCTGTGTATAGAGTCCAGCTCTCATGCATAGGAGGCAGCTCACCCACACAGCACATCTAAACATGGTGAAACCAAAGGCTTTTCGTCTCATTAACTCCCCTCCTTTTACTGACCTTTTCAGTTCTCTCTCTCTCTCTCTCATGCACCTTGATTTCTTTACTATCCCTGCATCAGTAGTCACTGCTCTTTTGAACTGTCCGCTTTCATCCTTCCTCCATTACAGCGAGGTCGTAACACCCGTCTTTCACAGCACTCAGCCCTTTTCAGTCGTCCAACTCTCCACTGCAAAAATTACCCGATACTTTTAGTCCTTCATCTAGGGAAACAAGTCAAGTCAGGAACTGTCTTTCTTCATCTTTATTTCCTTCTGTCTAGGATCCCGTCATTTATGCACAATGTGTCCAGGTATCTCGAGATGATCGTATCTTGACTCTGGCTCACTTTTGTGTGGTTTTTCTCTTTGTTCTTTTTTCCAAAGAACAATTTTTCGGGCTTCTAGCCTCTGATTCTTTCTTCTCTCTAGTAAAAAATGGGAGGTTAGTGAATTTCAGATCCGGTCTGATAGGAGTAATGTCTATCCCAGATAACTCGAAGGACTACAACTCGATGTGTTGCTTTATAAACTACCCAAATGGATCACGAAAAACAACAGGGCTAGACCCAGGGCTGTTGTCTGCTGTTTGTTCCACCTGGAGGGTCATCAACTCAGACCACAAGCCCGACTGGTCATGGTGAGGTTCCTTTGATGAGGAACCATTATTCTCCACAGAGAATGGTTATCAAGAGACCAACGAGGTAACTATGTCAAGATGAGACACAACCCGGGCCTCACTTTCGCAGGTCTGTAGCCGCGTTGTTCTAGGTAAGGAAGTTGAGTCAGAGACGAAACTGGGAGTCCCTTGATTGGGTGCAAGTGGAGTAGGAACTGTCTGAAGGGCAATGAAGTGTGTCTTCGTTGGTTGACCTGTGATGGGAAAATGTTCTCACTGAGAAAGTTACCTATTTTACGATTAACTTCCCGAACTGAAATAAGGACAGATCTAAGGTTGCCCTTGCCTTCAGTGGATACCTTTTTCTCCCCAAGAGTTTACTTTTTTTTTTTTTATTCATTGCACTTCTATTTTCTCTGTATTACTCGGTTTGTCTAATATCCATTTATTGCTCCATTCACCTGCCTACGAGTATTCAAACAATCACCCTCACAGTTATCTGCCTAACCAGCCAGCTACATCACCGTGTGTTTACTTGCTCGTCTGCATAGCTTATACTTGACAGAGCAGAAAATTCAAACCCTCCCAACAATTTCCTACATATATTACTTCCTCCACTTATCGCTTCATGTCCTCATCTGTCTTTATCGCGTTCGCCTCATTTTTTGGTTGATAGAGTTGAAAATTACCTCTCCCAACATTTCTCTAGTTATATGACAACTTTTCCACTTATTTCTCTATCTCTCCATCTGTCTATCTCCGTATCGGCCTCCTCCAATACTCTCCCTATCTTCCTGCCAGCACGTTTTTACCTTTCCTCTTCCTCCTCCTCCTCCTCCTCCTCCTCCTCCTCCTCCTCCCACCTTAACTGTTACTTTTTTAACCTCCAGTTTTTTCTCCATTTTTTCCCTCTCTTTTTCAGGTTCTCGCTGCCACCCACGGCCATAGATTGATTGTCAGATAGGGCGATAAGGCAATGGACAGGGACGATAGGGAGTGAGAGCACACCAATGGACCATACGTTAATTTTCTTGCATCTTTGCCCAATATTTATTTTTTTAGTGTTGCCGAAATTTGACTGTGGTGGGTTTCACTGATGTAAGTATAAAATGTTTGGGGTCAACTGGAAGACACTACTGAGCATTTAATTCTCGGCCACATCTATAAACAATATCATTCTTATTGCTTTTTGCTATGGTTATTATTATTATTATTATTATTATTATTATTATTATTATTATTATTATTATTATAATTATTATTATTATTTTTATTATTATTACTTTTATACTGTATAGAACAAAGCGACTGTTAACATGATTGGTATTGGGGGTGTGCAGAGAATGAATGCAGTCCCAGGAAACGTGACACTCGCACAGGTGAAGAACACTGTGAAGCGGCTGAAAAATGGGAAAGCAGCTGGGTTTGATGAGGTGTATGTAGAGACGATTAAGTGTGGATGAAGTGCTTGTTGGAGATAAATAAAAAAGGCATGATGAGTGAAACTGTGCCAGTGGAGTGGAAAAATGTTGTGATTGTACCCCTGTACAAAAATAAAGGTGAGTGAAGTGAGTGCAAGAATTATCGTGGCATAAGTTCACTGAGTGTTGTAGGGAAGGTATATGGAAGAATTATAATATTTTAAGAGAGATATCAGAAGTCCTAGTGAGTGATGAACAGGGTTGCTTTAGGAGTGGCAGAGGATGTGTGGATCAAATATTTGCAGTGAGACAGATAGTGGAGAAGGCTTCTGAGAAGGACTACAAGGTGTTTATGGCATTTATAGATCTGGAAAAAGAATACAACAAATTAGACAGAGAAGGATTTTGGAAGGTTTTGCACATGTACCGTGTAGATGGTGAGCTGCTAGGTGCCGTCAAGAGTTTTTATGATGGCAGTGAGGCATGTGTAAGGGTAAATGGACATCTAAGTGAATGGTTCACGATCGGTATGGGCGTGCTACAAGGTTGTGTGATGTCCCCATATGATTCAATATAAATATGGATGTGGTGATGGGAGAAGTATAAACAAGAGTAATGGAGAGAGGGATGGCGTTGGTAATGAATGGTGATGGATGAAATACCTCAAATTTGTTGTATGCTGATGATGCAGTGCTGCTTGCAAATACTGGACAAGGGCTTGGTAGACTAGTGTAGAGTTTTGCTAATGTCTGTGAGCGTCGTGCCTTAAGAGTAAATGTAGAAAAGAGTAAAGTGATGGTAATCGAGAGAGAAGGTGACTCCCAGTGTGATGTTACAGTGAATGGAGAGAGACTGGAATTGGTGAGAGAGTTCAAATACCTAGGTACTGTGATAGAATAGAGAGGTGAATGTGCAATTGAAGTGGAGAGTAGAGTGACACAAGGAAGGAAAGTAGCTAGTGCTATGAATGCCTTGATAAGAAACAGAGACGTGAGTGTTGCAGCTGCGCCAGGCTTACATGAAGGAGTGTTAGTGCCAACTTTAACATATGGATGTCAGACTATGGTGTGGCATGAAAATGAGAAGTCAAGAGTGAGAGCAGTGGAGATGGGACTGCTTAGGAATGTACATGGAGTACAGAGAATGGATAAAATACGAATAATGTGATTCGGAAAAGGCGCGGAGTGAGGAAATATGTGGACACCAGAATCGAAGAGAGTGTACTGAGATGGTATGATCATGTGAAGAGAATGGATAACAGCAGAGTGGTGAAAAAGGTATATCTGAGCGAATTTGAAATAGGGAGGAGGCGAGGTAGGCCAAAGAGAAGGTGGAAGGATATGATGGATGAGTGTGTGAGGAAGAGAGGTATGGAAGTAGGTGAGGCTAGGGAACTGACAAGATATCGAGCTGGTTGGATGAATGTTGTGAGAAGAAGTGCATGATCAGGGAATTGGCACCCTTTTTTAAAGCGACAGCCTCTTGTTTATGCGAAGCTAAAAAATGTGCTGAAAGTTCCAGGATTCCGAAGGTTTGAATGATGAGTGAATGGAAGTGTGGCCTATTGAACTAGGCAAACTTAGGTCGTCTGGACGTAGCTACTTCTCACCCTGTCTTAGGGTGGAAAAGGAGGTCCGGATGATGATGGCGATGATGAAGATTATTATTATTACTGTTATTATTTCTATCATTATTACTATTATTATTATTATTATTTTATTATTATTAAAATTATTATTATTATTATTATCAATATCATCATCATCATTATTATTATTAATATCATTATTATTTTTATCATCATTACTGTTGTTATTATTGTTATTGTTATTATTATTGTATTATTATTATCATTATTATTACTATTGCCGTTATGATGATGATGGTGATGATGATGATGATGATGATGATGATGATGATTATCCAAATCTGTAGTTCTGGCGGGGTAAGTAGCCCATACTCTGGTTAATTCATTTGGGACGGCAGCACCTCTACGTTACTAACCTGTGTCTACCTAGGCCATGTTGTGAGTCTCTTATGTATTTGTCTATAGTAAAAAGATGCACATTTCACAGACAGAATCTTTAAGGGTAATATGCAAAGAAAGAAAGAAAAAAAAAAGGGTCAGGAATATCCAATAGACAGCCTCCTAAGCCCACAAGGAACAAACCCAGAGCAGAGTGATTGTAGGCGACACAACTCACCACTGCCATCACATCAGCACGCACTCCCAACACACACACACACTCACAGACAGACAGACACACACACACACACACACACACACACACACACACACACACACACACAGTCACTGCATGAGGGAGTGAGAGAGTGGGCAGGTGAGTGTATGATTCAGGGGTAATTTAATCAGTGAGTGTGTGGTTGGGTAAGTGAGAGTAGGTGGTTGAGAGAGAGAGAGAGAGAGAGAGAGAGAGAGAGAGAGAGAGAGAGAGAGAGAGAGAGAGAGAGAGAGAGAGAGAGAGAGAAAGAGAGAGAGAAGATGGACGAGTAAGTGAATGAGTGAGTGGGAAAGAAGACGAGATGAGTGAGTCAATGAGAGAGGGTGGGTGAGTGCGTGTCTTGGTGAGTGCGAGGCTCTGGGAGGCTTGCTTATTAGTAAGATGGATCCCGTCCCGGAGCAACCTGAACACGAAATGAAAAGCCGAGGCTAAAAAGAGAAAGGTGTGAGCAGGAGCGACGGAAATGTCGGGAGGTTACTTGTGACAGTGGAGGACAGACTGAGAGGCGAGGCACTGAGTACGAGGTATTAACACCCTCAGGATCCTGTGGCTCACTCTTAGCTGAACAAAAGCCCCTAGCGTTGTCCAAAATAAAATACCTGCAGTAAAGAGAACACGACCATGAAGCAGCTAAACCACTGTATCAGGTGAGAGGCCATTTTTATCTCCTTGTTCCTGGCCGTATCAGTCAGCCTAAGTAAGACTTCTCGAACTACACGGATTTAAGACAGTCTTCAGCATCTGAGGGCTTGCCTAGGTCGAATGTATCATCTGGCCCTACCATAAATAAGAACAAAAAAAATCACCATACATAAAGAGTTTACGGTATGGCTTTATGTATAACTGAAATATTTCACTTAGTGTCGGGAGGAAAGTACTGTACATCATTGGTGTTGGGTATGGGAGGTGATAATAGCGTAATTATTATATTAAATACTCGTAATGCGACTGCGACACGATTTCATTAAGTTTGCAGAGACCTCTTCCAGTTTTTTTTTTTTTAATGCAAGATAAAAGGAACCAAAGGCCAGGAGCTGGCAAAATTGTCCCTCCAAGAAAAAACAAAACAAAAACAAGATAACAGAGAGCTAAATTCAAGATCTGTTTAATTCGAGAGGCCTGGACACACTGCGTTTGAAAGACTGGAGATCATAGGTAGAAGGAAATACGGACAGAAGAAGATGGTGCCAAAGTTGATCTGTTGCATACATGAAGGACTGTGGCTAACGATTAACTCTTGCATTAGAGAGCTGGACGGAAAAGGGATGAGAGTTTGTTGCTAGATGGGTGCTATGAACTCGCCGTAGTGGTGGAGGGATGCAAGCAGACAGTTCAGAGGAGCAGTGACCATTGAAGTTGCGACAGAAAAGAGATTAAGATGCAATAGTGCTGCAAAGAGACGGAGGGAGAAGGGAGCCAGTAAGACGAGGAGGGTTAATGAGACGAAAAGTCATTGACTCCACTTTGATGAGAAGAGCTGTATGAGGGAAGCCTCCCCACACATGAGAGTTGTACTCGACACAGGGGCAAATAAAACCCGTGTATACAGTCTCCAACTGTGCAGGGGTAAAGAAGGCACGGAGTCCACTTAGCACACCTAATTTTTTGGAAGCAGATTTTACAAGAGAGGTAATGTGATCTTTCCAAGATAAATCCCAAGAGAATGAAGTCCCAAGAAAGAAGACGTAGAATTGAGCTGAATATTGTTAAAAATTAAAGAATACTCCTGCAGAAGATTTTGTCGGGTTGAAAGATGTAAGGACTGAGTTTTTGATGCATTATGAACAAGATTACTTTTACCCCAATCAGAGATATGAGCCAAGTCAGACATCAGACGTGTCATAGCCTCATCCCTTGTTTGTTAAAGTACTGTAAATGCTGAGATGAACGCTGCGGGAAGCGAATAGAAATAGAAAGGTGAAGGGTGGAGTCATCAGCATATGGGTGGATACGGTTAGATTTACAGCTTTTAAGGTCATTGATGAATAGAAGGGAGTTGGTGATAGGACAGAGCCCTGAGGAACACCATTACTGATAGCTCTGGGAGAAGAACGGTGGCCGTCCACAGCAGCAACCATAGAACGACCAGAAAGAAATTTAAAGATGAAGACAGAGAAAGATAGAAGCCATGAGAGGACAGTTTGGAAATTAAAGATATATGCCAGACTCGATCGAAAGCCTTTGAGATGTCAAGTGCAATGGCAAAGCTTTCGTCCAAGTCCCGAAAAGAGGATGACCAGAAGTCTGAAAGGCAGGTGAGAAGATTGCAAGTGGAGCGACCCTGGAGGAACCCATACTGACAGTCGGAAAGAAGTCTGTGACAGGAAAGGTGCTTTCATTTTTTTTTTTTTTTGTTAAGAATAGACTGAAAAACATTTGAAATACAGGATGTTAAAGCTTTTGGACGATAGTTAGTGGGTTTGGAATAGTCTCCCTTTTTCAGGACAGGCTGAATGAGAGCAAACTTCCAGCAAGGAGGAAAGGTACAAGTTGACAGACAAAGGTGAAAGAGTTTTCTTAGGCAGGGTGTAAGTACAGAAGCACAGTTCTTGAGGACAGCAGAAGAGACTTCATCAGCCCCATATGCCTTGTTAATATTGAGGCCAGTGATGGCAGAATATTCATCAACTGAAGAAACTTTAACGTCAACCATGAGGAAGTCAGAGGGGGGAAGTGATGGAGGAACAGCACCGGAATCGTCCAAGGTGGAACTGGAGGAGATAGTCTGAGCAAAGAGATCTGCTTCATCAAGAGAACAAATAGTTACAGAGTCATCAGAATGGAAAAGAGGAGGGAAGAATAATGAGGTAAAGTTGTTAGAAAGGTTTTTGACAAGGTTCTAGAAGGAGCGGGAAGAGTGGGAGAGTTCAGAGCATTTGGTACGGACGCAACATTTTTTTAGCAGAGCGAAGAACAGTCTTAGCCTGATTCCAGGTAGAAACATAAAAAAGATGAAATTCAGGATGGATTGGCTCCGTTACCTTTTGCAGGCCTTCTCTTTGTTGTGGACAGCATTAGAACAATCGTGATTAAGGCAATGTATTTTTTTGCATTAGTCACAGGATATGAGAAAGGAATGTATGCTTCCATGCGCAAAACACACACAGATGGTTCTCGGACATGGAAGAAATAATCATTCCAGGGAAAATCAAAGAAGTACTGCTTGAGGGCCTCCCAATCAGCAGCTCCAAAGTGAGACACCTGCCTCATCTTGGGAGGGTCCACAGGCCCCACCGGGGCGACAGGACAGGTTAAGGTGATAAGGTTGTGATCAGAGGACCCGAACGGAGAGAAAAGACTAAAAGAGTAATATTATGGATTAGTTGTAAGGAAGAGGTCAAGTGTGTTGGAGCTCTCTCTAAGTCCATCAGGGATACAGGGAGGGTGTTGTACAAACTGCTCTGGGTCATTTAGGATAGAAAACATGCAGCTTGTTCACTAGGTGGATGAGTGAAAGAATAGGTGAACCAAAGGTGGTAGTGAACGTTGAAATCACCTGGAATGGAGATTTCAGAGGAAGGAGAAATATGTAGGATGTGTTCCATCTTAGAAGTGCGATAGTTGAAGAATTTTTCTTAGTCAGTAGAATTAGGGGGATAAGTATTTAGTCAGAGAATGACAGGATAGCCAAAACTATACGCACAAAATTAAGAAAATTCAAGGTCAGGAACACGAGAGCAAGATATTTTGTTGCATACATATACACAAGAGCCGCCTTTGGCTTTAAAGTGAATATATAGAAAGCAGGAGGATGCAGAGAAGGGTTTGCTATCAGTTGTCTCAGACAGCTGAGTCTCAGTGAGAAAAAGGAGGTCAAGTTTAAAGGAGGAGAGGTGGTGTTCAACAAGTAGAAAAGTAGAGGAAAGGCTGCGGATGTTGCAGAAATGAATAAGTGAGTCAAACAACGGTTCCAGGCACATAGCTTGGGCATCACCGGGAGAGGGGCGGATGGCCGGGGACTCCAAGGCTCTGTGATGCAACGCCATTTTTATTTTTGTTTATTTATTTTTTATTGGTTATTAATTGTGGAAAAACTGAAATAATCAATATGAATATGGAAAATGCGGAGGAATGTGTAATTGGAGGTATAGTTGTAAAGCAAGTTGATAGGTTTAAATATTTAGGTACTTATTTAGCCAAGGATGGTTCTTTGAACTTTGAATTCGAGGAAAGGTTAAAGAAGGCTAATCAGGCAATGGGAATGCTTAAAAATATTTGGAATAATAAAAATTTTTCTGTGCATACAAAAATCAAACTTTATAAGGTAATGGTTATGAGTATCTTAATTTATGGACACGAGTCTTGGTACAGCACAGTGATTATGGAAAATAAATTCTTGGTGTTTGAAAATAAAGCACTTAGAAGAATATTAGGAGTTAAGTGGTGGGAAAGGATACCAAATAGTAGAATTAGAGAAATAACGGGAGTGCAGCCGGTCGATGAATATGTTAGGTTCTCACGATGGAAGTGGCTAGGACATGTGTATAGGAGACAGGGAAAAGTACGAGGTACACCAGGGTGGGTGGCACTTGGTAGGAGAGGTAGAGGAAGGCCAAAAGAGACGTGGGTGAGGACAATGAGACGGGAAGCTGGAGATGAGTGTTGGGGAGATCTTGAGGAGTTAGCACAAGATAGGATGTGGTGGTGTGAGTTCATCGAGGCCCTATGCATCCCCGAGGGTGCCACAGGAAATGATTGATTGATTGATTGATTTTAATAGGAGATGTAGTGTGTAATGTGTATGTAGTTTGTGTTGATAGTTAGTGGAGCTTGTATTGGAGAACATGCTGGCCTACTCTCTGCGTTACTGAAACACTGAAAAGGTTCGGCAAAGGGGGATGGCCAGAAGCTAGTCCCGAGGGTTGAGGAAACTGGAGCTCCAGCTCTTCCTGTCATCAGCTTTCCATCCACCTTGGGAGTACCGCCCTGCTGGACTGCTGCTACAGTTTACTCCCTACAGTTGTACTGTTAACAGTTCTTATTCTTGTAGCCCCAAATTCATTTGAAATTTGAACCCGGTGGACTGCAGGCTGAAGTTGCACTCCTGTATTTTACCGTCCTCTTTCGAGGAAGAGAATGGGAGTTAAGAAACATTTGTATAATTAAGCAACAGAACTGTCCACGTATACCGTTGCCTCTGCAAGAAGGCGTCCCTCTCCATCACCTCTCATTATAGCCTAGTAGTAGTAATTACAACCCCAGGCTCACCTGAAATGAGAAGTCATTGGACTGCAAGCCAACATTGTCCTTCTTCCACAGTCAGCCATCCTTCTTTTGGGGGATAAGGAAAGAACTGAGGGAAGTTTGTATAACCGTGCGATTCCATTGCCGTTCTTATCGGTGCCATCATGTGACGACAACGAGCGTGGGATTGAGGAGAGATCGTTTCAGGGAAAACGATAATTGGAGAGCTCTGTTGTATATTGAAGGACAGGAGAGTTAGCATGGAAGCTATGAGGGTCCTGAGTGAATGTGAAGTAGTTAAATGAAAAAGACTTGTTTCTGCCCTCCCTCTATTCCTATCATTAGTTTTCTCTCCTTTTATCAACTCGCGGTATCTCTTCCCACTCGGTTCTCTAAAGTGGCTTCAGCTTCTCTTTCTAAATAATTCATGCAGTAATGGCCTGCTGTAAATCTTTTCTCGTGGAGTAAGGATCTTTTAACAGTTTCCATGTGGTATATTTTGTGCTCCAGTTGGAGGGAGCTGTCGTAACGTTGTTTAGTCCCTAGAGAAACAGAGCGTTGGTGACAAAGAGGGGAAGGAGTGGGGGAGGGGATGAAGAATGATAAATGCAGTAAATGGGTAAGAAGATTAACTGAGGCAAATATTCCCATCTCCATTATCCTTTTTATTTCCAGCTGTAATACCACTTACGTGTGTGAGTGTGAGTACCTGTACACACACACACACACACACACACACACACACACACACACACACACACACACACACACACGTAGGATACGTGTGTGAGGTGGAGATTGTGGTGGTGGGGGAGGGAGGGGGTCGTCACATACAAGATAAAAGCAAAGGATTGTCTCGTCTCTTTTCCTCCTCACAACTCTCTTTCATCTTTCTTTTCGCCCCACTTTTTCCACTCTCTTCTGTCGCCGGTACGATAGGCGCTACTTCATTATATTGTTTTGTTTCATACCAGATACTTTTTACTGACAGTTGGAGCACCTTTACACTGTCTTCACACTTCACCATCTTCCTTTACGCCCGGTCACTTACCTTTATGTTTCGTTACCTTCCTTCATGCTTTGTCACTTTCCGTTTTTTGTATCATCCTTCCCTACACGTCGTCACTTCTGTTCCATCCACCACTTTAATGCTCTCACTGATGCACCCTGACTTCTGTTCCTTATCAAGTCATCTAAATCTATCACAGACACTTCAGCTGTTCGTTTAATTGAGCGTCTGGATATACATGACTCTGATTTTCTTTTACCCCCTAAATCTGGAAGGAGTGGCTTTTCTCGGTGTTTTAACTTTAGCCCCGCCCTCCTGAACCACATTTGTCTTCGTCCACCTCCACAGTCTTTCTCACCCATGCATCCAGTCAAGCCAACATCATCCCTTACCACCCACATCTACACCGTTAGCATCCACCTACTCACCCACACTTACACAGCATCAACATCCACCAACACCTACACACAGCCCACACTCACTCCCCCCATCTCTTCCAACACACACACACACACACACAAACACACACACACACACACACACACACACACACACACACACACACACACACACACACACACACACACACACACACACACACACACACACACATACACACACACACACACACGAGAGTGCAAGCAGTGAATATATCTCACCCAACCAAACTTCCAAACCCTATCCTAAGACGAAAAAATATCTTCGGGGCGGGAAAGAAGGGAAGGTTTGAAAAAGGGGTGAGTTACAAGCCCATCATAGAGTACGATGGACATGACCTCTGGACGCTCTTCCTTGTTATAGATTATTTCCTGGAATTTCGAGAACTTTGAGCTAGCAAACAGACGCATTTGAAGATATATCTGTCAACACATATTTGTATTATTTCTTTCAATATTACAATAAAACATTATTGATACGGCAATTTCAGGAGAATTTATAACTAAAGATAGAGAACACATTCTTTTCGCATGAAATGTTTCCTAACACAGGCCAGGCCATCTGTTAGCAGTCACAGAGTCCGGTAAATTTCAGCATTTCTGCTTGGTGTACAAGCCCGTCCATCATTGTTTTTAAATGCATTCAGTAGTGGGAGACAAATATCCTCTTATAATTCTGAATTATTTTTTGTATTAATTTAAAACATCATGCCAGAACAAAAGTTATGTGCACAAACATTACATGACCAATATGATAATGTGTAAAAACGGTGGTTGAAATAACAGATGAAAATATACCTTAATATGTTTAATAGATTACATTTGCGGACGGACATCTTGTAACACAAAGAAAATTCACTTTAGGTCCTTCCTGATTACTGAGCCCTTCAGCGGCACAAGTATCAGTACTGAAAAGCCTACCTGGACACCTGCAAGGCCTGCTGTTAGCAGTCACGGAGTTAGGTAATTTTCAGTATTAACGCAAAATTTTTGACATCAGTTTGACACGCGTCACTGTAGAATACTGTACTTATAATAATTTGACAGATCTCAAGGAAAGCAGTTATAACCGTGTGTGTTTTTTTTTTTAATAGACCTAAATTTCTATAGTCGCGGCGCGCGACTCTGAGGTTGTTGTTATCGTGCCCTGGCAACCTACCATTCAAAAGTGCGTCTTATTTCGTGTATAATATGAGACGCATGTGATTCGTGTATTATATGTTCGTGTATAACAATATTCGTGTATAATATATTCGTGCATATAATATAATTCATGTATAATATGATACGAAATCGGACGCACATTTTGAATGATGGGTTGCCAGGGTACGATCATGACAACCTCAGAGTCGTGCGCCGCGACTATAGAATCTTGATATTTCTTTTACTTTATATATTAAGTAATAGCGATGGATGTGGACTTAGTTTGCACTGGGTCTTTTCAGTCAGGCACATTTTTACAGTTATGACAAATTACCCAACACTCACCGCGTATGTTACCAATACGTGTCGCGGGACGTGAGACGGAGGAGGGTAGGGATGGGGCTCTGTGACACACTCCTGCTCCCCCCCCTCCCCTCCCTCGACCCACTTGCTCCACCTCCAGCTGTGGCGACACACTTTCACACCCGCAACCTACACGTACACACAGTCCTCACCACTACTCCTACACCCTATCGTACATGCACCAATAGCCAGCCACCCACACCTACACACAGACCACAACTGAATCACACACACTCAGCTGCCCATATCTGTACTCCCACAACCACTGCCACGCATGCTGAGCCATCCACACTCCCACACCCACGGTCACTCCCACTCCATCACCCTCACCTACACTCCCGCACCCACAGTCACTCCCACTCAACCACCCTCACCTACACTCCCACACCCACAGCCACTCCCACCCAACAACCCTCACCTACACTCCCACACCTACAGCCACTCCCACTCAACCACCCTCACCTACACTCCCACACCCACAGCCACTCCCACCCAACAACCCTCTCCTACACTCCCACACCTACAGCCACTCCCACTCAACCACCCACACCTACACTCCCACACCCACAGCCACTCCCACTCCACCACCCTCACCTACACTCCCACACCCACAGCCACTCCCACTCAACCACCCTCACCTACACTCCCACACCTACAGCCACTCCCACTCAACCACCCTCACCTACACTCCCACACCGACACCCACTCCCACACCGACACCCACTCCCACTCAACCACCCTCACCTACACTCCCACACCCACAGCCACTCCACCCAACCAGTCTCACCTACACTCCCACACCCACACCCACTCCCACTCCACCACCCTCACCTACACTGCCACACCCACCGCCACTCCCTCCCAACCACTCTCACCTACACTCCCACACCCACGCCCAAGCCCATGGAACCGCTCACATTGCCACAGCCACAGCCACGTCACCGTCACCTTACGGCTGTGTCGACCCTGCAGCGTTCACTATACCAGCACCAGCATTTACCTTGAACACACACCACACAGCACAAAGGGGACACAACAATCTGACGCACAGGTAACTAGATACACACGGGAATATGGCCGAGATGTGTGTAACCCACGAGACCAAAGTGTATGTGTACTAGAGCACTGACGTACATGAGGGTGGAACTATCTGTGTAGGTAATCTGTGCGTGCCCTTAAATCCGCTTACATGTGTCCCTATGTGTGTGTGTGTGTGTGTGTAAGTGTATCATATATATAAGGGAAGGAGAAGGCCTTTGTGGTAGCCCGTCCATTGTTGAGAGGGAAGGAGGGAAGGGGAGTGGTAAGGAGAGAAAAAAGGAAGAGGGAGGTAACTGGAGGAAAGGGAGAAGAGGTATAAAGGAGAACGGAGGAGGAAAAGAAAGAGAGAGACAAAGAAAGAGAGAAGGGGAAGAGAAATTGAAGGAGCGACAGAGAAGAAAGGAGCAGAAGAAAGGGCATTGAGAGAGAGAGAGAGAGAGAGAGAGAGAGAGAGAGAGAGAGAGAGAGAGAGAGAGAATGAAGAACTCAGGAAAGAACAAAGAAAGGGAAGAGGAAGGGAAGGGAGGGAGGGAAGCGGAAAGGGAGGGGAGGCAGAAAGAGGGAAGAGAGGCAAATAGGGAAGCTTAAGGAAAGCAAGGAAGAGGGAAGGAAGAATGGAAGAGAGAGAGAAAGGGAAAGAGGGAAGGAATTAAATGAAACAAAGAATGAGAAAAAATCAGAAAATGTTGAAAAAACAAAGAGGGAAAGGTAGCCATGAACAAATAAATGACAGATGAAGGAAAGAGAAGGAAAGTGGATGAGGAAGGACTCGGGTAACTAAGATTTATAAAGGAGGTCTAGAGAGAAAGGAAGGAGCAAAGAATGAGAGAAGAAAGGAAAGAGTTTTAAAAAGAGCAGGTGGGAATGCAGGAAATAAATAAAAGTTCCTGGGAGGAAACCAGGAAGGAAGGGAAGGAGACAGGAGGGTCAGATTAAATAAAGATGGAAGGAAGAGATTAATGTTTGGAGGAAGGTAAGAAGACAATTGCATGGGTGGAAAGATGGAAGAAAGGCAGAGAGGTAAATGGGAGAAATTAAAGAAAGATAATAAAGCAGAGGAGGAAAGAGAGGTGAATGTCAGGCAAGGGAGGCAGAGGATATGGTTGATGGAGTGGGAGGAGCTAGGACGGGTTATGAAGGAATAAAATAATCTCTTAATAGTGACTGGTTGGAGGGATATGAGGGAGGGACGATTATAATGGAGTGTGGAGTAGGCCTGTGGAGGGTTATCTGCTGGGAAAAACTAATTACACTAAACCTTTACCAACGCGTGTGTGACAAGGATAAATAAGAGGAATACGAAGGTGGAATAGGAGGGAAGAGGAACTGTGGTGGTGGTGGTGGCGGTGGTGAAAGGATGTGATAGTAATGGTGGTGTTGATGATGCGTGATGATTGTGGTGAGAGAGTGTGGTGCTGGTGAAAATGAAGAGGTGTGATACTGATGGTGATAATAAGGAAGTGTAGCGAGGGTGGTAATGAGGGACTGAGGTGATGGTGGTGGTGGTGAGGGGCTGTGGTAGTGGTGAAAGTGGTAGTTAGGAAGTGTATAGGGGTAGTAGTGAGTGGTGGTGGTGGTGGTGAGGAAATGTGATAGTAATGGGAAGGCAAGGGAGTGTGGTTGCAATCGGGATGATGGAGAGTGTGGTAGCAGTGGTGAGGTAAGGGAGTGTGGTGGTGGTGATGATGGCGGTGTAGAAGAGGGCATTTGGTTGAGTTACATTATATAGGGGCATAGATAAAACAGAACTTTGTAGGCCTATTGGTCTACAATGAAACTATTTTCAAGGAGTAAACAACATTACGTTATAGATCCAGCCTACCACACCCTTTCACCTAAAAGCTGGCTGGAAAGTTTGGCATCGTAATTGTTGGGAAGAATAAATATGTACATTTAAATTCGAAGGACAAACGGGGAAGTTGTCACGGGGTTTTTAAAATATCACGGTAATTTTGAAATAAATGCTTAAATATTATTTAATTGATATTAATATTCAATAATATTAAAGAGCAGGGACAATGATTGTCTTACTAAATCAAACAACGATTACTTTACGCTGGCCTGCTTCGCACGATTCTCTCAGAACGAGAATTTATAAACTTTCTCAACAGTACACAGCAGAGACTAATTACTCACAAATGCTGAATTAGTACTGTTAGCCTCTGGAGAAAGTTACTTCACCCCTGACAATAAATAACTAATATTAATAATAATATCAGGTTCTTGCTGATGCTTTAACTCCTAGGTGGCACAACGGATTTTAAGTTAATACAGCAAGACTGGTCTAAGTACCAGTTATGAATAGCAAAACGTCTATGCAAGCTAGGAGCTATGTGGGAAATAAGCTTAATTTGGAGAAATGAAACAAGAGTTTACTTTACATTAAGCTCAAGAAAAAGAACTGTTAAATTTATTGATTACAAAAAAATAAATTTAACGTTACATTTCAAATCAAATCAATGAGACGCACTCACTCACTCACACAAAAGCTAAATTCTTACGCCTAGAAAAAAACACCTTAATTAAACTCTTAAGACTAGGAAAACAAAAGGAAATACTGAACGATGAATGCTTTGTATCACCAAGGGGTGGGAGTTTGGAGAAACTGATACTCTGTGGAGCTTGGGTGCTAGCTGACCTCTCACACTTCTGGAGCACAGGACCTCTCTCCGTCAAAGCCACAACTAGACTGAATTCAAATGATGTATAGGCAGGACGCACAAGCCACCGGAAGAAGGCGTGGCTAACGGTTGAGGCAAGCAGGGGCGAACAATAAAGAAACAATTGTATCGCTCAGTAGAGCACTTAGTGACGTGCATTAAATCGGTCACTTTTGAAAGTGACGAATGTTTTGAAAAGTATACTCCGAAATGGAGAGAGAATCGGTTAACTGAGCGATACACAGTGAGTTTTCCACTAATAGTTCGTGGCTTCTCACAAAAGGGAAATGTCACGAATTGATTCGTGACATTACGCCCCTACAAAATTAAATTTTTTCCTTATGGGAAAAAATTTGTGGATATATATATATATGTACACATCCTAAGTCATTCACACAAGATTCGCACTGTGGTGTGTGTGCTATCCTGCTACAGGAGAAAGTCGCAGTCGCCAGTGAGCGAAAAAAACTCGTATTTACGTTAATAGAAGCAAGCTTGAGGGAAAAACTCCGTGATGACAGTGAAAATCCTGTACTCAGGTCAAACTGAGCGAAAAGTCGCTACATTTACACTGACAACTAATTGTTGTGTAGTGTGATGTATGTAATACACGGTGTAGGTGTGACAGTTGTAGTGTGACTGTACCTATGTGTAAAATGACACAATAATAATAATATGACGACGATGAAGACAGAGGAGAAGAGGCAGCAGCGTGCGGCAGACGATCAGCTGGCCTGCACAGCAAAACTGCTACACCCATTGCTGAACTTGCAAAACCAATTATGGTGGAGCATCAAAAGTGTCAGTGAGACAAAATTCTTATTAAGTTACAATTACTCTCTCTGCCTAGCAATCAGTACATGCTACGAAAAGTACACTCGAGGTCGCCATTAATTTTAGCACACGATTAGTGTCGGCAAGTTGAGAATCCTTGTGCAAACTCGGGTCTTCCATAGCCTCGAGCTGCACACGGGTCCTCAACCTGTGCCTTAACCTACAGTTCTTATATTAATATCGGGAAGCTGAGAGTCCTTGTGCAAACTCGGGTCTTCCATAGCCTCAAGTCGCCTCTGCGGAATTCTCACTTCCCCCTTAACCTACAGTACTTATATTAGTATTGGGGAGCTGAGAATCCTTGTGCAAACTTGGGTCTTCCATAGCCTCAAGTCGCCTCTGCGGAGTTCTCTCTCGAACTTCCCCCTTAACCTACAGTACTTATATTAGCATCGGGGAGCTGAGAATCTTTGTGCAAACTCGGGTCTTCCATAGCCTCAAGTCGCCTCTGCAGAGTTCTCACTTCCCCCTTAACCTACAGTACTTAAATTAGCATCAAGGAGCTGAGAATCCTTGTGCAAACTCGGGTCTTCCATAGCCTCGAGTCGCCTCTGCGGAATTCTTTCTCGAACTTCCCCCTTAACCTACAGTACTTATATTAGTGTTGGGGAGCTGAGAATCCTTGTGCAAACTCGGGTCTTCCATAGCCTCGAGTCGCCTCTCAACTTCCCCCTTAACCTACGGTACATAATATGTATGTACAGGCCCTGGACATACTGTGTCCTGTGGGGCCAATGGGCGAGATGTCAGGTCTGCACCCACTTCACCACTACCCTGTCTCTCAACTGTCTCAGAGATTACAGGTGTGGTTACAAATGGCACAGGAAGGGCATGTCCCTGATTAGTGGTGATACTTTGGCACACACTGCAGGAACGGACAAAACTATCTATGTCTCGTCCCATCCCTGGCCAGAAAAAGTCAGCTCGGATACGGCCCTGGGTCTTCCTTTTGCCCATGTGACCTCCTGAGGCTGAACAATGACCCCATTGTAACACTGCTAGGCGGTACTTGGCGGGAATGACAAACTGCAGTCAAACCTCACCCTCGGGTGTTCGTGACTCACGGTAGAGCCGTCCTTGTTTGCGAAGGAACTTGGCTCGACCTCCCCGTGAATACTTAATCACTTGACCCTTTTGTTTGTTCCGCACAGCAGCAAGTGTCGGGTCAGAATGTTGTTCTTGTACAACAAGTTGACTACACATCAGATCTTGTGGCGATTCAATGATCACTGGGGTGACACAGTCTGGAGCCTCAGTCATGGCTCGTGTTACCGCGGCAGCCGAAGTCTGAGTAGCGTCATCGGAGCAACTATCCTTGACTCCATTAATATTTCCAATGATGAGTTCAAATAAGGGTTCTGGCATGACAACTGCAAGTGTCGTACCAGTATAAAATGGAGATGCCACCTGGATACATGCCTCAGGGAACATTCTGTCTATTTCTCCTTTCTCTGAAATCTCCATTCTTGGAGATTTCAATGTTCACCACCACCTTTGGCTCTCCTCTCCTTTCACGGATCCACCTGGTGAACAAGCCTACATCTTTTCTATCCTTAATGACCTAGAGCAGCTTGTACAGCACCCTACCCGTATCCCTGACCGCCTTGGAGAGAGCTCCAACATACTTGACCTCTTCCTCACAACTAATCCTTCTGCTTACTCTGTTAATCTTTTCTCTCCGTTGGGCTCCTCCGATCACAACCTTATTACCTTAACCTGTCCTATCGCTCCAGTACGGCCTGCGGACCCTCCAGGGAAACGTCGTCTCTGGCATTTTGGAGCCGCGGACTGGGAGGCCCTCAGGCAGTACTTCTTTGATTTTCCCTGGAATGATTATTGCTTCCATGGCCGTGAGCCATCTGAGTGTGCCTTGCGCATTACGGAGGTTATTCTCTCGGGCATGGAAGCATACATTCCTTTCTCATATCCTTTGACTAACGCAAGAAAGCCTTGGTTTAATCACGCTTGTTCTAATGCTGTCCGCAACAAGGAGAAGGCCTACAAAAGGTACCGGAGCCAACCCACCCCTGAATCACATCATATTTACGTTTCTGCCCGGAATCGTGCTAAGTCTGTTCTTCGCTCTACTAAAAATAATTTCATCCATACTAAATGCTCTCAACTCTCCAACTCGAATTCTTCCCGCTCCTTCTGGCACCTTGCCAAAAATCTTTCTAACAACTTTACCTCATCATCCTTCCCTCCTCTTTTCTACTCTGATGGTTCTGTAGCTATTTCTGCTACTGATAAAGCAGATCTCTTCGCACAGACTTTCTCCTCCAATTCCACCTTAGACGATTCCGGTGCTGTTCCTCCATCACTTCCCCCCTCTGACTTCCTCATGGCTGACATTAAAATTTCTTCAGTTGATGTATTTTCTGCCATTACTGGCCTCAGTACTAACAAGGCATATGGGCCTGATGGGGTCCCTCCTGTTGTTCTTAAAAACTGTGCTTCTGTGCTTACACTCTGCCTAGGCAAACTATTTCGCCTTTGTCTGTCAACTTGTACCTTTCCTTCTTGCTGGAAGTTTGCTCTCATTCAGCCAGTCCCAAAGATGGGTGACCACTCCCAACCCTCCAACTATCGTCCAATTGCTTTAACGTCCTGTATTTCAAAAGTTTTCGAGTCAATTCTTAATAGAAAAATTTTAAGGCATCTTTCCTATCACAACCTTCTTTCCGATCGTCAGTATGGGTTCCGTCAGGGACGCTCCACTGGTGATCTTCTCACCTACCTTTCAGACTCCTGGTCATCCTCCTTTCGGGACTTTGGCGAAAGCTTTGCCATTGCACTTGACATCTCAAAGGCTTTCGATCGAGTCTGGCATAAATCTTTAATTTCCAAACTGCCCTCCTACGGTTTCTATCCTTCTATCTGTGCCTTCATCGCTAGCTTCCTTTCTGGTCGTTCTATAGCTGCTGTCATAGACGGCCATCGTTCTTCTCCTAGATCTATCAACAGTGGTGTTCCTCAGGGCTCTGTCCTATCACCAACTCTCTTCCTTTTATTCATCAATGATCTTCTAAGCTGTACATCTAACCCTATCCACTCATACGCTGATGACTCCACCCTTCACCTTTCCATTCGGTTCCCGCAACGCCCATCTCAACAGTTACTTCAAGAAACAAGGGATGAGGCTATGGCACACCTAATGTCTGACTTGGCTCATATCTCTGACTGGGGTAAAAATAATATGGTTGTCTTTAATGCTTCTAAGACTCAGTTCTTACACCTATCAACCCGACAAAATCTTCCACAGGTATACCCACTAATGTTTAATAATATTCAGATTAATCCTGCATCATCCTTGAACATGCTTGGGGTTTCATTTACTCGGGACTTATCTTGGAAAGATCATATTACATCTCTTGTAAAATCTGCTTCCAAGAGATTGGGTGTGCTAAGCCGACTCCTCTCTTTCTTTACCCCTGCACAATTGTTGACTCTATACAGGGGTTTTATCCGCCCCTGTGTGGAGTGCAACTCTCATGTGTGGGGAGGCTCCCCACATTCAGCTCTTCTCAATAGGGTGGAGTCAAAGGCTTTTCGTCTCATTAACTCTCCTCCTCTTACTGACTCCCTTCAACCTCTGTCTCTTCGCCGCACTGTTGCATCTTTATCTCTTTTCTATCGCTACTTTAATGGTCACTGCTCCTCTGAACTGTCTGCTTGCATTCCTCCACCTCTACGACGGGCGCGTAGCACCCGTCTGGCAGCAAACTCTCATCCCTTTTCTGTCCAACTCTCTAATGCAAGAGTTAACCGTTACTCCCAGTCTTTCATTCATGCAACAGGTCAGCTCTGGAACTGTCTCCCTCTGTCTGTATTTCCTTCTGCCTATGATCTCCAGTCTTTCAAACGTAGTGTGTCCAGGCATCTCAAAATGATCGGATCTTGAATTTGGCTCTCTATTGTATTTTGTTTTTCTCTTGGAGGGAACTGTTACTGCGGGCTCATGGCCTTTGGTTCCTTCTTCCTCGCATAAAAAAAAAAAAAAAATCTCACTGATCCATCAATAAGGTTTGCATGGATCTGTCGACCTGTATAGTGCTCAGGCCGAACTAGACTCTGCTTGACAGAGCAACCTGAGGAACCATTGTCTCTCAGGACCTTCACAGGAATGTCTCCCACAAACCCTTGCTGAACAAGGAAGGTACTGTCACCTGTGGGAGGGCCTGTGGAGGAAGCAGCTAGCCACTCATGAGGCTACTGAATTGATGCGGCAAACATTGTGCCTTGAGAATTATAAGGAGATGGAACATTGGCCATCTGTGGACGGGGGTTCACTGTCACTGTGGGACTAGTGAACTGTGGGGAAGTACCCACACTGGTAGGGACGTGGCCACCATGCTGCTGCTGAGGAATGAAGGCTGCATTCGCTTCCTGCCTCTTTTGTGGTTTTGGACCTTGGCCATTACTCTGAGAACGGCCTTGGTGCTGGGATTCAGTCTGAGACGGCTTCCCAGACTTGGCAGTATCTTTTCTGCTCCAGGTGTTTTGCTTACGAGCTTGATACCCGTATGCAGTAAAGAATGCGTCAGCCTTCTCTGCCATTTGGCTGGCATCTTTCACCTGGCAGATCTTAAGCTGTGCTATGAGCTCAGCAGGCGTACACAGCAGCATAAGGTCAATTATCCCCTCACGCGTGGAAGGAGTTTCATCTTTCTCCATCCACTCATTTAAGTAAGCTGTGAGATGATCAAGGAACTGAACAGCTGTCTCCTTGTCTTGGAGACGAGCTCGCATGAACTGAACTTTGGCGTCGTCTACTGTGAGACCATACGCCTTAATGCGTGCAGCTTTCATCATCTCATATGTGAGATTGTCTCCACGAATTCTGTGGAGAATATCGAGGGCAGGGCCCTCAAATAGGCTAAGAAACTGAAGCCGCTTAGCTGCCTCATCCAGTTGATACATGTCTGCCATGTCCTCAAAACGAGCTATGTACGGCTCGATTCGCTCGCTTTCCTTGTATGAAGGAAGCTTGATGCGTGGGGTCGCCAGGACATGTGCAGGGAGAACGCTCGTGGAGCTTGAACCAACTGCACCAGACGTGTCTGAAGCCAAGGAATCTCACTTGAGCTTCATCATTTCACATTCGTGTTTTTCACGTGCTTCTCGCTCGGCACGTTCGTGTTCTCGTTCTCTCTCTCGTTCCTCACGCTGTTCTCGCTCATGTTCCAAGTTGAGTTCGCGCTGTTTTTGCTCGTGTTCGCGCTGTTGTAGCTCTTTTTCTAACTCGAGCTTGCGTTGTTTCTGCTCGTATTCGCGCTGTTCTCGCTCATACTCGCGCTCTTTCTCACGCTGCTTTTGTTCATATGCACGCTCTCTTTCACATTGTTCGAGCTGTTCTCGCTCGTATTCGCGCTGAATCTTACGCTCTTCACGGGCATCATTCTCACGCTGCTGCTCCTGATTATGCCGTGAGAGTATATACTCTTTAATTTCGGTTGGGTCTGTAAGACCCATATCTTTGGCTTCCTGTAAAAATATGGTGGTAGCCATAGCGCTAATTTATTAAGCAAACCGAAACTGCAAACTGACTGCTTCGCAAACGAATACTAATAAACACAAGTAAAGAGTACAGACACAAGTTAGTGGTGACCAGTCTTATCTAGTTAACTGGAAAGGAATAAAGCAAAAATGCAAATAACTGGGAAGACTCAATAATAAACACAATTGGTACAGCGACTTCCCAGGAGCGAATAAAATCGTCTGGCGTTACCAAGAATAAAGTACTAAATAGAGTTAAGTACTCTATGGATTAATAAAGCAAATATTCACTTACTAAATTAACGGTAAACACCAGTAAACTTGTGCCTATAAACTTTAATGATAAATTCCTAAATATGAACGAGTGAGCACTATCTCGTGAATAGCTTTATAGCTAGGAGTTAATATCCTGGAATGAGGTCGCCAGTTGTCACGGGGTTTTTAAAATATCACGGTAATTTTGAAATAAATGCTTAAATATTATTTAATTGATATTAATATTCAATAATATTAAAGAGCAGGGACAATGATTGTCTTACTAAATCAAACAACGATTACTTTACGCTGGCCTGCTTCGCACGATTCTCTCAGAACGAGAATTTATAAACTTTCTCAACAGTACACAGCAGAGACTAATTACTCACAAATGCTGAATTAGTACTGTTAGCCTCTGGAGAAAGTTACTTCACCCCTGACATTAAATAACTAATATTAATAATAATATCAGGTTCTTGCTGATGCTTTAACTCCTAGGTGGCACAACGGATTTTAAGTTAATACAGCAAGACTGGTCTAAGTACCAGTTATGAATAGCAAAACGTCTATGCAAGCTAGGAGCTATGTGGGAAATAAGCTTAATTTGGAGAAATGAAACAAGAGTTTACTTTACATTAAGCTCAAGAAAAAGAACTGTTAAATTTATTGATTACAAAAAAATAAATTTAACGTTACATTTCAAATCAAATCAATGAGATGCACTCACTCACTCACACAAAAGCTAAATTCTTACGCCTAGGAAAAAACACCTTAATTAAACTCTTAAGACTAGGAAAACAAAAGGAAATACTGAACGATGAATGCTTTGTATCACCAAGGGGTGGGAGTTTGGAGAAACTGATACTCTGTGGAGCTTGGGTGCTAGCTGACCTCTCACACTTCTGGAGCACAGGACCTCTCTCCGTCAAAGCCACAACTAGACTGAATTCAAATGATGTATAGGCAGGACGCACAAGCCACCGGAAGAAGGCGTGGCTAACGGTTGAGGCAAGCAGGGGGGAACAATAAAGAAACAATTGTATCGCTCAGTAGGGCACTTAGTGACGTGCATTAAATAGGTCACTTTTGAAAGTGATGAATGTTTTGAAAAGTATACTCCGAAATGGAGAGAGAAACGGTTAACTGAGCGATACACAGTGAGTTTTCCACTAATAGTTCGTGGCTTCTCACAAAAGGGAAATGTCGCGAATTGATTCGTGACAGAAGTGTTTGAATTAGTTTATACAATGTGAAACTCTGAAAAGAACGAATACATCCATAATTAATCTGTCACCTCTCAGTTGTCGGCGTACGAGTCCACCTGGAAAAAAAAATGCAGCATTTAAGTGGAATTCTGGAATGTATGAATAGATATATAATAAAGTTTCATACGGGCATTGTCATATCACAGTGAGCTGTATCTGGCAGTTTTATTTTAGCACATCACTGTGCCAATAGTCGTTTCATCTCATAGATGAGATTCATTACTTCTTTTCATTGTGTCAGTTCCTTTTAGGTCTCGACACCATAATGGGATTTACTGAATTATCTCAACTTCTTTCTTCTTCCACTTCTTCCTTGTTTCTAAATATTTTTCAGCTGGTGTCATGCCTTTATTTCTTCACCAAATGCCTTCAAATTTGGCACAGTTAATCTTTGGGCCCACGCTTCTGGGTACCTTCTTTTTTATATTTTTCTTTTAGACTGTTAAAGGAATTTGTGGGGTTAAACGTGAAATCACACCTATAAACAAATCTGAATATCCTGTGTTCTTATACCAAGGCAATGTACACAAGGGGTACGTCCATGAAGTACAGCTGTGTGGGTCCATCTTGCATTCCCTTGAGAATGTTGGCAATCTACATTTCAAATGAATTTCAGTAACTGACGTGATTGATTCAGTTTTATAGTGTTAGTGCTTGAATCAGATTTCCTATAAGTCTGTGTCTTGAGGGAAGCATTAAATTTTCGTAGTTGTTCTTTATAGGCCAGGTGCCCCAGTGATGGGATCATTTTAATGGTTTTTGCTACACCCCATCAAGTTCATCGTCATTCTCGAAAAGGTTCGGGAACCAGTACTGAACAAAGTATTCTAGATGTGGTGTGAATTGTGACACACAAAATCTGGAGGTTCTCTGTGATGCTTTGAGACTGATGTTTCTTGCAATGAAATTTAGCATTTTATCAAACTTGTTACCCACTGTTAAACGATGGCTATTTTTTTTTTTTTTTTTTTTTTTTCAATATTTCTCCTGCTGAAAACAACTCCTAAATCCGTTTCATCTTTTGTTTCCATTAGTGGCGCATCACATATTCAGTACTTAGACTGATATTGTTGCCAGAATATTTAATTACACGTTAATCACGTTAGATAATACTGTCTCTCTTCACCCATATTCTATGCATATTTAAACCTTTTTTTCATATATTCATGATTTTCTTTGGTGTTCACTGCTTTATTCCCTATTTGCTTGTCATCTGTAAAATCAGAAACCATACAACCGAACCCATTTTCTGGAACATGTACATAAATAAAGATACTGACTAAAGATATGATCCTTTAGGCACTTTCACAATAAGTTCAAGCCAGTCAAGATTCTACCTTCAACAATATCCGTTGCTTGCGATTTGACAGCCAGGTACTGGTCCATGAGCATAATATCTCCCCAAGATCATGAGCGATTTGGTTACATTGCCAGTCCATCAGTGTTTTATGGGTGAACTATATCTGAGGCTTCCTGAAAAACCAGATGAATGACGTCGGAAGATATTTTCGCATCCCAAGTGTAATGGAAGCCAGGGAGTGTGGTAGATGTGGTGGTGAGGTGAGAGAGTGTGGAGGTGGCGGGGTGAGGTTAGGGAGTATGGGGGTGGTGGTCTGATGAAGAGGTGCGATGATGATGAAAGAAGGGAGGTGATGGTGGTACTGAAGTGAGGTGGAGAGGTGGTGGTTGTATTGGTGTAGGTGGCGGTGGTGGTTTCAAGAGGTGTGGCGGTGGTTAGGGAATGTGATACTGGTGAGGTAGTGTGGTTGTGGTGATGGTAGTAGGGAGTGTGGTGGTGACTGTGATGTGTGGGACTGTAACAGAGGTGTGGAGGTGATAGTGCAGGTGTGGAGGAGAAAAAGAGAGATGTAGAGTTAAATGTGGAGGTGTGGAAGTAGAAGGGGAGGTGTGGATGTAGAGGGGGAGGTGTGGAGGTAGAGGGGGAAGTGTGGAGGTAGAGGGGGAGGCGTGGAGGTAGAGAGGGATGTGTGGAGGTAGAGTGGGAGGTGTAGAGATAGAGGAGGAGGTGTAGAGATAGAGGGGGAGGTGTGGAGGTAGAGGGGATGGTGTGGAGGTAGAGGGTGAGGTGTGGAGGAAAAGGGGTACGTGTGGAGGTAAAGGGGGAGGTGTGGAAGTAGAGGGGGGAGGTGTGGAGATAGAGTGGGAGGTGTGGAGGTTGAGTGGGAGGTGTGGAGGTTGAGTGGGAGGTGTGGAGGTAGAGTGGGAGGTGTGGAGGTTGAGTGGGAGGTGTGGAGGTAGAGTGGGAGGTGTGGAGGTTGAGTGGGAGGTGTGGAGGTAGAGTGGGAGGTGTGGAGGTAGAGGGTTAGGTGTGGGGGTAGAGGGGATGGTGTGGAGGTAGAGGGGGAGGTGTGGACGTAAAAAGGGAGGTGTGGGGTAAGGGGAGAGAGGGAACCCTAAGCTGGTCAGACCCTAACAAGCAGGACATTGGATACTGTAGAGGGTGTCAGAGAGGGTGGGGGAGGGTGGCATAGAGGGTGAAGGAGGGTGGCAGAGACGATGAGGAAAGGTGGTAAGGAGGATGAGAGAGAGTGGCAGAAACGATGATGGAAGGAGGTAAAGAGAATGATGAAAGCTGGCAAAGAGGGAGGGTGACAGAGAGGGTAAGAGAAGGTGACAGAGAGGGAGCGTGGCAGAGAAGGTGAGGGAGTGTGGCAAAGAGGGTGAGGGAGGGTGGCAGAGAAGGGTAGGTGTGGTGGAGGTTCGAGTGTGTCCCTGATATGGAGATCAACCGTCCACTTGAGACAGAAGTGTTTTCCTTTCAGTCACCTTGACGTTTTACCCTGACTTCCATATTCCAGCCAGGCCGAGACACCGCCCGTAGCTACCATGCTACACATAAAAAGTTACCGTCGAAGCAGATACATATACTCTCACCGATAGACAGCCAGATTAGCGCACAGAAAGGCAGAGTAACGGAACATAAGCACATTGCCTACCCTCTACACAGCCAGTTATATTATAAACACATTCGACACAGGCCGTAGTGGAAACAACTAGCATATCTGGAACCGAACATCAATGGCCTTGCTGAAAAACACTTCATTATACTCAAGCAGCGTCCATAGATCCACAAAGCGAAAATTATGGCTGGTCAAGAAATGCCAGACTAGTGCTGGAACTTAGCCTGGGCGGGTTGCTAGATGAAGGTGGATTAAGTTTGTTTAGTTAAGCTGGGTTAGGTTACGAAGTTTAAGTTGCGTTAGGCTGGTTAGTACAAGTAAGCGAGGTTTTCATGGATGTGTAACGAGAGGGGACGAGGTCTTCATCATACCTAGCCTGACCGTATCATCAAGAGAGAGAGAGAGAGAGAGAGAGAGAGAGGGAGGGACGGCTACATCATCCCCGTGTTGGTGGTGTGGGTAATGGTATAGTGGTGTTGGGTAAATTGGTATATGGAGAAGTAACAGGGAAGAAATATGGGTGAGATGAAGTGATAACCATGTTTTGTCCACGGTGCTATCCATCAGTGGCCCTGCCTCTGCCCTCTGTCTCACCAGCTATATCCTTCTGTCTCTTATCTCCTTCGCTCCCTATCCCTCTCCTCTCTTCTCCTCTCCTTCCCCTCGTACACTTCTGTCTCGTCTCTCCTTCCCTCCCTGTCCCTCTCCTTTCCCTCCCCACATCCTTCTTCCTCCTTCCAGCCACTCTCCTCCCTTCTCATATATCACTGTCTAACTCCTTTTATCCATCTTCTCTGACCATCTCTCTCTCCCTTTCTCACCTTCCTTCTTCCAAGCCCTCCCCTTCCTGCTTTCTCCTCTCCCTCCTTCCCTTCATTCACTCGCCTTTCCTTGCTCGCTGCTCTATCATTCTTCCTTCCTTCCCCAGCTCTATCCTTCTTCCACCTTTCCCTACTATCCCTACCCCTCTCCTCTTGTCCCTTTCCTCTCTTCCAGCCCATTGTCTTCCTGTCTTCTCCAACTGATCCTCCCAGACCGTCTTTTCCTTCCTTTCTCTCCCTTTCCCCCGTCTTACTCTCCTTGTCCGATATCCACTTCCCGTTTTTCCTTTTCCCATCTCTCTCTCTCTCTCTCTCTCTCTCTCTCTCTCTCTTCCATCCATTCTTCCTCTTCTCTCCTTCCCCATCCCTCCTCTCCCTGTACCTTCTTCCTCGCCCTTTCCGTCTCCCCCTCTTCATGCTTCCCCCTTCCCCCCTAGCTCAACCTCCTTCCTTCCTTCCTTCTCACTCTTTGTCCTATCTTCCACCCTTCTCCCTCTCTCAAGTCCATCTCACCTGCCCCCTCCCTGTCTCTCTGCCTTGCCTCCCTTATCTCCCTTTCTTCCAGCCCTTCCTCTCTTCTCTCTGCACCTCACCCCCCCCCCACCCCGCCCAGTTGTAAACAGCAGGGCGGCATGAAAGAAGCGCCCCGCCCCGCCCAGTGAGAGCGAAAATATCCTTCCCTGCATACACCAGGTGCAGCACTGGGTCTGATGTACACACACACACACACACACACACACACACACACACACACACACACACACACACACACACACACACACACACAAACGGACAGTACCTGAAGTAGGCTGCCCACACACACACACACACACAAACGGACAGTACCTGAAGTAGGCTGCCCACACACACACACACACACACACACACACACACACACACACAAACGTACAGTACCTGAAGTAGGCTGCCCACACACGTTTCAACCCTCTCCTCTGTAAACACAAACTAGAAAGGAAATAATGGCTATTATTTGTGGACGACATAGAAGATAAGGAGCTGCCAATACCAAGGTCTACATCGAACTACAGTACTATCAGTGTGATAAGATCGGATCATGTTCTTTCAATTTAGAGGAATATAGGCAACACGAGGGTCTAGCCATGGTCTCGCCTCTTTCTGCCGTCATGGCTTACCTATATAGAGAAGCATTAGTGGCCGACTACTATAGGAAAATCATAGGTAGGGTTCAGCTTAGTGCAGACATGTGGAAGATGTCTTAGTAACTGTGGCTAAGTACACCAATATTTTAAATAAACTGAGAATGCTAAACAACATGAATGATGACGTAAAGTTCACAGTACAATAAGAGAAAGAAAAAAGTCCCATTCTTGGATACTATAATATGGAGAACAGACGAGGGAGCTAGATACTTAGTGAAGCGTAAAGCAACCAACAAAGATGACTTTACTCACTATCACTCTGCACACACCCAAAGGACCAAGGTTGGAGCTGTTATAGGGTTCTTTCTAAGGGCATACAGAATTAGCAGTAACGAGTTCATAGAGGGTGAGATCAGATACACAATAGAAGCCTTTAAAAAGCTATACTTTTCAGTAGGCAGGTTGTTGAAAATAAAAAGAAAAGCAATTGATATAATTAAAAAGAAATAAAATAATGCCAATGTTCAATCGATGACAGTACAAGATAAGTATCTTTCCCAAACTCAGCCAAAGCTTCGGCTATCAACAACTACTTACAGACAGCAGGCCGTAGGATCGCAACATTCTCAGGACGAAAAATAGGAGAATTAGTCACATCAGAAAACAAAAGAAGTAAAAATGAGAACATTGTCATTTACAGCATACCGTGCAGTGGATGCCCTAAAACGTACATAGTTGGAAAAGGACGAGGATTGGATACATGGATAGCAGATTCAGTGTAGGTGTACGGTGCCATGAAATAACTAATTCCCCAATGTTGCACATAGATTAGCACAATCACGTGCCAAAGTGAGAAGAAGCTGCAGTCACTGAGAAAAATCTGAATAAACAAATGAGACAAATGTGTAAAAAATGTAACCAACCACTGGGAGAGATTTTCAGCCTATGTAGGTATACAGCAAGGATAGCATTAATGTCACAATCAGGGGTGGGGTAGGACGACGGAATCTTCCCTAGACATAGTCAATCAGGCTGCGACACAAGAAGAGGAAGGAATTTCCAGGGTCCAGAGATGAAAATGTCTCGGCTGTATCACTTCTTCTTCTCTCTCCCTGAAGATAGGTTCTGTGTAGCCCGGAACGTTACAGGAAATAAAGAATTCAAGCTCTAACCTGTGTTCCTCTCACACTCAAGATTTCCATGAATCGTAATATATATATATATATATATATATATATATATATATATATATATATATATATATATATAGATAGATAGATAGATGGATAGATAGATATAGATATAGATACATAGCCTATGATTTCATCGTCCTTTGTGTAATTCTAACGTACAGTATGCTGCATGTTTGATCACGAGCGTGTTCTGCCTCAGTCCCCCCCTTCTACCTTCATCGCTAGCTTCCTTTCTGGTCGTTCTATAGCCGCTGTTGTAGACGGCCATCGTTCTTCTCCTAGATCTATCAACAGTGGTGTTCCTCAGGGCTCTGTCCTATCACCAACTCTCTTCCTTTTATTCATCAATGATCTTCTAAGCTGTACATCTAACCCTATCCACTCATACGCTGACGACTCCATCCTTCACCTTTCCATTCGGTTCCCGCAACGCCCATCTCAACAGTTACTTCAACAAGCAAGGGATGAGGCTGTGGCACACCTAATGTCTGATTTGGCTCGTATCTCTGACTGGGGTAAAAATAATATGGTTGTCTTTAATGCATCTAAGACTCAGTTCTTACACCTATCAACCCGACAAAATCTTCCATGGTATACCCACTAATGTTTAATAATATTCAGCTTAATCCTGCATCATCCTTGAACATGCTTGGGGTTTCATTTACTCGGGACTTATCTTGGAAATATCATATTACATCTCTTGTAAAATCTGCTTCCAAGAGATTGGGTGTGCTAAGCCGACTCCGCACTTTCTTCACCCCTGCACAATTGTTGACTCTATACAGGGGTTTTATCCGCCCCTGTGTGGAGTACAACTCTCATGTGTTTGGAGGCTCCCCACATACAGCTCTTCTCAATAGGGTGGAGGCAAAGGCTTTTCGTCTCATTAACTCTCCTCCTCTTACTGACTCCCTTCAACCTCTGTCTCTTCGCCACACTGTTGCATCTTTATCTCTTTTCTATCGCTACTTTAATGGTCACTGCTCCTCTGAACTCTCTGCTTGCATTCCTCCACCTCTACGACGGGCGCAAAGCACCCGTCTGGCAGCAAACTCTCATCCTTTTTCTGTCCAACTCTCTAATGCAAGAGTTAACCGTTACTCCCAGTCTTTCATTTATGCAACAGGTCAGCTCTGGAACTGTCTCCCTCTGTCTGTATTTCCTGCTGCCTATGATCTCCAGTCTTTCAAACGCAGTGTGTCCAGGCATCTCAAAATGATCGGCTCTTGAATTTGGCTCTATATTGTAATTTGTTTTTCTCTTGGAGGGAACTGTTACTGCGGGCTCATGGCCTTTGGTTCCTTCTTCCTCACATAAAAAAAAAAAAAGTCGTTCTTTCTGTTGTTCAGAGCGGGATTGTCAACTCTTTGTCCCCATGGCTTCATTTGCGCGTCCTTCTTACAAGTTGTATCAAGCTCTGCCGGCCCTTATATAATAAGCTCAGTCTCTGCATTATTGCCACGTAGATCTGCTCCTCATTTTGTTCACATCTCTGTCCTCCCCTGAACAGTTATTATTGAGTGCTCAGGAAGTCTCCAACCATCTAGCAGCTGTGTAATTTGAGTATAAGTGTTATTGCATTTTGTTCTTGTACTGTGTAGCATAAGTTGTTAATTTGTAGGCCTAATGAGGTTTTTGTAATTTATATAAAGGTTCTTTACGTCAATCATTAATAATATTTTGTATCTCTAATAATTTATCTTGCATTAACTGAGCATTACCCAGTGTATTTTCATTTTATCAGGGCTGACTTAGATAAATTTACTCTTGCTAATTTCGTGTTAATAGAGGCTATTGCAGTTAACATTATATTTAACCTGTTTTTTGCCATTACATTATCCTTATGAGTCCTGAATGTTTTGTTGTTAGTTTGAGCATTAAACTTAACTTGTAATTTTACCTAACTCTTTTGTTTTGAACCTGGAACTTTACGGGACAGTAGTGATTTTTAGTATTCTCACTTGAAGTGTACATTATCTTTCGCTGTTCCGTAACATAAATTTGGCAACCTCTTATCAGGATATTCAGAATATTATCATAAGGATATTGCTTGATATTTTGTGACTGTGATTTATTCATGATGTCTGCTATTACTACACTTGATGAAGCCAAAGATTTTTTGTCAAATGTGCAAACAGTGTGTGATGTAGAGAACAGAACAAAGAATGAACTTAAGCTTGTTGCTCAACAATTGGGAATTGCTGTTCGCTCTCATCATTCTAAAGATCAAATTGTTGACATGATTAATGAAAGCTTGTTTAATGTAACTCCTCCAAATGAACAAACGCAGATTGAATTAGCTAAGTTACAGCTAGCCCTGCAGGAGGCTCAGGCTAAGGAGGGGGAGTCTCGTGCTAAGGAGGCTGATTTCAAGCAAATGCTAAGGAGGCTCAATCTCAGGCTCGTATTCAGGAGGCACAGATACACGCACAAGTTGAACTTGCCAGGATTCAGGCAGACCATGATTATCGCATGAAACAAGGTGGAACTGGATCATCTTGCTCTGATGATTTTGATGTGGCTAAAAATGTTAAACTTGTCCCTCCTTTTAATGAATCTTATTTAACAAAGTATTTTCAGTTGTTTGAGAGAGTAGCTACAGGTTTTAATTGGCCCAAGGAGTATTGGCCAGTACTCCTTCAAACTGTTCTCACCGGTAAAGCTCAAGTAACTTATGCATCTTTGCCTCAGGATCAATCTGATAATTATGATGTAGTTAAGAGCGTGATTCTTAAGGCCTATGAACTTGTTCCTGAAGTCTATAGAGTAAAATTTAGGACAACTTATAAGCAAGATAAGCAATCCCATGTTGAGTATGCAAAAATCAAAGAAGATCTGTTAGAGCAGTGGTTAAATTCAGGAAAGAGAGAATAAGAATGTGGATTCTGATTTTGGTAAATTTTAAGCAGATGATTTTGCTGGCGTGATGTGACTTCAGGAGGTGTATTTATAAAGATGTAAGCCTATATCTTGATGAGAAAAGAATAGATTAGTTGTCTGATGCTGCAGTTTTAGCTGATGAATATGTTCTCACTCACAAGAGATATTCTAGAGAAAACTTCTCTGTCCCTGGGAAAGCTGAGAGTAAGTACGTTGCCTCTACTCAGAGTACAGGTAACAAACAGGAAGTGGCTGCGTCCCAGGATTGTGATGTCCTTCATGTGTTCCCTGCTTCTTCGCATCACTGGAGATAGAGATAGAGATATATAGATATAGATAGATAGATAGATAGATATCCTAGCTGACACTTTTCTTGCTAATTTGGACCACTCACCAGATGAGGCAGTACCCTGTAGTGTTGATAATTTGTCTCGTCAAGAGTTGGTTGAGTTGCAGGTTGCTGACCCTGAGTTGAGAGGTCTAGCCAACTCTGCTTACAGTGAAGAAGAGTCAAGCCGGTGCTTCTACTTGTTATTATATAAAGTCAGGAGTACTTAAGGAGGAAGTGGAGACCCCCCAACAACACAGCATCAGCCGACTGTGAATGGGAGGTTGTACATCAAGTTGTCATCCTCTCGTTGTTTGTAGGCAGGATATCATTAGAGTGGCTCATAATTCCAGCTTGGCAGGACACCTTGAAGTGAGTAGACTGTGGCACGCATTTTGAAACACTTCTACTGGCTTTCAGATTCTTGAGGATGTTTCCTGGTATTGTAAGTCTTGTCACACTCTGTCAAGTTGTGGGAAGTGTAATCAGACTGAAAGGTTGCACCTCTAGTTCCCATTCCTCCTTTTTGAGGCGCCTCTTTCACCCGTGTGTTGGTGGATATTGTGGGCCCTCTTCCTAAGACTTCTTCAGGATTTTCTTATGTGTTGACCCTGATTGATATGGCTACTGTTATCCTGAAGCCATTCCACTTAGAAATATCTCAGCAAAGAACGTTTACTGTTAAGGAAATGCTAGGGTTCTTCACAATGTTTGGTCTGCCCAAGGAGGTCCAGTCAGACTCAGACCGAGGAAGTAATTTCATGTCAAATGTTTTCAAGCAGTCTCTGAAAGAGTTGGGCATCACCCAGATCACGTCTTCAGCTTTACCATCCCCAGACCCAAGGAGCGTTGGAGAGATATCATCAAACACTCAAATCGATGCTCAAGAAATACTGTTTGGAACATCAGAAAGACTGGGATAAAGGTCTTCCATTCGTTGTGTTTGCCGCAAGAGAATCTCCAAATGAATCACTGGGCTTCTCACCTTTTTGAACTACTGTTTGGCCATGAAGTGGAGGCCTCTGGGTTGCTCAGGGAGTGCTGGCTGTCGGAGGAAGATGACGCGAACATGCTGGAGTATGTGATGAAGTTCAAAGAACGGCTGTCCACTGCTTTACAATCAAGGAGAGAAATTTAGAGCTGCTCAGGAGAAGATGAAGACTTGGTATGATAAGTCCAGGTTACGCCACTTTCAGCCAGGAGATCAGGTTTTGATTCTGCTACCGGCTCATGGGCAACCTCTTCAAGCCAAGTTTAGTGGTCCTTATTTCGTGGAGAAGAAACTCATTGATGTCAACTATGTCATCGCCACAACAGATCGTAGAAAGAACAAGCAACTATGTCACATCAACATGCTAAAGTTATATCGCGGGCGGGGCGAAGATGAGCCGGTCTGCACTGTGGCTGTTCCACCCGAGTCTGCAAGTGGGGCTCTCCCATGCAGTGTGAGCCTGGGTGGTGGTTTGGGGAAGAATCCTGATATCGTCAATGATCTCCAGACTAAGATTTCTCATCTACCTCCCGAGGAAAGTCGGGAGTTTTCGGCATTGCTGCGGGAGTGCCCGCAAGTGTTCCGTGCTACTCCGGGAGGAAGCACTGTGTTGATGCATGATGTCGATGTTGGAGACGCAAAGCCAATTAAATTGCCTCCTTACCGTGTGAACCCAGTGAAAGTTCCTCTCATCCAGAAGGAGCTTGGCTACCTGTTGGACCGCAAGATGATTGGGCCTTGTCAGAGCGAGTGGAGTTCTCCTGTCACTCTAGTCCCTGAGCTGGGTGGATCGCAGCGGCTTTGCATTGACTGCAGGCGTGTTAATCAGATAACCAAAACAGACACTTACCCTCTCCCTCGCGTGGAAGATTGCATAGACAAGATCGGAAAGGCTAGGTACATAAGTTTGATTTGTTAAAGGGATACTGGCAAGTACCTATGACTGAACGTGCTAGGGAGATCTCATGTTTTGTAACACTAGGAAGACTTTTTGCATGTTCCGTAATGCCATATAGTATGAAGAATGCACCGTTTTCAGCCACTTTTCAGAAGCTTAACAAAAAGAATGTTGTAACAGAGGGTTTGGCAGGGTGTGTTGTTTATATTGATGATGTATTAATCTTCAGTGACAACTGGAAAGATCACCTATGCCATGTCAGTAAATTTCTTGAGCGTTTGGTTCATGCTAATCTTGTAGCTAATTTATCAAAGTGTGAGTTTGGTCAAGCTTAAAGTTCAGTACCTTGGGGTACGTAATTGGTGATGGACATGTTGCCTGCACCACCAGGAGCTAAGGTTCAGGTTATAAGTGATCTTCCCAGACCTAAAAGTAGGAAAGAGCTACAAAGATTTTTGGGAATGGTAGGTTATTACAGGAGATTTGTTCTTAACTTTTCAATTCTTGTATCACCACTTACAGACCTACTGAAAAAGGGAGTTAAATTTGTCTGGACCGATAACTGTGAATCCTCTTCAACAAACTTAAAGCTATTCTATTAAGTCAGCCAGTGCTCAAGCTTCTCCAAATTACCTTGCAAAGCCTTTTAAGATGGCTGTTGATGCAAGTGATACAGGAGCTGGGGCTGTTTTGCTGCAAGAGGATGATCAGGCATTGAACACCCTGTATCTTATTACAGTAAGAAGTTCTACTCCACCTCAAAAGAACTACTCAACTATTGAGAAAGAGCTTTTGGCCTTGATTTTGGGTTTACAGCATTTTTCATTTTATTTGTGTTCTGGTTTTGACCTCAAAGTCATTTATACCGATCATAACCCACTGAAATTCCTTAGTAAGTTTAAAGATAAAAATCAGAGATTGACAAGATGGAGTCTACTTCTTCAGGAGTATTCATTAGACATACAACATGTCAAGGGGAAAGAAAATGTTATTGCAGATTGCTTATCTAGACTTTAGACAGTTTTTTTTAGAGTAATAAGAAATTTCCTTTGTAAATTTCTTTTTCTTTGTGGGGAGGTGTTACATAGCCTATGATTTCCTCATCCTTTGTTTAATTCTAACGTACAGTATGCTGCATGTTTGATCACGAGCGTGTTCTGCCTCAGTCCCCCCCTTCTACCGTTATAGTAGAGTAAGTCGTTCTTTCTGTTGTTCAGAGCGGGATTGTCAACGCTTTGTCCCCATGGCTTCATTTGCGCGTCCTTCTTACAAGGTGTATCAAGCTCTGCCGGCCCCTATATAATAAGCTCAGTCTCTGCATTATTGCCACTTAGATCTGCTCCTCATTTTGTTCACATCTCTGTCCTCCCCTGTACAGTTATTATTGAGTGCTCAGGAAGTCTCCAACCATCTAGCAGCTGTGTAATTTGAGTATAAGTGTTATTGCATTTTGTTCTTGTACTGTGTAGCATAAGTTGTTAATTTGTAGGCCTAATGAGGTTTTTGTAATTTATGTAAAGGTTCTTTACGTCAATTATCATTAATAATATTTTGTATCTGTAATAGTTTATCTTGCATTAACTGAGCATTACCCAGTGTATTTTCATTTTATCAGGGCTGACTTAGATAAATTTACTCTTGCTAATTTCGTGTTAATAGAGGCTATTGCAGTTAACATTATATTTAACCTGTTTTTTGCCATTACATTATCCTTATGAGTCCTGAATGTTTTGTTGTTAGTTTGAGCATTAAACTTAACTTGTAATTTTACCTAACTCTTTTGTTTTGAACCTGGAACTTTACGGGACAGTAGTGATTTTTAGCATTCTCACTTAAAGTGTACATTATCTTTCGCTGTTCCGTAACAATATATATATATATATATATATATATATATATATATATATATAGAGAGAGAGAGAGAGAGAGAGAGAGAGAGAGAGAGAGAGAGAGAGAGAGAGAGAGAGAGAGAGAGAGAGAGAGATACATATTGATATAGATAGATAGATAGATAGATAGATATTATATTTATATATCTGCTCACCATCAACTCACTCGATGTAGTGCTGCTCTCAGGTTTCTGTCCTGTCCTCTCCTCCTTCTTTCTTTCCTTCCATCGTCTCATGTCTTTCTGTCTTTCATTCTTTCCTCGTCTTTCTGCCTACGGGTGATTTTACACTCCCTTGTCTGTCTTTCTTTCTTTCATTCTTTCCTCTTCCTTCTGCCTGTGGGTGACTCTACACTGAGTGACAGGCCAAATGGTTTCCTGTACACCAGGAAACCGTTTACTGCGCTGGGTGGTAACCATATAACAAAATTTTGGCGCCTGGTGGTTTAGTGGGTAATTAAGGCGCTCCAGTCGGATTGAACCGGTGAAGGTTTACATCCAAGGGATGGTCGGGGTTTATTGCTCACGTTCTGCCACTCAGGGATGAGTGAGGCTGGTCACTCTCATCTTAAATGTGAGGACCAACTTGCCTAGCCCTGAGTTCCTACGCTCCTCATGGGGCGACATAGGATTGGATGATGGGTGGATGGATGGATGGATCTATCTATCTATCTACTATCTATCTGGAGAGAGAGAGAGAGAGAGAGAGAGAGAGAGAGAGAGAGAGAAAGAAAGAGAGAGAGAGGGGGGGGGGGAGGCAGGATCCCACTGTCATCTGGTGCTTCCCCGTGTGGCAGATAGGGGAACGCCTCATACAGTAGATATACGAGGTATTGTCTTTGTCAGCACGAACCATGGCACCCCTATATACAGACAGGCCTCCACCGAATATCCTGAATAAGGTGACACAAAACTTACATCTCACCAGAAACTATGTGGCAGGGAAGTGAGATTATTTGCCACAGTCCCCTAAACCAAACATGAATTCCACTGGTAAGGAATATTCGGCCGTTCCTGATGGATCACCTTATACTGTAGGTTCAGCCTGGTTTCCCCCAGTGCTTACGAACAGTGTACCATCAAAAGTCAGTAGAGAAATGAAAGGGCACTGTCTCAGCAAGTCAAAGCTCAGGTCATTAAACAAACTGAAATACATGAAAATCTACACGTACAATGTAAGAAGCCTCGCAGAATATTGCAAACAATACCTTAATGACCTTAATGACTGAACCAGAAAGCTTTAGTTGGGATATTATAGGTCTGAGTGAGATCCACAGAGAAGAAGGAAATTTAATTCAGCTCCAAGACAACAGCCACATATTTTACTACAAAGGAAAGCAGAAAGAAAAATTTAATGGGACAGGAGTGCTAATTAATAGAAATATTGTATAGATAATTGTTAAATTCAGCAGTCCGTGTGACAGACGAACATGGATTGAAATTACAATACCCAGGATACATCCTGAAAGTAATACAGGTATATACACATACATCTCAAAGTGCAGATGAATAAACAGAGACATTCTATGACGACATCTCCAAGAACACGGAATAGGCCAGAAACATTATTCTCATGCGAGACTTCAGTGCAAAAGTTGGCAAGTCGAAAATGGGGAAGCATGTATGGGAAAATTCTGAATAGGAGACAGAGGTAAAATGGTGGTAGATTTTGCTGAACTGTATAACATGAGAATAATGATAACTTTCTCTCACATAAGAACCGGGAGAAAATGGACCTGAAGCAGCCCAAACGGAAAGAAAAAGATCGAAATAGACTTCATTATAGCAGCTGAGTTCAGCATCATCACAAATGTCACAGTTATCAACAAAGTAAATATAAGAAGTGACCATAGAATGGTGGGATGCACACCCTGATTCAGTTTCATAAGTGAAAGAAAGAAGCTGTTTAAAAATAAAAAGGTGTGCCAGAAAAAATTAAGTAAAAGAAAAGCTGCTTTTCAGTCTGAAATAAAGAACAGATTTCAGGCCCTAAGTTATACAGAGTGTGACACTGATATACTGAATGACAGACTCATAAAAGTGTTAGGGGGTTCAGCAGAGGTAGTCGAGAAATTAATACAACCAAAGCCAACAAATATTCAAAAAAGAACCTCGAGCTTATGAAAAGTAGAAAGAGGATGACAGTTAAAACAAAGAAAATGAAACAGAATTAGCAGAAATAAGCTTATCAACAAGAAACAGAGAGAGGAAAAACAAAAGAAAAACATGGATCAGATCAAAGAAACCAAAAAAGGAAAAAAGTCTGAAACAGGTAAGAAGCAAAATGGCACTAGGAAAGCAACAAATTATATCACTGAAAGACAAAAATGGTGAAGTCATTAAATGCAAAGATAAGATGGCGAAGAGAGTTGAGGAAATTTACAAAGAACTGTATGCATCAAAGTCAGTGGTTTCAATGGGTAACTTTTCAGTTGACACAGCTGAAATAACTGAGGTAACACCAGATGGAGCAAATTCTTCTCTTAAAATTACGAAAAGAGAGAAAGGACCCAGAAGATGGAGTAGTAGCAGATTTACTGTTGGATACAAGAACAGAAGTTCAAAACTGGATTGCCAGTTTGTTTACTAAATGTATAAAGAAAAAGAAAATTACGAAAACATGGTGTAATGCAGTAGTTATTTTGTTTTACAAGAAAGTCGACTCGAAACATCTTAGTAACTTTCGACCTATTAGCCTATTATCAGTTATTTACAAGCTCTTCGTTAAAGTCTTTACTAACAAGGTAACATCTAATTTGGATTAGAGCCAATCTGGTGAGCAGGCAGAATTACGAAGCGGGTATTTAACTACTGATTATTTACATACATTGAATTAGGTAACTGAGAAAATTACAGATACAATAAACCATTCTGCTTAGGTTTTGTCGTTTTCAAAAAGGCTTTCGACTCAGCTGAACACAGCAGTTATAACCATAAACTCATTGCGGGAACAAGGAGTAAATGAAAACATTGTAAAACTGCTACAATTAGGATACATAAAAACTGAGAAAATATTAAAAATTAGAATAGTAGGCGTCTGGGAAATACAATTTCACCAAAATTGTTAACAACAAACCTTCAAAGTATTTTCAGAAAGTCTGAGTAGGAGAGCCAAGGAGTAAACATAGATGTAGACAACTTAAATCATTTAAGATTTGCAGATCACATTGTCCTGATCTCAAAAACAGCAGACACATTGCAAGAATGTTAAATGACCGAAATCGTGAAAGTCTCAGAGTAGAATCAAATACCAACCGAAGCAAATCAAAAGTGATGTTTAATCCAAATACACCAGAAAGAGCATCATCGAAATAAATGAAGAATTTCTGGATGTTGAGGAGTACAGTTGCTTGTGGCAAATACTAAAACTAACGAAAGACCACGAAAACGAAACAAAACGAGACATTATAATTGGACTGTAATTTCCGTTAACCGTAGAGACATCATGAAAAGTAGCTTGCCAGTATGTATGAAACGAAAAGTATATGTCGAATGTACAGTATAATCCGAGCTATGACGTACCGTTGTGAGACCTGGAAACTGACAAAATCGATGAAAAAAAACAACTAATCCGTTCTCAAAGGGCAATGGAAAGGTCAGTACTGGGAATATCTTAAGAGACAGGAAAAAATCATGTGTGAAAGAGCAGACTTAAGTAAAAGTCAGTATCAAGTCTATAAAAGAACAGAAAATGAGGTGGGAAGGTCATGTAGCAAGAATAAGGGATAACCGATGGAGCAAGAGGCTGAGTGACTGGACTCCAAGAGATTGTAAGCATTGCAGAAAAAGGCCAGAGAGGAGGTCGTGAGATGAGATAAAGAAGTTTACAGGAAAAACCTGGCAGAGATTGGCTGTCATGGCATTCGTGGAGAAGGTGGGAGAGGCTTTTGTTCAGCAGTGGACTTGCATTGGTTGTTTTGATATATATAGATAGATATATATATATATATAGATACACACACACACACACACACACACACACACACACACACACACACACACACACACACACCGCTCGCTGGTGCAGTGGTAACGTTCTCGCTTGCCAACTGGTGGACGGGAGTTCGCGCCTCGCTCAGGTTGCGAAAAGTTTCACTGACGAAGTGGGTGGTTACTGTCCCCCTTGAGCAAGGGGACGGGTGTGTGCGTGTGTGAAGGTCACAGCCTTGCCCTTAGATCGGACTATATGAGCTCCCAGCCCCCTTCCGGGAGGGTAAAAGCTGACGATCACGACCATCAAGTGGTCCGGACCGACCAGGTGAATTACACACACACACACACACACACACACACACACACACACACACAATTTCGGAGACATTGTCCTAGTTTCAGCATTCATGTAAAGGAACTTGCTTACTTAATGATCCACAGTCACTGCCGCCCTTGCAACTTCATACATACATAGTTTTAATTGGATTTAAGAATTTGCCATCTACGTATATTTTCAGTATTCTCCACATATTTTGTAGTGTTCACTCGGCCACATTCTTTCTCTAGATCCATAAAGGCAGCATGTGATATTTTTCTTTTCTCTGAATATTTTTATGCGATATATCTCAAAGAAAAGACCTGGTTTACACGCTCCATTTCCTTCCTAAATCTTTCATATTCCTCTATTAGTCACTTCTTGTCCTCACTCCGTAAATAACTGTCCTTCAGTAAACGTTACCTATTACGTTAACAAGACACACTACTCTTTTCTCTTGCACAGGGGAGCTGTTATACCTGACTTCCGGGCCATTGCACTCTTCCATCCTCCCAGGCCAATAAGCACATTTTCCAGAACCAATCAGTCAGCAGGTCTCCTATATATTCCATCATTTATTACACAGGCCATTATTCCCTGGCACTTTCCCCATTGTCTCTTTCTCCATTGCCTCTCATATCCCTGGCCTTCCGATCCCTTCCTTTTTTCTTGCCTCTGTTTCTCCTGGCCATTCTCCAACATCTCGTGCTAGCATTACTCCACTAGCATTCTGTCATTTTTAGTTTTCATCCCTTTCCTACGTACCTTGTCCCCCATTCGTATTTTCTTGACCCCCTTAATAACAGCCTCTTATACTTGTTACTCTTCATACGCAGGCATTTTCCAAACTCTTCGTTCATTTTTAACTCTCACATTAGTTTTTCACATCTTTCCTCTTCTCAGCATATGATTCTCTCGTCTATCCACACCCTCTTTTCCTCAGTTTCTCTTTTAGTCACTGCATGCCATCTCTAACATTTCGTCTCACTTCTGCACATTGCTGCTAGTCTGACATGTATATATGAGTATATATGTATGTATGTATGTATGAAGAGGTGTACGCTGCTTAAATTACGGCGGTCCTGTAGGCAATATCGTGGATTCTAGTAAGAAATCCAGATACTGTGGCAGCGTTGAGAACGACGGAGCCAGTGGAGTGTAAAAGCAACAGTGTGTGTGGCTGACAGGTCGGGGAGGAGGGTGGGTGAGACACAGAGATATCATCACGGACGGGCCACTACACTGGAGCCGGATAATGCCGTGGAGTAAAGTACCAAGAAAATAAGCGTTCCCATACTTTGTTTGACGTCATCAGACATTTATGAAATATCCACCACGAATGAGATAATGTTTATAGCAAATAAAACTTTGTTTCAATATAGATAAGCACATCATAAGTGCATGACAGATTTAGAAAATAGCAAGAGAAAAAAAACGGTTAGGAAGGGTGTATATCTATGTATCTCCCTGAATATATTACCTTACGTTACACAGGGACGGCTTTTTTAATATCTTAGAATTATTCATCCATCCATCCATCATCTAATCCTACATTGCCCCATGAGGAGCGTAGGAGCCCGGGGCTAGGCAAGTTGGTCCTCACACATCCCTGAGTGGCATCACGTGAGCAATAAACCCCAACCACTCCCTGGATATAAACCTTCACCGGCTCAATCCGATTGGATCACTGTTATTACCCACTAAACCACCAGGCGCCAAATTTTAGAACTATTATACAATAAATTCTAGTGTTTGCGGGTCTGCCGGTCTGGTCTTGAGTACATTCACTTACCCGTGAGTAGTGAGGCAGGGAACTTGAGTGAAACACTGGTCGTGCCCGACTGACCAATATGCTCAGCTATACAAATCTTGGAGTCTGTGTTTGTGTTTCCAGTGTACCTTGCCTGTCGGCGAGGAAAAGTGGAATTTAGTATTCATTGTTTTGTCGTGGAAGGGCAGGGGAGGCGGCGGGAGGGCAGAAGGAAATGGAAAAGTGAGATTACAGGAAGGAGGTATTGGAATACCGTAGACTGAGAAATGAAGGTGCAGATTGGCAGGATTGTGAGGAGGCGGTGGAGAGGAGACGATGAAAGGGTGAGAGGGAGAGTGTGGAAGGAGAGATCAATCCACATGGACTTGAATCACCAAACACGCCTCTCTCTGCCTCGCCAGACTACGTCTATCGCCTGAATTAGTCAAGAATTATCCATGATCGCTAGTGATCGCACTCGTATCAGTAATACATATGACTAAGATATCCGAGATAGTTTTCCTCTTATTGACTAGGTGAACAGATTATTTACATATATAATGTAACAAAAGCATTCGGGGCCGAATGCTAATTGCACTCCAAAATGTGTTGTTGGCAAAGGAACAAGTTACCCATAAACCAAATTAGAAGAAAATTGGCAAAACTCTACGGAAATCAGTCACCGAGTTTCACAAGAAGCCAGTCCATACTGAAATAAATATGTACCGTAAATATATACAGTACTATACATACCATATATATATATATATATATATATATATATATATATATATATATATATATATATATATATATATATATATATATATATAAGGCGGCTGGCATTCGGTAGTCCTTGGTCAAATCCCCACCATATTAATAGGCTTCTGCACGTCCACATCATTGCCATTTCGTGAAGGTTTGGTGAAAATTCGTCCACAAATTTTCGAGATATTTTGTTAACAGATGCATACATACACACAGACACACACGGACAAAACTATTTCTCCCCGCCTTGCTAAAATTGGCCGATAATAACCATACCCGCAAGGAACTAGTGATTTGGTATCTCAGTTACTGTGGAGCTGCTGTTGATCTGGCGGAGTTACTTCACATGCCTTGATGAATGTTCTGTGTGACTTGTGTACTTTGATAGTGGCTTGGTTTGTCCACATGGCAGAGCATGAATGTGATTCATGTGGTTTGTGCTGACGTACGTACGGTCACTGAGAGACGCCTAACGACGTAAATATATACTGATCACACCTTGAACAAACCTTCTACATCAGCCTCGGGCAGATCATTCTGAAGACTCCTTCTGTAAATGTTCTTTGTTTGAGGTTCCTACGTCTGGCAAACATTTTATTCACTTCCAAGCTGAGGGACAAGAAAAAAAAATCAAGGTCTTTTATCTGTTTGGTCTTTATGACGTTCACTTCAAAGTTCAAACGCTGATATTTTTAGAAATGTTTGGTGCAAGAATAACACCACTGCCAACAACCACAATATATCCAGGGAGGAATGTGACCTGCCTCTCTGTGTGTTTACAAAGGCAGAGGAAGAGGCGTGTCGTGACAGTGGCAGGGGGGCGTGGGGAGAGATAGAGAAGAATCAACACGTGTGGCAATGGAAAAGGAAAAGAAAGGATAGCGATGAAGGGAAGGGACATACGCGAAGAGAAATTTTAGTCATTTATATGAGAGGGAGAGAAGAAAAGGCAAATTAGTCCAGAACTAATGGAAGAGACCAAGATAGTTTTATGATAAGACAAAGACAAGAGTAAAGAGGAATAGTCTCGTAATATATTACATATTGATGAGAGAAGATACAGATAAAACGGGAAAAAACAAGAAATGTGAGAAAATAATATTGAAAGAGAATAAATATTACATATTTTCCTTCTTTTATCAACATCACAGCACATCATTTGGTATACCCACAAACCACTTCCATCACTACCACCGTATTAATTTACCACTACTGCTGTGAAACTGTAGTAATAACACTAGCGTTACCATCATATACGCTGCTAAAATAATGATCTCTACCGTCATTACCATTATTGCTTCTACAACAGTTATACCTGTACCATCACTTTCACTACTGCTATCACTATCACTTCTCCCACAGCTGCTGCAGCACCTTCCACCACCAGTACCACTGCCACAATGCTTTCCTTTACCATCATCTCCATTATAATAACCTCCACAAGTATCACTGTCACTCATCCTACCACAGCTTGCTCTACCACTAGTTGACCTGACTTTATCACCAATATATATATATATATATATATATATATATATATATATATATATATATATATATATATATATATATAATATATATATATATATATATATATATATATAAATATATATATATATATATATATATAAATATATATAAATATATATATATATATATATAAATATATATATATAATATATAAATATATATATATAATATATAAATATATATATATATATATATATAATATATATATATATATATATATATATATATATATATATATAAATATATATATATATATATATATATATATATATATATATATATATATATATATATAAAAATATATATATATATAAATATTTATAAATATTTATATATAAATATATATATATAAATATATATATAAATATATATATAAATATATATATATATAAATATAAATATATATATATATATATATATATATATATATATATATATATATATATATATATATAGTATTTAGCTCGCTCCTTTTCGCGTTCCTCACGTTGTTCTCGCTCGTATTTGCGCTGAATCTTATGCTCTTCACGGGCATCATTCTCACGCTGCTGCTCCTGATTATGCCGTGAGAGTATATACTCTTTAATTTCGGTTGGGTCAGAAAGACCCATTTCTTTGGCTACCTGTAAAAATACAGTGGTAGCCATGACGCTAATTTACTAAGCAATCCGAAACTGAGTACTGACTGCTTCACAAACGAATGCTAATAACACAAGTAAAGAGTACAGGCACAAGCTAGTGGTGACCAGTCTTATCTAGGTAACTGGAAAAGAATAAAGCAAAAATGCCAATAACTGAGAAGACTCAATAATTAACACGATGGGTATGGCGGCTACCCAGGAGCGAATAAAATCGTCTAGCATTACCAAAAATAAAGTACTAAATAGAGTTAAGTACTCTATGAATTAATAAAGCAAAAATTCACCTGCTAAATTAACGGTAAACACCAGTAAACTTGTGCCTATAAACTTTAATGATAAATACCTAAATATGAACGAGTGAGTATTATCTCGTGAATAGCTTTAGAGCTAAGAGTTAATATCCTGGCGAGGTCGCCAATTGTCACAGGGTTTTTAAATTAAATGCTAATATTATTTAATTGATAATAATATTCAATGATATTGAAGAGCAGGGACAATGATTGTCTTACTAAATCAAGCAACGATTACTTCTACGCTGACTTGCTTTGCACGATTCTCTAAGAACGAGAATTTATAAACTTTCTCAACAGTACAGAGCAGAAACTAATCACTCAATTGCTGTTTATTAGTACTGTTAGTCTCTGGAGAAAGTTACTTCACCCCTGACAATAAATAACTAATACTAACAATAGTATCAGGTTCTTGCTGATGCTTAACTCCTAGGAGGCACAACGGATTTTAAGCTTAACACAAGACTGGCCTAAGTACCAGTTATGAATGGCAAAACGTTTATGCAAGCTAGGAGCTATATGGAAAATAAGCTTAATTGTGGAGAAATGAAACAAGAGTTTACATTACATTAAGCTCAAGAAAAAGAACTGTTAAATTTATTGATTATAAAATAAATTTAACGTTACATTTCAAAATCAAATTAATGAGATTGCACTCACTCACTCACACAAGAGCTAAATTCTTACGCCTAGGAAAAACACCTTAACTAAACTCTTAAAACTAGAAAGCATTGGTCAATGAATGCGGTGTATCACCCAAAGCTCAGGGTGGGAGCTTGGAGAACTGTAGTCAAGTGGAGTCTGGGTACTACCGACCTCTCACACTGCTCAGGAGCACAGGACCTCTCTCCTGTCACAGCTTGACTAAGTCATGGAAAAAAAGGGAGCACTAGACCATTTTTTAACTCTAGCGCCCATCAAATCGCTCAGCTAGCTCTCACACAAAGACATCATGTGACAATAAAATTGATGGCTTCCATCCGAATGAGCAGTTAACTGAACGATAAACTGGGATTCTTGGGTTCGCGGTTTCCCACAAAGCCAATCACCAGTAAGATCAGTCCTTATAAGCTTGACAATCTCCACATGCTCTCAGTGACACACTGCACACGTGAAATTAGCATTATCTCGCAGTCTAACTCTAATACCACTCCATCTCTTAGTCATCCATTAATCACAAACACTGCACAAGGTGGAATTACTTTCCACTCCCTTGTGGCAAATCGCACATGCCCATGCTCCCTCTTCTTTGATAGTACCACAACCAGCCCTAGATACCATCACTTTTGTTTTATTTATATTTACTCTTAAGCCCTCGAGCCCCATACCATCTCTCCACTTCCTAAGTCTTTCCTCCGCCGGCATTTCATTCCCATCAGTCAACACCAAATCATCGGCATGCAACATCTCCCACTGAAGTCCATTTCTGAAGTTACGCGAGAGGGCTTCAAGTACCATGATAAACAACAAGGGGCTCAAGACTGACCCCTGATGCACACCAACATTCACAGAAAACTCATCACTCAAATCTCCATTCACTCATACCTGAGTCTGAGCACCCATATACATAGCCATAACCACCCTTTTTTTTTTTTTTTTTTTTTTATGTGTCCGACTCTGGGCTAAGGCTCAGGTCCTATTTCTTGGGGGCAGTTGCCTATCCCAGGGCCCAGTAGTCCTCCTACACCTCCACATGTCACCACTTCGGCGCTAACACCCACCGTCCATATTGAATACATGCTAGGGCTGTCTCATACAGGACTGGTGTATTGGTATTAGCATGAAATTTACTTTTATGACTTGTCAGCGGGTCATCTAGTAGATCAGTCTGCTTTTAGGAAATTCCAAATCCCTTAAAACTGTTCCCTGCCCCAGCCGAGATTCAGGTCCTGGGTCCATTAGGACTACAAGCCGCCTCTCTACCGATTCAACATTCTGTCAAGGGCTATTTCACCACTTCCCTAGGGACTCTGTCAAGGGCTTTCTCCAGATCAACAGAAACAAAGTACAGTTCCCTTTTCTTTCCTACATATTTCTCCTGAAGCTGTCGAACAATGAATATGGCATCAGTTGTCCTTTTGCCTATCATAAATCCAAACTACATCTCATCAATATTCACTCTTTCTCTAATCATCCCTTCTAGAACTTTCTTCATTACATTCATTATCTGGTCCAGATGCTTTATGCCTCTATAATTTTCTATTCAGTCAGTCGTTTAGGACAACACAGTCATATTATAGTCGTAATTATCAAGTCAGTAACTAACCCCACTCCTATATCTCCTGAGGCTTTCAGCATTTCAGCAGTCAACCCATACACACATGCTGCCTTCCCCACTTGCATCCCGCCTATTGCACTGCTCGCAGTAGCAGCGTCAATCAAAGGCCAAGGGCCAACCACTGGATCTGGTGGCTACAAATCTTCCCTGTTCCAGTCAAACTCCTCATGCGCCAACTGGTTATAATGTTCTCTCCAGGCGTCTTTAATATCCCCACTGTTCACCACTACCCTTCCTTCATCATTCTTCACACACTGCTTACTTATGACATCCTTGTTTTCCCTCTTCATCTAATTTGCCACCTTAAATATCATATTCTTCCTTTCCGCATTATTTAGGTTACCAAGTAAAAGCCTCTGAGACTCAGATTTTCCCTTGTATGCCTCTGTTCTAGCCCTATTCTTGGCAGCCAAATATTCCTCTTTGTTACCATCCTTTTTCCATTCCCAGAAAAGACTTCTTTTGTACTTAACAACAGCTTCTACACCTTCACCCCACCACCATGTTACTTTATGTCTGGGGGAGGGGAGACCCTTGTCCATCCAACACTGAATCAGTAACTCTCAGGAGAATGTACTGATAAGTAGCACATCGTTAAGGGCTCCCTGTTCAGCCAACACTCTACAGTACTCATCTCGCTATATAAGGAATTCCTCACTGCTTGGTTTTTCAACTACCATATTATCTTCCTAGGTGCATAGGTCCTCTTTTTCATCACCCGCTCCTTAAGCACCATGTCACATACCAGTAACTTGTGTTGCTGCACACACTCCTCGCTCCCTATAACTTTAACAAGTGCTCGTGGACTCTTCGGACCCTCTCGCACTTGCTCCTGCGGAGGTCTCTCACATTGCGTGCTCGCTTTCTCGTGCTTCTCACTCGTTTCCTCGCGCTTTGCGCGCGCTTTGCGATCATTTCAGGTAATCCGAGTCACGTTTATGTGCTGTTCTAGTCTAAAGTTGTCATTATCGGCCATCAAGGCAACATCAAGGGCCCTTGATGGTCCGTTTATGTGCTGTTCTAGTCTAACGTTGCTTCTCACTCTTTCCTTGTGCTTCGCGCGCGCGTTGCGATCTTTTCAGGTAATCCGAGTCACATTTATGTGCTGTTCTAGTTTAATGTCACAATCAGCCGTCAAGGCGACATCGATATAAAGCCATCAAAAACTCTACAGTGAACGCAACCCTAATTTCACGCACTCACGCCAGGAGTGGCGTTTTTTGGTCAAACTTTGATCGCTCATTAAATAATGTAAAAGTTTTTTAATCGTGATGGGACTAAGTTTTTTCACATCAGCGAATTTATTGCGATTTTTGTGCCAATTTTGGTGCGATTTGAATATGTAGTTTCAGCTGCCCAAAGTACACTGACACACATACACACATATATGCCTACTACTATAGTAAATTAGATATGCTTCACCAACCTCCTATCAGCCCTCCTGACCAGGAAATAGTCTATCTGGCTACATATTCACCCAGATTCATGTGTAATCAACCTACATTCTCTTTTCCTAAAATGTGTGAGGCACACAATCACGGTATTTGTCTCCCCAACTCGAGTATCCTTTCCCCCTCATCATTCTTTGTAGCATATGCACATCCCCCATCTACCCCTTAATAGCACTGAGCTGTTTCACCCACGTGACCATTTAAGTCCCCTCCTAAAACTGCAATCTCATCATCCCCCATACCACTCACCACACATATTAAGTTACCCCAAACTCTATCTTTTTCTAAATCATCTAATCCAGCCTTTGGATCATAAGTGGATATAAATGAAAATGTGACTCCACCGAACAAAATTTTCACAACTATTATCTTTTCACTCACTCTCAATACTTCCATGACATATTCCACCAATTTTACCTTAACCAACACACCCACATCACCATATGCATCAGCCATGCTCTGCCACAATATCTTGTATTGACAGTCCCTCCCGACAATCATTCTGGGTGATACACCTCTATATCTAACCTCCTGCACACATCCAACATCCGACCATCTCCTGCTCAACGACTTGACTACTTCCTCCACTCTACCCCTCAGATTATCCACCTTCCATGATGCCACTCTGATCCTCTTGGGCGAGTTAGTTTCCTCAGGCTTGTTATGATTTTTCTCCATTTTGTCATTATCGGCAAAGACAGATCACAGGCCCCACCCACCCGCACAGTCCCAAGACCAGGCACGGGACCTGGGACCCATAGCCCACCAACCGTGTCCATTGACTGTGGCAGTGGCCTCGGGGCACCCTGCCAGGACTGGTACAGGGACACCCTCTAAGAGCGCCTTGGCTCAAACTGCCCTGCCATTATGCACCCATTGATAGGGCAGCCTCCTGGGGTGCTACTTCCCGGTTCGGACCCCTCTTTATTGGGTAGAAGTGGCAGCCTGGGAACCGCAATGCCCTGTATCCTCTAGCACAGGTCCGAGCCCCATCCCATCCCGGACCCCAAATCTATGCTGACGGAGCCCTCGTCACGCCTTTCCTCAGTAGGTCCTCCACTAAGTAGCGAGGACAAAGTTATCTGGCCCCATGCCCCTGTGGGCATCAATCCCTGTGACGTAGTGGTGTACGTGGTATGATATGTAAAGCTTATATATGGTAGTGCTTGAGATAGAGGAAAGTGTTTGGGAGAGTATGCTGGTCTAATCTCCATGTTAGTATTACACTGAAAAGGTCAGGAAAGGGGGATGGTCAATTATTCTGGTAGCTAGTGAAATAGGAGATTCAGCTTTCCCTGTCACCAGCATTCCCATTCCCCTTGTGAGTACCACCCTGATCGGCTGGTTATACAGCTACTCTACTATATATTGTTAAGTTCCATGGGCGAAATTTAAAAATTGTATCTACCCTGTGAGAACCCACAGAAAGCAACAAGGAAAAATGGAGAGGAATTATAAATTATTCATAGACACTAAACAAGCACTAGGGTAGATAATTAGGGTGGCTAGTTTAAATATTTAATACACAAACAAGCACAAACACTATATACAATAAATAATAATAATAATAACCGTACAACAACACAAATAATATACACAAACACAGAAAAATAAGAACAGTAATAGTAATCCTATATGAAGCATAACACAGTGCACCTACACAAGGCTATTGCCATTCACCATCACAAGATTAAAGAGCCTAAAAACTAAGAGAAAATGAATACTCATTGGTTAACATGCAGCAGAGGGTATTGATGGTGGAGTCACTAAAGCACAGGTTTCCAGTTAGAGTTCAGGAGTAGTTCACTAAGATAAATCCCAGGGCAGAGGGTGAGAGTGGACTGCCTCCCACCGAGAACTCGAGCCATCAGTTCACCTCGCATGGAGGTGGTGAATTAGTGGAGGGGGGGAAGATTTGGATGACGGTGAAGAAACTAGCAGACCTGACTCTAGTCAACAGATGGAGCTCGTACGAGGTAGAGGAGTGACAAGTAGGGACGTCACAATATATATATATATATATATATATATATATATATATATATATATATATATATATATATATATATATATACAGTATATATATATATATATATATATATATATATATATATATATATATATATATATATATGATTGTGTGTGTGTGTGTGTGTGTGTGTGTGTGTGTGTGTGTTGTTGATTAGCCACGGTACGCCTGACCAAGCTGACCCGTTGATTGTAGATAAGCAATCGCTCTAGCTTCCTACATTGTTGATGTTTCTGCGTCTTGGTGTGGTGTGTGCTGTGCAGTAACCACAGGTTTTGGACTGATATACTTCTTGACCATAAGCCGATAGGCAGAGAGCGGTACGCCAAGTACTCTTAGGGCGACACCCCCCACACGGCAACCTTGGAACCTAAAGGGATGTTTATAGACTCAACAGGATTTGTTTGTTTCTATATTTCGGAAAGTACGGATCCAGGAAAAGCAACGGAATAACACAAGGGAGTTAGGATCTTGATGGAACACAGCCCAGTATCCTCCATCACTACCACAAACTCTCTTCCACAACCTTTACCACCACTTCCACAACGTCTGCCACCACTAATCCTACTGATTGTATCATAATCGCACAGGTTCCTTTTGAGACGTCCTTCAGTTTTTGAAAAATCATCTATCTTTCTTTATCAAACCATTAGTGGCCAGGATTCCTGTGTGAGGGATTTTGCTGAAAGGGTATAAGCGTACCAACCTCGGCCTATCGGCTCATAGGCCACCCTCTTTTGAGAACACAGGACTCTTGGCTTAACTACATTCCAAGTCTCGCGTTGGAATAGAATAGCAAGCATTTTCCTCTTAACCAGAGGACTTTCATTCCTATCGTCGTAATGTAAAGGCTCCAACATGCTTGCATGCGTTGGTCTTGGGGGCTCTTCACGCTGCTTGACATCTGGCAGCCTCCCTATCCAGCCCCTTGTCCCTGAGGTCACACTCTTTGGCCTCGTCCCCTTTTTTTTTTTTTTTTTTTTTTTTTGTCTGACTCTCGCAACCCGACCTCCGACGTTCACACTTCTCACTTGCCGCACACAATCGTCATTCCTCATCTTCTCCATCTGCTCAAACTATCTCAATCTGCCCCTCCTGTTCACGGCATTAATACACTCCAGTCCCATCCTCTCTCTCAACAGTTCAATTGTAAACCTAGCCCCCCTCACTCCAATGCCTCGCATTCAAGAACGCACTGCACATCCATCTAATCATTGTCATTTTTGTACGTTTGAGCCTACGAATAATATTCCTTTACCATACAATTCCGTTCAGCACAGGAGAGACACCTAGGAAGTCTCATCTCAGCTAAGTAAAATGGTCCCGAGGTAGCAAGAACAATGACAAATGGTCCTCGTGAAGAATAGGTAAATCAAATTAATCATACGTCATGGAATTCAGGAAAATTATGTTCTCAGACACACCAAGCTGCCCAAGCGTCATGTCTAACCTTTTCAGTAATGTGTACAGTAGTTTTGCTTGCTCAAGGACTGTGAGAGAACAGTGAAGGAGGCAAAGACCGACTGATAGACAGATACACTGATAGATAAAGAGAGAGAGAGAGAGAGAGAGAGAGAGAGAGAGAGAGAGAGAGAGAGAGAGAGAGAGAGAGACTGAAAAATTGGGAAGGAAGAAAAAAATGGTTGCATTCGAGGAGTTAAAAAAAAAAAAATAGAGCAAGGGAAGGAAGTAAGGGTAGGAAAATTCCATGGAGTCAGAGAATGCTGGAAACATACCGAAGTTACTGGAAGAGCTGAAAGGAAGGCAGAATGAGACTGTAGGTGATGGACGTTAAGAAAATCGGGGAAATGAACATTATAATTGAAGACAGTGACTCGCTTGGTGGCATTCACTTACCGATCAACGATACTCTGGTACTAGTTTCGTGAGTCAGTCGTGGTGGACATGTGACGTGGGTGCTGGTAGTATATGTCTTTTCTTATGCTAGTCTAGTGAGTGCTGGTAGAGTATACCTTTTCTTGTGCTAGCTTTTATGAGCATCCTGTCAGGTTCACATGCTTTCACATGCACTGCTCATACTTCAGACACCCTTTCCTGAAGCGTCCTTAGCCATCATGAGGAAGGATAAGTTCTGGCTATCATTCTCCCTCCGAGAAGGTTCAGCCCTGCAGTGTCTTGCATACGAACTAACACAGATACTGAAGAGAGAGAATAAAGGCAAGGAAGACAAAAATAAATAAGACGGAACAAGTGAAATGACATGCATGAGGTGGAGAGTGAAGAGCGAAGGTAAACAGGAAGTTGTTGGAAGATTACAAAGGAAGGTAGGGTGAAGATAAAGAGAAAGGGGCAGGGGACAGTGGAGGGAGAGAGCAGGTACAGAATAAAGGGTGAGGGGAGGAAGATAATGGAGAGGGAGAGGGGAGGAAGATAATGAAGAGGGAGAGGAGTTTGCGAGAAAAGGTATGAGCCAGTTCTTCTAGCAATTGGCCTTACCTGCTGTGTCTCATCGGTGGTAATGATGGTCCTTGTTTTGATTGGGTGCTGGCAAGGGAAAGGAGGGATGGGAGGGTGACAAAGAGAGACACAAGGAGAAAGCGAGGGGAGAGAGGGAGAGAGCGAGGGGACAGATAGTACAGTAAATCTAGGACCAAATATTGTCAAAATGAACAAAAAAGAATCTATCAAATATGAATACATCTCTAACATTATTGCGTCTTTTCTAAACACCATATATAAAGCTGTACCTTGTTCCACTTGAGCTTGCCGCGTAATTAATGATTTACTGACACACTACTTTGCTGCGCAGACCACTGTTTACACTGACGGAGGTAAGCGGTTAGTCAGGCTTGGAGTAATTGTATTTGTAATTCTATTGAAATGTAATTTATTACACATTTTGGGGGTAATTGTAACTGCAATTCATTGCTTTTATTCAGTATTTGTAACTGCAGTTGTAACTGAGTTTTAAATTCATAAACTATTTGTATTTGTTATTGTAATTAACTACTTAGAAGCATAATAATTACAATTACATCATACAAATATTACTTTGATATACTGAAAAAAAAAAAACACACACACACATATATACAGAGAGAGAGAGAGAGAGAGAGAGAGAGAGAGAGAGAGAGAGAGAGAGAGAGAGAATATCTATCTATCTATTGCCAGACGTCTCAATCCCGTTTGGGGTGGCCAGCAACAAATCGCCTCCAAGACGCCCTGTCCCCTGCCATTTCACTGCCCTGCTCCCAACTCACACCTCCCTCTCTCATATACCTCTCCACCCCATCCCTCCATCTCATCCTCGGCCTCCCCCTCCCTCTTCCCCCCTCCACCTCACTCACATACACTCTGTTCGTCAGTCTTTTACCCTCCATCCTCTCCACATGGCCAAACCACCTCAGTGTTCCTCATAACGCTTCCTATCACATTAAGTAAACATGTTACATTAGACGTGACACGTCCAATACTTACATATCTGAGATCTGCAAACTCTTTACGAGACAAGTGTGTGTACTTTATCGTGACTACGTCTACGTATATGGTGGGACTGGTTCGTAAATGTTTACCTTTTTAGGGTACTAATGATTTTAACTGCAAATTATAGGAGGAAATTGCTTTTAACTTGTAATCTCGGCATCATTCCTGAGTTCATATGATTTGCTTTTTATTTCCACTAGAAGTTGTGGCTGCATAGTTTAATTTCAAATGGGATAAAATTTAAGAAATTACCGTATATATATATATATATATATATATATATATATTGTTACATAGCCTATGATTTCATCATCCTTTGTGTAATTTTAACGCACAGTATGCTGCATGTTTGATCACGAGCGTGTTCTGCCTCAGTCCCCCCCTTCTACCGTTATAGTAGAGTAAGTCGTCCTTTCTGTTATTCAGTGCGGGATTGTCGACCGTTTGTCCCCATCGCTTCATTTGCGCGTCCTTATTACAAGTTGTATCAGGCTCTGCTGGCCCCTATATAATGAGCTCAGTCTCTGCATCATTGCCACTTAGATCTGCTCCTCATTTTGTTCACATCTCTGTCCTCCCCTGTACAGATATTATTATTGTGAGTGCTCAAGAAGTCTCCAACCATCTAGCAGCTGTGTGTAATTTGAGTATAACTGTTGTTGTATTTTTTCTTGTACTGTATAGCATAAGTTTAATTTGTAGGCCTAGTGAAGTTTTTGTAATTCGTGTGGGGTTCTTTATGTCAGTCATTTTTGATAATAGTTTGTATCTGTAATTATTTATCTGGCATTCACTGAGTATTATCTGGTATCTCATTTTATCAGGGCTGACGTAGATAAAATTTACTCTTGCTAATTTCGTGTTAATAGAGGCTATTGCAGTTAACCATATATTTAACCTGTTTTTGCCATTACATTATCCTTATGAGTCCTGAATGTTTTGTTGTTAATTTAAGCATTAAACTTTAACTTGTAATTTTACCTAACTCTTTTGTTTTGAACCTGGAACTTTACGGGACAGTAGTGACTCTTCTTATTCTCACTTAAAGTGTACATTATCTTTCTCTGTTCCGTAACATAAATTTGGCGACCTCTTATCAGGATATTCAGGATATTATCATAAGGATATTGCTTGATATTTTGTGACTGTTACTTATTCATGATGGCTACTATTACTACACTTGATGAAGCCAAAGATTTTTTGTCAAATGTGCAAACAGTGTGTGATATAGAAAACAGAACAAAGAATGAACTTAAGCTTGTTGCTCAACAATTGGGAATTGCAGTTCACTCTCATCATTCTAAAGATCAAATTGTTGGTATGATTAATAAAAGCTTGTTTAATGTAACTCCTCCAAATGAGCAAACGCAGATTGAATTAGCTAAGTTACAGCTAGCCCTGCAGGAGGCTTGTGCTAAGGAGGCGGAGTCTCGTGTTAAGGAGGCTGAATTTCAAGCACGTGCTAAGGAAGCTGAGTCTCAGGCTAAGGAGGCGGAATCTCAGGCTCGGATTCAGGAGGCACAGATACAGGCACAAGTTGAACTTGCTAGGATTCAGGCAGACCATGAGTATCGCATGAAACAAGGTGGAACTGGATCATCTTGCTCTGATGATTTTGATGTGGCTAAAAATGTTAAACTTGTCCCTCCTTTTAATTAATCTGATTTAACAAAGTATTTTCAGTTGTTTGAGAGGGTAGCTACAGGTTTTAATTGGCCTAAGGAGTATTGGCCAGTACTCCTTCAAACTGTTCTCACCGGTAAAGCTCAAGTAACTTATGCATCTTTGCCTCAGGATCAGTCTGACAATTATGATGTAGTTAAGAGCTTGATTCTTAAGGCCTATGAGCTTGTTCCTGAAGCCTATAGAGTAAAATTTAGGACAACTTACAAGCAAGATAAGCAATCCCATGTTGAGTATGCAAAAATCAAAGAAGATCTGTTAGAGCAGTGGTTAAATTCTAAGAATGTGGATTCTGATTTTGGTAAATTTAAGCAGATGATTTTGCTGGAGGATTTCAAAAGGTGTATTTATAAAGATGTAAGCCTATATCTTGATGAGAAAAGAATAGATAATTTGTCTGATGCTGCAGTTTTAGCTGATGAGTATGTTCTCACTCACAAGAGATATTCTAGAGAAAAAGGGAAAGCTGAGAGTAAGTACGTTGCCTCTACTCAGAGTACAGGTAACAGGAAAGAGAATAAAGATGATGTTTCTCAGGAAGTAAATACCAGCTTCACCTCTAGATTTCAGAAAAGTAAATGTACTTATTGTAGTAAGCTTGGTCATACTACGGAGAGATGTTTCAGGAGACAGCGTGATGTGAACAAAAAGAGTCTTTAAATATTCAGTCAATTGGTCTAGTGTCCACTCTTGAGAGTTCCCAGAATTCTTTAACTGAGTTAACTGAACCTGCTTTGAGGGGTAACTTGAATTCTCATGATGGAGCTCCTCTTTTGAGCAGTAACGTGGGTGACACTCTCAAGAGTTCATGTGCTAATTTCCTGTCTGATGGTTTTGTCAGTCCTCTGGACAGTAATGACAGGAAATCAGTTAAAATATATCGTGATACAGGTGCTTGCCAATCCCTTATGCTGACCAGTGTTCTAGGCTCTAATGTTAATTCCTCTGATGAAACTGTAATCTTACAAGGTGTAGGGAATAATTACTTCTCTGTCCCTCTGTGCAGAGTGAATTTAGAGTCTGGTTTTGTTAATGGTTCCGTTATGGTTGGGTTGGTTGAGACACTCCCAATGTCAGGTGTAACTTTCTTACTTGGAAATGATATTGGTGGAAGTCAAGTGTGTCCAGCTCCTCAGTTGTCTAGTGAGCCAGTGGCTGCGTCCCAGGATTGTGATGTCCCTGATGTGTTCCCTGCATGTGCTGTTACTAGGGCTAAGTCTAAAGTTACTGGTGATTTAGAGGATAATGATGATGATGATGTTATCCTAGCTGACACTTTTCTTGCTAATTTGGACCACTCACCAGATGAGGCAGTACCCCGTAGTGTTGATAATTTGTCTCGTCAAGAGTTGGTTGAGTTGCAGGTTGCTGACCCTGAGTTGAAAGGTCTAGCTAACTCTGCTTACAGTGAAGAAGAGTCAGCCGGTGCTTCTACTTGTTATTATGTAAAGTCAGGAGTACTTATGAGGAAGTGGAGACCCCCAACAGCATCAGCCGACTGTGAATGGGAGGTTGTACATCAAGTTGTCATCCCTCGTGTTTGTAGGCAGGATATCATTCGAGTGGCTCATGATTCCAGTTTGGCAGGACACCTTGGAGTGAGGAAGACTGTGGCACGCATTTTGAAACACTTCTACTGGCCAGGTATCTTCAGGGATGTTTCCTGGTATTGTAAGTCTTGTCACACCTGTCAAGTTGTGGGAAAGTGTAATCAGACCGAAAAGGTTGCACCTCTAGTTCCCATTCCTCCTTTTGAGGCGCCTTTCACCCGTGTGTTGGTGGATATTGTGGGCCCTCTTCCTAAGACTTCTTCAGGATTTTCTTATGTGTTGACCATGATTGATATGGCTACTCGTTATCCTGAAGCCATTCCACTTAGAAACATCTCAGCAAAGAACGTGGTTAAGGAAATGCTAGGGTTCTTCACAAAGTTTGGTCTGCCCAAGGAGGTACAGTCAGACCGAGGAAGTAATTTCATGTCAAATGTTTTCAAGCAGTCTCTGAAAGAGTTGGGCATCTCCCAGATCACGTCTTCAGCTTACCATCCCCAGACTCAAGGAGCGTTGGAGAGATATCATCAAACACTCAAATCGATGCTCAAGAAATACTGTTTGGAACATCAGAAAGACTGGGATAAAGGTCTTCCATTCATTGTGTTTGCTGCAAGAGAATCTCCAAATGAATCACTGGGCTTCTCACCTTTTGAACTACTGTTTGGCCATGAAGTAAGAGGACCCCTTAAGCTACTCAAGGAATGCTGGCTGTCGGAGGAAGATGACGTCAACCTGCTGGAGTATGTGATGAATTTCAAAGAACGGCTGTCCACTGCTTTACAGCTGGCGAGAGAGAATTTAGGAGCTGCTCAGGAGAAGATGAAGACTTGGTATGACAAGAAGTCCAGGTTACGCCACTTTCAGCCAGGAGATCAGGTTCTGATTCTGCTACCAGTTCATGGGCAACCTCTTCAAGCCAAGTTTAGTGGTCCTTATTTCGTGGAGAAGAAACTCAGTGATGTCAACTATGTCATCGCCACACCAGATCGTAGAAAGAGCAAGCAACTATGTCACATCAACATGCTAAAGTTATATCACAGGCGGGACGAAAATAATCCAGTCTGCACTGTAGCTGTTCCACCCGAGTCTACAAGTGAAGTTCTCCCATGCAGCATGAGCCTGAGTGATAGTTTGGGGAAGAATCCTGGTATCATGAATGATCTCCAGACTAAGCTTTCTCATCTACCTCCCAAGGAAAGGCAGGAGTTTTCGGCATTACTGCAGGAGTACCCGCAAGTGTTCCGTGCTACTCCAGGAAGAACCACTGTGTTGATGCATGATGTCGATGTTGGAGACGCAAAGCCAATTAAATTGCCTCCTTACCGTGTGAACCCAGTGAAAGTTCCTCTCATCCAGAAGGAGCTTGGCTACCTGTTGGACCACAAGATGATTGAGCCCTGTCAGAGCGAGTGGAGTTCTCCTGTCACTCTAGTCCCTAAGCCAGGTGGGTCACATAGGCTTTGCATCGACTACAGACGTGTTAATCAGATAACTAAAACAGACACTTACCCTCTCCCTCGTGTAGAAGATTGCATAGACAAGATCGGAAAGGCTAGGTACATAAGTAAGTTTGATTTGTTAAAGGGATACTGGCAAGTACCTATGACTGAACGTGCTAGGGAGATCTCATGTTTTGTAACATTAGGAAAGACCTTTGCATGGTCTGTAATGCCTTATACAGATTGTTTTAGAGTAATAAGAAATTTCCTTTGTAAATTTCTTTTTTCTTTGTGGGGAGGTGTTACATAGCCTATGATTTCATCATCCTTTGTGTAATTTTAACGCACAGTATGCTGCATGTTTGATCACGAGCGTGTTCTGCCTCAGTCCCCCCTTCTACCGTTATAGTAGAGTAAGTCGTCCTTTCTGTTATTCAGTGCGGGATTGTCGACCGTTTGTCCCCATCGCTTCATTTGCGCGTCCTTATTACAAGTTGTATCAGGCTCTGCTGGCCCCTATATAATGAGCTCAGTCTCTGCATCATTGCCACTTAGATCTGCTCCTCATTTTGTTCACATCTCTGTCCTCCCCTGTACAGATATTATTATTGTGAGTGCTCAAGAAGTCTCCAACCATCTAGCAGCTGTGTGTAATTTGAGTATAACTGTTGTTGTATTTTTTCTTGTACTGTATAGCATAAGTTTAATTTGTAGGCCTAGTGAAGTTTTTGTAATTCGTGTGGGGTTCTTTATGTCAGTCATTTTTGATAATAGTTTGTATCTGTAATTATTTATCTGGCATTCACTGAGTATTATCTGGTATCTCATTTTATCAGGGCTGACGTAGATAAAATTTACTCTTGCTAATTTCGTGTTAATAGAGGCTATTGCAGTTAACCATATATTTAACCTGTTTTTGCCATTACATTATCCTTATGAGTCCTGAATGTTTTGTTGTTAATTTAAGCATTAAACTTTAACTTGTAATTTTACCTAACTCTTTTGTTTTGAACCTGGAACTTTACGGGACAGTAGTGACTCTTCGTATTCTCACTTAAAGTGTACATTATCTTTCTCTGTTCCGTAACAATATATATATATAGATAGATAGATAGATAGATAGATAGATATACTCGTACATTTATCTATCTATCTATATAGATAGATAGATAGATAGATAGATAGATAAATGTACTAGTATATATATTTTTTAATATCAGCAATTAGTTCAGTTCATACCATGAAGAAAAAGTAACTGAAACTTGTAACTGAACTCTAACTGCTGTAACTGTAGCTGTAATTTGGAATTATTAAAATTTGAGTAACTGTGATTATTGTAGCTGTCATTAGCGTTTTTTCTTCTGAGTAACTGTAATTGTAACTGAGAAATAGGACAAGTATTTTAACTGTAATTGTAAATGACCCAAACCAGCGTACTGAGCCTGCTCCACGCAGTCAAGCGGGAGGTGGCTGAATTTTTGTTACTTTTTACAAGTTGCCAATACACCCTCCAGGTTGTGCAGTATATGTCTCTAGTAGTTTTTCATGAGATTTCAGTAATTTGACCTTCACATTTGTCAAAAATGCTTCATTTTGCCTCTTTTCAAATCATGAACTATGACTAGATGAGGAGAAGAAATGAACCATTTTCGACAGAAAACAAAGGCAAAAATCACCAAAATCACATAAAAAACCACCGAGTGGAAACAATAACGCATAAGCCATCAGTATCACACCCGGTGCACAGATCACGTCCTACTTCGTCGGAAGCCAAAGCGAAAAGGATTTGACTTTTCTAGCCAGAATGAATCAAAGAGCGCACTTCAAATCGCTTGGTAGAATACCATTACGTGTCCAAAAGTATGCCTATGAGTGGGTGAAACAGACCTAGAAGACTCATGCGCAGTAGACGAAAGGAGAAACACACGTACGAACGCACGCATTTTTTTACACGGACTGGCGGAGTCAAGATCCAAGGTATGGTATTTTGGAACATTTTTATTAAATTCAATATCTCTGTTAATATCGATTTGAAAATGGGTTTATGGGGGTTTATTAGCATTCTTATGAATTATATATACTATGCTTTTATGGTAGTAATATCCCTGAACAGAATATTGGCAACTTGTAAAATAATATCGATTTTTTAACTAAAAAGGTTAAAATCGGCAGTCACTACAATAACTGTTCCTTTTTCATTATCCTGTGTTGTGAAAAATATTCTTGTGGATTTTATTGCCATGAATTATAACATTTGACCAAAGAAGTAACTTATTTCCCGTGATATGATCCATTAAAAAGTAAAATTTAAAAAGCCATACGAACTTTAAATGATTCATAAGCAGGCGTACAGTATTCACAAGTAATTTATGGATCAGCGTCATGAAATCCTTTTATATAGTAAGATAAGTTTCACTATAAAATGTTAGCTACTGAAGAATAATGTCACTTAAAGCTGCCCAAGGATGCCTAAAGCATTTTATTACTTTTCGGTGCTCTCTCTCTCTCTCCGTTTATATATATCTTTATATCTGCATATCTATATCTATATCTATCTATCTATCTATCTATCTATCTATCTATATATCTATCTATCTATCTATATATATATATATATATATATATATATATATATATATATATATATATATATATATATATATATATATATATATTGTATATATTTATTTATTTATTTATTTATACACACGCACACACACATACCTAATGTTTATCTGTCTGTCCTCCATGGAAATCGAGGGGATTCCGTATAGAAATCTCTAAACAGCTGTAACAGGTGTAACTTTTTATGACGAATTAAAATGTGCGAATTACAGTTATGAAAGTGGCGCCCCTGATATCCAATATTAGAACTAATTAGAAATAATCAAGTCAGCATGGTGGAAACATGGTAACCAACTACCCCAGAGTTTTTACGTATACAACAGTATCATAGCTACAACGGGTCGGATGGGTGAACGGACTGGTGGGGTGGTCAGGGTGGGTGAGGTAGGTGGGCAGGGTTGAGTGGATGGATGGGTGTGGAGGGACAGAGTGGATGGGAGGGTGGATGTGGTGGGCCAGCATGAATGTGTGAGTGGGTGAGTGAGTGTGGGTGAGTGGGTGGGTAGGGTGGGTGGGCGTATGGTTTGGGTAGATTTGTGGGTGGGTGTATGGTTAGGGTAGATTGGTGGGTGGATGGGTAGAGTAGATGGGTGGGTGGGTAAGCAGGGTGGATGAGAAGGATTTGTGGGTGGGTGAGTAGTGGGAAAGTGGGTCCATGGTAGAAACAGGTCCATGGGAAATATATCCCGGTGGAAATGGCCCTAAAGAAAACACAGGTTCAGTGGGTAAACTATGACCCAGGGGGTCTTATGTGTTGTGCTATGAGTAGTAGAATTTGGTGTCACCCGACAACATAGATGTGGTGTTAACTGATTATGATGATAACTGATTTTTTTCCAGCTTTAGAATCTGTCCAGTTAATATGAAAAATAAGGACTTATTCCATACACTTCTTCACACTTTAGGAATTGTTACGAAATGTAATTATGTATGTTATTATCTATCCATTCATTGTCCATCATCGAGGCCTAAAATCAGGAGTACAGGGGCTCAGATCTATGTTATTTAGTCCAGAAACTGAAGGTACATACCTCTTAATGGCATGATGTGAGCAATTTACATCAACTTGCCTCTGGATTTTAACTTATGTAAGACATATCCAGCTGGAGCAGCTTAACCCAACAGGCCACCAAAAAAGAACAATGAAAGAGTTCAACAAAAGAGACTCGAGGTGGAATGGCTCTGTGTGACATTTCCTGGGTAACATAATAAACAAATTTAAACAGTGCAAAATTTGTGCATATGTCAGAAATCTGTGGGAAATTATGGAGTGTACCTGAATCTCATTTGACCTTCCTTGTTATCCCTCCTCACTTGACCTGCGCAGGGATAAGTAATAATGCATTTACTGTTGTCCTGACGCCTGTCTATTTACACCACATTACCACCTATCCAAGCACACTGGAATACCTGATAAAAACAATAAATAAATATGATTCAGATTTTGTACAAAGATGCCTTAAGGATTCGGAACATGAGGCAAATTGCATCCCCTAACTGTGTGCCAGAAGGATGCAGTAAGAGAGCCGAGATACACATTTCTCCCTGGTCACTCAAACGAACGACTGGGTTTGGCTCAAATCTCACAAATAAAAGAGTGAGCTGGATATAGGCCAGCTGTCAACCTTCCATTTTTTTTTTTTTTTTTCAGAATTTGGCTCTCTGTCTCCTTTTAAACCAAAGTTAGTACAATGTATAAAGCAAAGAGTCGGCAGGAACCTCTGGCAACTTTGAGGGGTGGAGATTGTACTTGCAGCCTACCTGACTGAGACCTGGGGGCGTGGTTGAGCGGCGACCAGTAAAACCTAGAACAATAACTACTAAAACTGATCCTGTCTACTTGAACTGCCTTCTTATTCGCCCAGTCAATACAGTTACTGATGTTGCAAAAGGACCTTAATTACTATATGAACCATGGACCCTGAACTGTCAAAGGTCAAGACATTTTCACTTAATACTTAATTTTCAAAGGCCACTTTAGATGTGTTCAAAACAAAAATTTCATGATGAGCGTCAACACAGGCCTCATCGCACCTCTCCATCACCCGTGTGGCCTGGCCTGGTAGAGGTTTGTATGCAGGAGGAAAAAGATGGAGGAGGAGGAGTTTGCTGAAAAATTTAGTGCCCTACATTTCATGACAATAGTTTTTAACATATCAAAATGGAATCAGACACACAGAAAGGCAGACTTAGTGACATCTCCCGCGTCCTTGTGATGGTAACTCGAACTGCCTCAAGCCTTCCTAATATGCCTAACAACCTCGAAATGAACACACACACACACACACACACACACACACACACACACACACACACACACACACACACACACACACACACACACACACACACACACACACACACAAACCGGACCTCATGCAACAACCAAAACAACACCAGGAAGTTCAAAAATTCATCTCCAAAAGATTTCCGTTTCATAATTATTATCCAGAAACAACTTCCTCGTTTTCCAACCTCCCCCTCACCCCCCCCCCCTTTCTCTTTCCACCCTATCAAATTTTTTCACCTCGTTGCCTCCACCTCCCTTCCCCTGTACCGTCTACCTCGTGTGCCTCCCCTTCTTCATGTTTTCTTCCCTCTCTTATCTTTTATCTCCTCCCTTTCCAGGAATTTTCTCCCTCATTTCTTTAGCATTATGTTTTCTTATTTTCTCAGCCTGTCTCATTATTTCCTATTGTTATTTTTCATTTTTATTTTTGTTCGTCCCTTTCCTTAGATTAATTCTGTGAGAATATGTCGACATTCATTACGTCTGGGGAGCTCTTTTCCCTTTCATTATCATTAATCACCATCATCATCATCATTCTCTCTCTCTCTCTCTCTCTCTCTCTCTCTGCTTTTGTCTTTCCACTCTTTCACTCTCAATCTTCTCTTCCCCTATTCTCCTTATGCACCCACACTCCTGTCTCTGTGTCTTTCTCCTATATCTGTATTCTCTCCTTCCTTTCTATTCTGCCTTCCCTCTCGCTCCTCCTTTTTTCCCCCTTCCTCCTTGATTCCGTTTCCCCCCCTTTCTCACCCTGTTGTTCACTTCCCCTCTCTCTCTCTCTCTCTCTCTCTCTCTCTCTCTCTCTCTCTCTCTCTCTCTCTCGCTCGCTCTCTCTCTCTCTCCTCCTTTTCTTTTCACTCGTGTCTCTGATTGGGATAAAAATAACCTTGTTGATTTTAATGCATCAAAAACTCCGTTCTTTCATCTATCCACCCGACAAAATCTTTCACAGGAGTACCCTCTAACTTTTAACAATATCCAGCTCAATCCTGCATCATCTTTAAACATCCTTTGGGTTTCATTCTCTCGGGATTTATCTTGGAACGATCATATTACCTCTCTTGTAAAATCTGCCACCAAGAGATTAGGTGTGCTAAGCCGACTCCGTACCTTCTTTACCCCTGCACAGTTGTCGACTTCATACACGGGTTTTATTCTCCCCTGTGCTTGCATCCCTCCACCATTACGGCGGGCAGGTAACACCCGTCTAGCAACAAACTCTCATCCCTTTCCTGTCAAACTCTTTCATGCAAGAGTTAACCGTTACTCCCAGTCCTTCATTTATGCAACAGGTAAACCCTGGAACTGTCTCCCTCTGTCTGTTTTTCCTACTGCAATGATCTCCAGTCTTTAAAACGCAGTGTGTCCAGGCATCTGGAAGAGGACGATCTTGAATTTGGCTCTCTGTTATCTTGTTTTTGTTTTTTTCTTGGAGAGAGCAGTTTGCAGGCCACTGGCCTTTGGTTCCTTCTTCCTTGCATTAAAAAAAAAAACACTCCTCTTTTCGCCTTTCTTTACTTTTTATTCTTCTATTTCCATCTTTATACTCCCCTGATTATCTGTCTGTCTGTCTGTCTGTCTGCCTGCCCCCCCCTCTCTCTCTCTCTCTCTCTCTCTCTATTTTTATATATATATATATATATATATATATATATATTTTTATATATATATATATATATATATATATATATATATATATTTCCTCTTCTTTCCTTCGCTCATTCCTTTCTTTTCCTTCCTCTCACCCGATCACTTACTCATGTTTTCAGCGTATTCTTTTCTTCACTCCTTCTTCCTTTCCTTCCCCTTCCTTCCTGTCTTCCTGTTTCTTTCCTTCTGCTTTTCTTCCCTTCTTTAATCTTTCCATTTTCTCTGTCTCTTTCCTTCCTCTCTCGTTTCCTTCCTCCCCCCCCCCCCTCGTCCACCTCCATTCTCTATTCTCTCATCTTGCTCTCATCCCTCCTTCTTCCCCCTCCCCCTGTCGTTCCCGCGTTTCCACCTTTTCTCTCATCTTCCTCCCTCTCCACCCGTCCCTCCCCTCCCTCTCTCTGTTCTCCTTTCCTCCCTCACTCTTTCTCTTTCTCTCTAACTTCTACTCTTCATCCCAATCTCTTTCCAATCCCTTTTTCTTTCTCTCTACTCCTCGTCCCTCCCTCTGTCCCTCTCTCCCAGGCCTTCACAAAAATTTTCTTGTCATCGCTTCCTCCCTTCTTTTCCGCCTGTCCTTTCCTGCTCCTTTCTCTTCTCCCACTTTTCTCTTGTCTCCCCCTATCCCTCCTTCCTCCTTTTTCTGTTCACACCCTCCTTTCCGCTGTTTTCTTTCTTCCCCTGCATCTCTCTCTACTCCCCAGCTCCCTTCTCCCTCCTCCCTCCCTCCCTATTCCCCCATCATTGCCTTCCCTCTCCCTCCCTCCTCCCTCCCTCCCCCCTCCTCTCCCTTCTCCCTCTTCCTCCATCCCTCCCTCCTGCACTGCATCAAACTTCTTCCCTCCTCCAGACTTTGTTGTTGTGTGTGCGTGTGTCCCTCGTCCGTTTCTCTTGGCCTCGCTGCGTCCTCATGAACTTCAGTACTAAGTGCTGGGTCGCCTGACTGCGGGTTTGGGTTGGATGTGGGTTGGACTTCAACATAAGGGTTTTGCTATGGGATGGGTTGTGGGTTGGGTTGAGGATTGGGTGTCGCTTTAGGGTTGAAGGTAGGGTTAAGGGTTCATGGCTGGGCTGAGGGTTACGGGCTGGGTTGAGAGTTGGGCTGTGGGTTCTGCTGAGTACAAAGGAAAGCAAATTGCAATAGACCTATCGGTCCTTTCGTGGCTCTTTATTATTGGGAAAGGTGTAAGTAACAAATCTATTTCAAGAGTTAAAGACAAGGATAGAAAACCAGAAAGGCTTCCCAACTCCCGCCCACCAAACACTCCAGCTGAAGCTGGCAGGAAATAGTGAGAGGGACCAGCAAACAGCATAGAAAAGCTGTCATGAAAATTTCATAGGGTAAAGAAATGATATTTTACACCGTCTACCTGAAAGGGAAAGTAACATTAGGTCAACCGTTCATTCATTCATTCATTGCCAGACGCCATGTATCCCAGACGGGGTGGCCAAGGGCTTAGAGTTAATCGTTTTACAGGGAAGGGCACCAATCCTCCACCAACCCCACTTTATACGTAGGGATGTCAACAGCATCTGGTGTTCCCAGGCGGTCACCCATCCAAGTACTAACCAGACCCAACGTTGCTTACTGCTCTGAATTATCTATCTACATATCTATCTATCTATCTATTTCTATCTACAACTATCTATGTATCAGTATATCTATCTATACATATCTATCTGTATATATACATATCTATCTGTATATATATATATATATATATATATATATATATATATATATATATATATATATATATATATATATATATATATATATATATATGTAGGGGATAGGGGAAGGCCTTGCTGATATATGGGATACCGTCTTGGACAGCGTGGATCATGGGACCACCTAGAGATATATAGGGCTCCACCGAATATACTGAATAAGGTGACACAAAAAGTAAATCTCACCAGAAACTCTGTGGCGGGGAGGTGAGATTGTTTGTCACAATCCTTCCAACCAAACATGAATTTTATTGCAATTGATATGACGGGCGTTCCTGTTGGATCATCGTCTACTAAAGGTCCAACCGCACTGCCTCCTGTGCTTACGAGCAGTGTGCCACCGAAAGTGAGTAGGCACTGTGTTGGCAAGTTAGAGAGTAGGATATTAAACAAACTGAAATCCATGAAGATCTATATATACAATGTAAGAAGCCTCGCAGAAGATTAAAAACTTGATAACTTAATGACTGAATTGGAAAACATTAGTCGGGATATTGTAGGTTTGAGTGAGATCCAAAGAAAAGAAATAATTCTGCTCGAAGACAGCAACCACCTGCTTTACTACAATGGAAGGTAAAATAAAAGACTTAGTTGTGTAGGATTTCAAATTAACAAAAATTTTGCAGACAACATTGTTAAATTCAGCAGTGTATCAAACACAGCAGCATAGATGGACTGTGCAAAAAATACACCCTGAAAGTAATACAAGTATATGCACCGACTTCTCAAAGCTCAGATGAAGAAATAGAAACATTCTATGACGACATCTCCCTGATTATGGAAGAAATGACCATGTATACTATACTTATGGGAGACTTCAATGCAAAAGCTGGCAAAACGAAAAATGAGGAAGCATGTATGGGAATATTTGGAGCGGGAGAAAGGAATGAAAGAGGAGAAATGGTGGTAAATTTTGCTGAAACGTATAATATGAAAATAATGAACACGTTCTTTCACAAAAGAACAGAGAGAAAGTGGACCTGGAGAAGTCCAAATGGAGAAACAAAGAATGTAATCGACGTCACTAATGCAGATAAGCATAACACGATCACAAATGTCACAGTTATCAACAAAGTAAATATAGGAAGTGACCACAGAATGGTGGGTCGCACACCCAGATTCAATTTCCGAGGTGAAATAAAAATAAAAAGTTATGCAAAATAAAAATAAACCAAAACAAAGCAGCATTTCAGTCGAAAATAACGAACAGATTTCAGGCTCTAGGTAATGCTGAATGTGATGCTGATGAGCTGAATGATAGACTAACAAAAGGGCTAAGAGAATCAGCGGAGGCAATAGGGAAACCTAATGCAATCAAAGCCAAGAATTATTTGGAAAAGTCACTCGAGCTCATGAAAAAAAGGAAAGGAAAGGAAATTAAAAACAAAGAAAGATGAAATAGAACAAGTGAAATTAAATAAGCTTATCAACATGAGTTTGAATGTAATGGAGATGAGATGTCTGAGGAGTATGTGTGGAGTGACGCGTATGGATCGGGTCCGAAATGATGAAGTGCGAAGGAGAACTGGAGTTGTTCGGGAGATGGCTGGTAGAGTTGAGCAGAGGGTGTTGCAATGGTTTGGGCATATGGAGAGAATGGATAATGAGCGATTGGTGAAAAAGATAACTAGATCTGATGTGAGAGGTGTAAGGCTGAGAGGAAGACCACGAATAGGATGAATGGACAGTGTGAAGAGAGCGCTGGATGCGAGAGGGATGTCTGTTGAGCAAGGGAGAGTGGCTGTGCGTGACAGAAATAAATGGAGAGAAATTGTGAATGAATAAGTGATGACGCAGCCCTGAGAGGATATTCTCCCGCATTTGGTCTGAGCAGCTAGTCAGGTCAGGTGCGGGTAAGGGGATGGGTCTGTTATGATGTGGCAGGGGTAAACCAGTTCTGCTGTCGGGCCCTGCTGCGGATGTCACTGATTGCATTGCCCAGTTGACCCTTGTGCGGTGTGGTGCGGTGAGGATCTGTCCGTTCTCCCCTTTGGGGCTAAGATGCGAATGAATGTGTTTGAATGGATGAGTAAATGGAGAGTGAGTCGTCCTGTCTCGGCTACCTCCCTTTCCTTGGGGGAAGCAGCCTAGGTATATAGATAGATAGATAGATCAACATGAGACAAAGAGAAGAAAAAAGAAAGAGAAAAATGGATCACATAAAAAAACATCAAAAAAAGAAAAAGTCTGAAACAGGTCCGAAGTAAAATGGCACTAGGAAAGCAAAAAATTATATAACTAAGTGGTAAACATGGTGCAGTCATTTAATGCAGAAATAAGATGGTGAAAAGAGTTGAAGAATTTTACAAAGAAGTGTATGCATCAAAGACACTAGTACCAATAGCTAACTTATCAGTTGACTCAAGTGAAATACCTGAGGTAACACCAGACGAAGTAAACGTTTCTCTTAAAAATATGAAAAGAGGGAAGGCTCCGGGAGAAGTAGGAACAGAAGCAGATTTTGGCCTACTGTTGGAGTGTTGGATGCAGGAGTAAAAGTACAAAACAGGCTTGCCCATTTACTTAGTGTGCAATGAAGAAGAAAATTCCAAAACATAGTGTTATGTTATTTTACTTTAGAAAAAAGGCGACTCAAAAGTTCTTAGCAACTATCGACCTCTTAATTTATTATCAGTCATTTACAAACTCTTCACTAAAGTCCTTACAAACAGAATAACAAATTTGGAAAAAAAAACAACCTCGTGAACAGGCAGGATTCCGAAGCGGGTATTCGACTACTAATCATCTACACACAATGAATCAACTAATTGAGAAAACTACAGAATATAATTAACCACCGTGCTTAGGTTTTGTTGAATACGAAAAGGCTTTCGATTCAAGTGCAGCGCATAGCAATTATGAATTCATTGCGAGAACGAGGAGTAATTGAGAACATTTTAAAACTGCTTGAAAACATTTATAAAGAGGGAACTGTAACTGTTAAATTACGTAATGACTTGGAAAAAATTAAGACTGAGAAGGGCGTGCGTCAGGGAGATACACTTTCACCAAAATTATTTACAGCATGCCTAGAAAGCATTTTCAGAAAGCTAGACTGGGAAAACAAAGGAGTACACATAGATGGAGAAAAGCTGAACCATTTAAAATTGCAGATGACATTGTCCTAATCTCAGAAACAGCAGTGACATGAAAGAAATATTGAATGACCTGAACAGAGAAAGTCTCAAAGTAAGGCAAAAAATGAACTGCAGTAAAACTAATGTTTAATCAAAGTACACCAAAGAGTATCATCAGAATAAGCAAAGAAATTCTTGAAGAAGTCGTGGCGTATAATTACTTGGGCAAAAACTAAAAATAACGAAAGATCATGAACAGTGAAATAAAAAGACGCAGTACAGTTGGATGGAAAGCTCTTGGTAGGCGTAGAGACATTATGAAACGTAGCTTGCCAGTATGTATGAAACGAAAAGTATATAACGAATGTTTAACTCCAGCTATGACGTACAGTTGTGAGACCTGGAAACTGACAAAATCAATGGAAAATAAGCTAATCCGTTCTCAGAGAGAAATGGAAAGGTCAGTGCTGGGAATATCTTTAAGAGAAAAGCAAAGATCAGCATGGGTTAGAGAGCAAAGTCAAAGACATCATAGAAGTTATAAAAGAACAGAAATGGAGATGGGCAGGCCATGTAGCAAGAGTAAGAGATAACCGATGGAGCAAAAGGCTGACTGACTGGACACCAAGAGATTGTAAGCATAGCACAAAAAGGCCAGACAGGAGGCTGAGAGATTAGATAGAGAAATTTGCAGGAAAAACATGGCAAGATTGGTTCAGTCAAGAAATTTGTGAGAAGGTATGGGAGAAATTTGCAGGAAAAACGTGGCAAGATTGGTTCAGTCAAGAAATTTGTGAGAAGGTATGGGGAGGCCTTTGTTCAGCAGTGGACTTGTAATGGCTGATGGTGATGATGATGATGGTGATGATGATGATGGTGATGATGATGATGATGATGATGATGATGATGATGATGATGGTGATGATGATGATTGAAATGTATTATTCGGGAGTAACGGGAATAAACACTCTTAGCTGGGATTTAGGACGTAGATGCTTACCTAAGCGATTTTTAAAGATAAGTACTGAATTAAACTTTGCTATCTTGGAGGGCAGTTGTTCCATATATTTACAACCCTACTGAAAAAGAAATGCTCAACTTCATATGACTGGAATCGTTTATCAGTCATTTTATAACCCTTACCTCTAGTACAGTTTGACTGATCTACTGTGAAATATTTATCGAGTCATATGATCATGATCTGTTGAATAATTTGAATACATAAAGTAACTTGAAGGCACTCAGACCTCCGCCAATGCCATTGCCATGAAAAAGGATCCGGATCCGGATCCATGGAGATATTGTGTGGAATACATAGGATCATGATTCACCCCAAAATATGATCAATTGTTCCCTGACCCATGACCCACTCTTCCACGAAATTTTATTGAAATTAATTGAGACCTTTCGGAGATATTGTGCGGGATACATAGGATCCGGATCCGGATCCGCCCCAAAGTTTAATCAAGTCTTTCTTGGCTCATGGTCCACCCTTCCACAAAACTGCATGGAAATTCATTGAGAACTTTTGGAGATATTGTGCGGGATACTCCGGATCCGGATCCGCCCCAAAATTTAATTATTTCTTTCTTGTCCCATTCCACAAAATTTCGTTGAAATTCATTGAGAACTTTTGGAGATATCGTGTGAACAAACAAACAAACATAGGTGGATACATAACCTCCTCCAACTTCGTTGGTGGAGGTAAATGTCCTCTTAACCTGCGCTTAGCTAAGATAAAAAAATTCAGGGCCTCTAAACACTCCTCTTAGGGTTTATTTCTCTATCTACCGCACGTATCATTTTTGTTACCCTTTGCTGTGGTCTCTAAAGTTTCTCTCTCTCTCTCTCTCTCTCTCTCTCTCTCTCTCTCTTTTGAAAAATGTCACCAGAACTGAACACAGTACTCTAAGTGTGGCCATACGAGTGAATGATACAAGGTGAGAATGATATTTTCCAATTTACATACGAATGAATGCGATTACTTTGTTGATTTTCTCAAGAGCCTCTGTACACTGACTGCTTGGTTTCAGATCATCTGGTACTATTACTGCTAAGTTTTCTTCCATGCTTGACATTAATTAGTTAAATATTGTTCATAGTGTAACTGGCTTTCTCGTTTGTACCTCCACTGTTTAGTATTTTGTATTTACTAATACTAAAATCCATCTGCCGTGTCTAGGCCCAGAAACAGTCTATCGAGGTGACTTTGCGTTGCCAGCCTCTGTAAAGATATGTCTGTTCTGTTACCAGTTTTGGTATCACCAACAAACCGGGATAATTTACAAAGTAAACCTTCGTCAGTATCATTTGCATATATTGAAAATACAATAAGACCCGAAAATGAGCCCTGTGGCACGCCACCTGTAACATATTTCCAGCTGATTCTTTTCCATTTATTACGACACTTTACTTCCAGCAAAACAACTTTCGATACACCCGAACACACCGCCTCTGAACCCCTGTCCTATTACTTTCTGAAGTGGTCTTTTGTGGGGAACTTTTTGACTTTTTGAAAATCAAGACAGACAATGTCAACAGATTTTATTTTATTGTATTTATTCAGTATATCAACGAAGAAATCCAAGAGATTCATTGAGGCAAGATCGATTATTCCAAAAAGCCTCTTCTGAATCTTTGATGAGATTATTCATTTTTAAGAGTTCGGCCAGCATGTCTCTGATAATAGTTCCACCAACTTGCAGCTTGGGTTGAGGGTTAACACTAGGGTTGTTGGTTGAAGGCTTAGGGTTGAGGATTGAGGATTGAGCTGAGGAGATAGGTTGGGTTAAGGGATGAGGGTTGAGGAGTGAAGATTAAGTGTTGGGTTGAGGGTTGTATGTTGAAGGTGAGGCCTTGGCTGAGGGTGAGTTGAGAGCTGAAGCGATGGTTGAGGATAGATTCAGGGTTAAACGAGTGTGAGTTGACGGTTGAAGGTTGGGTTGTGAGGTTGATAGATGGGTTGTCAAACTCGTCCATAAGAAAATTCTATAACTGCATGCGTTATTCCTGCCTCCGCTACATGACTTCATTCAGATTTGGGGGAGACCTCTCGTATTGTAAGAACTAATCATCTGTCTGGGTTGTGGGTGGAAAGTTAGATATTCGGTTGGATGCTGCACACAGAGTGTGCAGCATCCAACCGATTGGTTCAATAATAGGATAGATGATTGCATAATTGAAACGCTAGGAGGTTGCCTTGATTAGTGGCTGGATACGCGAGACAGAGGCTTACTGTGTGTGGTAGTGTGTGGTGCTGTGTAATGGTGTGTTGTGATATGTGGCGGAGTGTGGTGGCGTCAGTCGGAATGTAGTGATGTGTGTTGAATGTAGTGGTGCGTTGTGGAGTGTGTCTGAGTGTGGCGGTATGTGGTGGAGTGTGGTAGTGTGTGGTGGAGTATGTTGGTGCTTAGGAAACGTGGGGGAATGTGATAGTTTGCGATGGAATGTGGTGTGATGCAGTAGAGTAGTTTAGTGATGTGTGTTGGAGTGTAATGGAGTGTGGTGGGGTGTGGTGAAGTGTAGAGTGTGGTGATGTGCATTATAGTGTATCAGAGTGTGATGGGATGTGGTTGGGTGTGTTGGAGCGTGGTTGAGAGTGGTAATGGACGTTGGAGTGACTGGTTATGATGGAGTATGTTTGACTGTAATGGAGTTTATAAGTGTGGTGGACTGCCGTGGAATGTGGTAGGGTATGGCAGAGAGCGGTAGTGTATGTTGGAGTGGTTGGGTGTGGTGGAGTGTGTTAGACTGTAGTGTTGATGAGTGTGGTGGATTACCGTGGAATGTTATAGAGTGTGGTGGGGTGTGGTAAAGTGTGGTGAAGTGTGTAATGTGGTAGTGTGTGTCATAGTAATGTGGAGAGTAGTGGAGGGTGGTGGCGTGTGTTGGAGTGTTGTAGTGGTACATTGAAGTGGAGTGGTTGCTTGTGGTGAAGAGTGTTGGACAGTAGTGCTATGTGGTTGGGTGTGATGGACTGCGTAAAGTGTTGTGAGGTGTGGTGGTAATGAATGGAGTATGACGGTATGTGGTGGTAATGAATGGAGTATGATGGTATGTGGTGGTAATGAATGAAGTATGATGGTATGTGGTGGTGTGCGGGGCTGTGGAGTGTAATGGTAATGGATGATGTATGATAACAAGCGAGCGACGTTTACTCTCAGTTAAGTCTGGAAATGAGCGGCCCGGTCCGACTCGACCTTCACAATAAGCAGAAGCTAATAACTTTACTCCTATGTGAAGCAGAATTGAAAATCCTTTTGCATGTGATATATTCATTAAATAAATTTTATCAACTAAAAACTCACCCATAAAGGCGTAGGAACCCCTTGGAATCTCAGGATTTCCAAAGGAGTGTTGGGCTCTAATCAGTGAGTATCTCAGTTACAAAATAAAATAAAAACATAGGCAATGCTACCCTGTTGCAACTCTCTACCTGACCAAGCACATACCCCTCACCTCCCGGTACACCTTAACAAGAGCATAACAGCCCTCACCCCCCACCCCTCTTCCTCTTCCGTATAACACAGAGACATTAAAACTTAAGAATTTCTGTTGATTATCAATGGTAATAATGAAGTTATGAGCGAAAATGATGAAATTATGACTTGTGCTTTTTTCATGTAGGCAGCCATTTTTTCTTGATGAAATAAGAAGCTCAGTCATGAAACTTCGTACATAATTAGATATTCATATAATCATTTATCATGAACAATTTCTGCCTTCTAGGTGCAATGGCTGCAAAGTTTTAATTTTTAAAAAATGCATAACAATAATCAGTTTTAGGTATTTTTGCAATTTCATAACATTATATAATCTCATGGCATTTTAACTACCAAAAGGCACCAGAAGGCGTATGAACAGATATTCCTGGAGCGTTTGAAGCCTGTACCTGTATTAGTTTCTGAGTCCTAGCCTGGAAACGAAAAATTCTCTCTCTACTTTTTCCTTATTAAAAAAATACTTAAGACAGTATTCTACCTATCAAAAAGTACTAGTTCACTATAAAACACATAACTATGTGAAATTTCATTACTTTCTAGTGAATACTTTTTAGTTTTGGCCTTTGAAAGAAATCTTTATTCCCGGCCAGCCGTCTCGCCGCCCAGCTCTTCGGACGGACACTTATTGATCCCAGTGATAACATCACCCTCCTCTGACTTTGTCAGGTGGAGAGTAAGAAGATTTTCTGCCGAAACAGTTTTTTTTTTTTTTTTTTAAATCACCTCCAGCATTAAATAGCGGAGATTCCACCTATAACTTTATACCAGAGGGAAATTGTGATCATGTGGCGCTCGCTCACTCGTCACACGCACACAAAGTGCACTACTGGTGCTGTGCTGTGTTGCGGGGTGTGTTGGTAATGGATGGAGTATGGCGATATGTGGTGGTGTGCGGTGTTGTGGGATGTGTTGGTTATGGATGGAGCATGATGGTATGTGGTGGTGTGCGTCCTGGTGTGAATGAAGTGGATTGATAAGTGAGGGAATAATTGGATAAAGCCCTTCAGCTTGTACTTATAATTTTATTGGTCTAACCGAATGTTTGCTTAATCAGCAGGCGAGTCTAACTTTTAGATATAAATATATACAGTACAGAGAGAGAGAGAGAGAGAGAGAAGAGGGGAGACTGAAAGATTAAGATAAAGATGAAGCAAGAGAAAACAGAAGCTGAAAGGAAGGAAATTGGTGGAGAAAGAAGAGAGAAATATGAGAGAGTGAAGTGAAAGAGGGAGAGGGAATGGATGGCGAGAAGTGGAGGGGAGGAGAGGAGGAATAAATGACAACGCTCTTTTTCCTGTTAGTCGTCCCCTGCCTCCTCCATCCGCTGCACCTATCTGTCAGTCTGTCTTTTATCCTCGTACATTTCATTGCACCAGTATATGCTAAAATACCAACTCAATTCCTTTTTTTTTTTTAATCAAATTCTGATCATACCGTCAATTAGACAGTCTGATCCCTGGAGGAGGGAGAAGAAGGCACCGTTTTCAACCGCCAAAAGTTTCAAAACTGATTTGTGATAAAGAGGGCGATGGAGAACATGAGGAGAAATCCTTGGAGGTGGATCAGCCATATGACGCAATGAGCAGGTAACGGTGTGTGGGGGAGTGGGACAACTAATCTGGAAGGAGAGGTAGTGTACAGCAAACACACTGTGAGGGAACAGGGTTGTAAGATACTGTATATGTGTCGTTGGTGAAGGGGTCGGTACTGGATGGGTACAGAAATGCCTGAATATCTTGTTTCGTCGAGGCCACCTCTCACAGAATGCAGCTGTCATAATTACTGTCACCAGATGATTTTATTAAACCCAGGACAGATTTTTTGGAGTGGATGAGTTAGAGATAGCTTTCAAAAACCGCTACTCAGCAAGGGTTTTTTCCATAGTTCACTAACGCCGTCTGGTGGTCAGAACTATAATTAAAAACGATTCATCCTACTGAAAACGTTACCATTTTCATTACCGTGGTCAAGTGTAGGTGTTTCATTCAGGCTGACATCAGACAGTTTTGCTTAACAGAATTAATCTTTGCTGTCAGATGGTTGAAAACTATGTTGATCAACACCTTAGGTATTATGAAACGTCATTTTGTTACATTATTAGGAATTGTAATGCAAGGTGTTTTAGGTACGGCTTCCCGTTCCTTAAGCACCTAACGTGTAGCGGGGCTCTCATTCGAGACCGGAGCTTAGACAAAAAAGAGAGAGGCAGGACACAAAAACTCCAGGCAATGACCTTACACGTGTATTATTCAGGCAGGGGAATCAGCAGATGTTACAGACACAATATTCTGGGTGATCATAAACTCTTATAACTAGATAGGGTTAATAGTATCCCGCAGGATACTGTGTGGGGATATAGTGACAACAACTCTTGAGGCGGAATATTCTAAATTAGTGTAGTCCAGGGTCTCTAAGCGAGAGGGGATGCTAGAACTATTTCTCACCAAGGGGGGGGGGTAAGGCACTGGGGTATAATTATGATTATGGTAGTATGAGATAGAATCCAGTGGTAGCGTGTTCACTTTGTTGCTTTCTACTCGTAGATTGCTTTTGCTCAATTACTGTCACTCCTCCACTGCTTTGGTGTTTATCTTATGACTGTATGGTGGTTCACTGTGTCTATTCTTCTTTCCAACACTTGGGTCTGGGCACCACCAGGAGGCTCCATGTTAGGGGACACGGGATCACGCGCAGAGGCGTCTGCTCTCGTCCAGGGCTGTGGGTGATGAAGGGGCCCGTACTCTCAGGGCTAGGGACAGGAGTGCGGCCCTCAGGACTTGGGCCGAACAATTGCCTGAACGATCGTTCAGGCTCCTGGTGGAGGAGGAGGTCCTCCACCATCGTGGTGTAGGGAGTTCCGACCCGGGCATTCTGGGGAGGGTCTGGGGTTCCCGAGGACTGCGGTCCCCAGGGCTGGGCGGCGCCGACAGGAGGGGGCTGCGGCACCGATCTGCATCAGGGTCCATCTGGTGGGTCTCCTCCAGAGCCAGTCGTAGGGAGCAGAGGCCGGGGGAGACTACAGGGCCTCTCCAATTCTCCTTTACACCCTCTGCGCTGGGGGTCGGGGAACAGGCGTCAAGCTTAGGTGGCGGGGCGGCTCTCGGCCACTTCCTGCCATAGGGCCCAGCTACTGGCCATGGCTTCCTAGGGGCGCAGCTACAAGGCGCCAGGGCCCGGCTACTGGCCATGGTCTGAGAGGGTGAGGAACTGCCAGCAAACCCAGGGACACCGTCGGAGAGGTTACAGGCGGTCTGACGAAGGCGGAAGCGGCTACAGGCTAACTCCTGCAGGAGGGGTGTAGAGCGGCTACAGGCCGACTCAGGGGGAACGCCTTTGGAGCGGCTACTGGCCATCTGACGAAGGCGGGAGCGGCTACCAGCCGTCTCCTTAGCGAGAGGCGAGCAGTACAGGCCATCTGACGAAGGCGGGAGTGGCTACCAGCCATCTCCTTGTTACCCTCAGAGTGGCTACCGGCCGTCTTAGCGAGGGGCGAGCGGCTACTGGCTGTCTTAGCGAGGGGCAAGCGGCTGCCGGCCGTCTCTAGGGGAACGCCTTCAGAGCGGCTACAGGCTGTCTGATGTAGGTGGGAGTGGCTACAGGCCGACTTCTTCAGGGGGGGTTTGGAGTGGCTACTGGCCGTCTCCGGAAGAACACCTTCAGAGCAACCACAGGTTGTCTCTTGACGAAGGCAGGAGCGGCTACCAGCCGTCTCCTGATTACCCTCAGGACGGCTACTGGCCGTTTCCTTAGCGAGGGGCGAGCGGCTACTGGCCGTCTGAAGGAGGAAGACACCTTCAGTGAGGCTACTGGCCGTCTCCTTTGGGGTGCTGGCAGGAGCTGGATAGTCAGCTCCACCCCTTAGCTGGTTGGTGAAGACTCGCCCAGAAGGTAGTGCAGTATTCCTGCTATGGCGACGGCGGGAGGGCTCTGGGTCATACGGGCGTCCGGCCCAGGCTGACTTAGGCCGTTGTCGCACCTAGTCCCGGCGCGCTGCTGCTGCTCCTTAGTGGGCTCCTTCTGGGGGTGTCCGGGAGTTCATGGGGGCACTATGCTGTATTCCTTGTGGGGGTGGCTGGGTGTTCCAGGGGGCACTATGCAGCATTTTAGGGATAATGCTCGACAGTTTCATTTAGTTGTGAGAAATCCAAGCAGGTAACCCTTTGACTACAAGACACCTCTCCTAAGGTAAATAAAACCAGATAATGGTACCAAACATGAAGCTAAAGGTGTCATCTTATTGAAGGGGCTGTCGGACATTTCCTAACATCGCAAAGAAAGGTCTCACCATAACCGAGAAAATCATCAGGCAGCAACGAAAAACAAAAAATGCGGTTGCGTACTTAAGGCCTTAAGGAATTATATAACGATTAGACTCTGACATCATACATTATGAAGCTTTTTAAGCTCAGTGTTTAAATGCTTTAGTAAAATATGATCTTTTGCAACATTTTTGGTACAACCATATGATATATTCAGTCTAGGGGACACCTCATGTACTCACTGGATACCAACTCCTATGGCCATCTACAGACAACTTTTTCTTTTATTTGGAATGTTCTTGTACTGGATATTAAATAGCTGCTGCCATGAAGTTAGTTACTTAAGGTTTGTTAGTTATTTCGTTGCATGAAAATATCTGATAATTACTATTATAATTATCGAAACTGGTTAAATGCTGTTGCTTATAAATCAATACATACACACACACACACACACACACACACACACACACACACACATTTATATATATATATATATATATATATATATATATATATATATATATATATATATATATATATATATATATATATATATATATATATGTATATATCATGATTCTGTTTTAGGAAAACAATTTCTGCTGACACGGCCTGCTTTCGTTGAGTTTCATTTCCGGAGCAGTCGCAGAGTTTACGGAAACGGTGCGTGTCGGTCTTGCTGGTCTGCTTACCATGTCACTTGTCGCTCACTCTTTTAAACTGGATGAAATCGTCTGGTATTACAAATGACAGCACTGACCTGACATCATACTGAATGGCTAACAAAGATTTTTTTTTTTAATTTTACCAATATGAAAAACTCCCTTTGGCATGACAAAAATTGTCTGACAGGAACGAAAACAGCACAAAAGATAATACCCTACCACTCAAGCTCCCATGACTCACTCTCATATGATTCTCTTCGTTTTTTCAGGGTTGCTTTCAATTCATAATTTTCCTTTATTCATTCACTCCCCACAATGATGGCGTCCACTTTACCTGTATTATGGCTTCTGAAGGGATGATTTATGTAGCTTTAGTTAGATCTCTATAAGTGAGCTTGTTAATGAATGCCATAGTTAACTCTTCATTGATAAGTTTCTCCCAGCTAGAAAAAAACACTTCAGCAGTGCGGGAATATATTCATACATGACGTTACCTTACCGGAAAGATGGTTCTTAGGTCCATTTTTCACTTTTCAAACTCTTAATGACAAATAAATGAAACACTTGGAAACCAAGATTACATATTGATCATGTTTCTTTTATATATATTTTCGTGTTTAACCCGGTAATCAAATGACGTGTGTTTTATTGGTTTATTATGCTTTTCCCCCCAATTTTCATTCAGCTCTGGACAGACTTTTTTTTTGGAATGTAAGAATGATACATAGTTTTTCTGCTACATTGAATTACTATTTTTTTTTCTTTTAAGTAGAATGGTGTGGATGGAGCAAGAGTACAAACTAAATGATGTCCTCGGACTGGTGGAGTTATCATGTTTATTCTTTATGACTGAGATATATTTACATTTCATATTACTAACATCTGTTTGAGTTGTTGCCTCCTTTCCATTTCATTATTTATCTCTTGTTTACAACATTTTTTTTTTTAACACAAATCAAATTACTATGTATCTAATAAACACATTTCACGCTTTGTCAAGAATTATTATCATATCATAGTTTTCTAATTAATCTTCTCTTTTTTCTTGCTGTGCGTCAGTGTTAGTAATTAATATGTCAGTATACGCTGCAGGCCAATTACGTGCCAGCCAAACAGGATGAGCTCAACCCGTCCTCTACTGTGACAACATTACTCTCCGCTGCTTTCCCCCTCCCATCAACCCTCTGTATGATGAAGGCAAATATTTACTTTGTTCTTCCATCTACCAGGCAATTTTACTCAGCTCTGGAGTGACTCGTGGTTGTGGAAGAAGTAAATCTGTGTGTGTGTGTGTGTGTGTGTGTGTGTGTGTGTGTGTGTGTGTGTGTGTGTGTGTGTGTGTGTGTGTGTGTGTGTGTGTGTGTGTGTGCGCATAGATGAATGAAACTCCACGGAAATAGCCCACCTTATTTCTCTACGTACGCGATTTGTAACACCAACGGAGCAAGAATCCCTGACAAAACAAACATTGGGAAGAAACTTAGAATGATCAATGATGTCAGTGCTGACTTACAGATTATGGTGGAGGGCAATGTGAACGGCAAATGACCGATTCTGGACACAGTGGTACGGACTGGGATAAGGGAGAGAAATGCCCAGCGTACCGTCGACCAATAAACAAGGATATGTCACTCATTTCCTGCACATAGTATGAGGACAAGGGTCGGGGAGTGTGATCAGATTTTTTTTCTCAGATCGCTCAGAAGATGCAGCAAGGAGTTTCTGTGAGAAGAATTCAAATATGTTATCGACAGATTCATAGACCTTTTTAATACAGTGTGATTATTATTAAAGTTAAAGAAGACAGAAGCAAGCATAAAAAACAGACGTCAAGATGATCTATCGGGGAAGAGATATGCACACGTAGCAATCAAAGACTCCCTGGTTACAGACTTTGTGGAGTCAGTATATATGGAAACTCCTGCAGAGAAGCGGAAGTAAACATTGCAGCATCAAGAAGAAAGTGAAGGTGAAAAGCAAAGACGGACACCAGTGAAAGCAGTGTAGTGCACAGCATGCCATGTAGAGAGTGGCGAATCCTCTCTGGTCCTTAACAAGAGGATATATGAATACAAAAATGACATTTGGTGTCATAGAGTGTCAAATTCTTTGGCTGTACATATTGCCAAATATTAACACTTACTGAAAAGGGAAGAAGCAAAACTCATGCACAAGGGTTTAAATAAATGCATAAGGAAGGCGGTGGAAGCAGCTCACATTTGTGCATACAAGATAACACGACAATTTATAGTGAAGGTTTTCTGTGTTGGGCAAGGCCAAGACAGAAACCGCAGTCAGGAGGTGAGGTGAGGTCACATCAAACAGGTCAGGTCATGGAAAGATGAGACAGCCAGCGGGAGGCGGGTTATCAGTACTTGAACAGCTTACATCACTCCAAGTGTAGCCTTCTCTTTGATAAAGGCCTCTGCTCGAAAAGCCAAAGAATAAACTCTCGCCTCTCATCTGTGTATTTTTCTAATAATTCTGTAAATATAAATTATACATGTACATACACATAGATAGATATTTAGATAGATAGATAGATAGATAGATATGGAGACAGAGATAGATAAATAGATGGATAATTTATAATTATAGAATGATTACGAAAATATAAAGATGCTCTGTTATTGTTCTCCAAGTTGCCGTGATAATTATTTGAATGACCTCGTGATATTTGGGGGCACAACCCTGTTTTATAATGGGTAGCTGCACACAGTCCCTCTCCTTTAGTACCCCACTTCTCTCTCTCTCTCTCTCTCTCTCTCTCTCTCTCTCTCCATCCTAACCCAGGTTTTAGTTTTCTCTTGCCTCCCCCTCCCTTGTACCTCTCCCATTTCTATACTCTGTCTCTCCCTCTTTTTCTCATTTCATCAACCACTTCTCTCCTGCTTTCTTTGCCCACCGCTCTATCTTTCTCTTCCATTCTGTCCTAACATCTCTCCTAATTTCCTGTCACCATCCTCTTACCTTGCCTGCCCTTCCTGCTGATCCCGTCTCATCCACTCTTGTAATTACCTCCATCACTCATCCTCTCCTTTCTTCCCATTCTCTCTCGTGTCTTCTCCTTCTCCTTATTCCTCACATCCCCATTCCATTCAAGGGACTGGCATCACGCAGGAGTCTTAAGTCGTAGGCTAAAAATCTCCATAGCATCAAAATGGTGTTGCTACGATGATGGTGTTGGCGCGACGACGAAAACTAAAGCAGCTGAATCTGAGCATCATCAAAACTTATTCCTTTGTTAGGGATGATAAATGAATATAACAGCGAACGATGGTAACCAAACAGCAAACATTATCTCGACACTAACATACGCGCCATACATATTCAGTGGCCCGGCATGGAGAGGTGCTGGTAGTGCAGGTATAAATGAAGCACAGAAACAAAACAACTTTCCATGAATACTCAGAACTGGGAAGATGAATTATAACAAATATAAGATGAACGCTAACGTACAAGCACGCTGTACTCCCTTGTGACTGTTTTGTATTGATGAGAATTAACAATTTTTAGCAATTACGGGCAGTGACTGAGAACTCATTCTTTTAGATGAATCTGTCCATAGTTCATAGCAGCTGAAACTGCCATGAACATTACACAAATAAAGCCACCAAATATTGAACTTCTAAAAGTATACATGGTTTACAGACATGACAATTATGCACTACAGTAACTTACACTGTACTAATTTCCTGGCATCAAGAAAGGACTTTATATATATATATATATATATATATATATATATATATATATATATATATATATATATATATATATATATATATATATATATATATATATATCTGTCTATCTATATAGTTATGGCTATCTATCTATCTATCTGTCTATCTCTCACTCTCTCTCTCTCTCTCTCTCTCTCTCTCTCTCTCTATATATATATATATATATATATATATATCTGTCTACACACACCCACCGAACACGTGACTTAGCAGTGAAGCAAGTACATGAATCAGTAGTTTCAGGCTGTGCAATCTTGTTTGGTGTATTACAGTACATTGTTACTAAGTCTACAACAAACAAATCTGGAAAATACTATCTTTTTTTTTTTTTATGTCAATTTACTAACTCTCAGATTTCTCTCTCTCTCTCTCTCTCTCTCTCTCTCTCTCTCTCCCCACTAACCCATTCCACACCCATTTCCCTCCCTACACATCTTTCTCCTTCCTCCTCATCACTTTCCCTCCACACACCTCCGCTTTTCAAACCCAGTCCCCATTTCCTCTATCCAAGGTCTACCTCTGCCCTACATGTACGCGGCTGTGGCAATGTTTAAAAAAGAAGGTATACATAAGTCCCTCTCTATACCACAAACGAGCATGTGCAAGCTTATTTGTGTACAGTATCTATGTGGATGTGTATATTATATGAGTATATCTGTTGAATATGTGGATGTGCGGTTATTTGTATATGCCTGCCTCCCTCCTCTTTCACATGAATTTTTTGGAAAGTGGGAATGTGTTGCTGCGTACAGGCCGGCAGCACTTGACGGATTAGTGGCACGTGTGTAAAAAATTGATACAGGAATATAGTGTAGTAAATAAATGATTGGCCATAGGGGACGAATCATCCTGGACGCTCATTAGCTTTTCGTCTGGCCGGGAGTAAACATCCACTGCAGTTTAATACAGCACAAGACACGCCTTACACTGAACAAGGCTAAACTCAGAGGAGCAATGTTATGCATCACAAAGAGTAGGAGGGAAGGTGAACTGTTATCATTACACACACTGCTCTTCAAGAAGTTTACCATCAGAACATTGAATGAAGGAGGTGCAGGGACAGAAATTCACGTAACATTCCGTCTCACTTCTCATTTCTTTATGGTGGCGAATATCCCTAAACAGAGAGAGAGGCTTGAGTTGGCTTGGTTTGTTTTTGTGCCTATACTGTACATGAGTCGTTGATATGATGTGTTAAGGAGTAAAGTAACGGACAGTCCGTAAGTTTGAAGCAGAACTAAGGGAATATTAAATTTTACCACCACGACTGTATCATACATGCTCACAAAATCAAAAGATGTTGATGTTTACCAGGGGACGTGTGGAACTATGCAGAGCGATTCTACATGATTTCGCCTCGGCAGAAATATCAAGCTGGGGGTGACGCACGCAGCGGTCACCTGCATGGCCGGTGAGCCAATATACTCTACGGGCCTGCATGCCACGTTTCGCTTATCCCCCCTCCCCCTCTCTCTCTTGCGCTCACTAATCTCCTTTGCATTCCCCCACTCTCTCCTCCGCCACGCACTTCCTCTCCTTGCCTGCCCTGCTTCTTCCTCCTCTCATCTATAACCTTCTTTCCTCTGCACTTCTCTCTCTTTCACCCCTCACCAGCTATCTTCCCATCCCTCCCCACCTCTGCCTCCCCCACTTTGCTTTCCATTGACCCTGGCAGTGGGGCAACGCTGGCTCTGATCCTTCGTCCGGGCCCCGTGAATAAGAGGATTAATTTGACCTCCTTCATTTTTCGCTGATCCAGTGCCTATTGGGTGGTGTTGTGGTCGTGTCCGTGTCACTTTCACTACGGGCTGGTTTAGTTCACCAGGAAAGTAAATTTGTTCCTTCACATACTAATTTAAGATTAGTTCCCTGTCGTCGCTAACCAGGATTTGTGCTTGCAGGGAGGACGATGAAACAAGAGTGGAGAATCTCCCATATTTTTTTTTTTTTTTTTTTTTTTTTTTAATAGAAGCACACGCAGTTCCAGGGAGTTTACGTGCCTGGTTCTGTTTTTCTGTCTGGCTTTCAAGATTAAGTAAAAACTATTGAATGGAACTGCAACACATTTGGCATATCACTGAGTGCCATCAGAAGAATAGGCGAGTAATTTTGAGGGCGAAAAAGATCATGGGTCATGGATCAATGACGGAGGTTAAAAGTTCTGATTCAATTCTGACCAACCTTGATCGACGGGTTGAGACAGAAAAGTCTAAATACTCAGTTTCGACAGCAATCAGTTGGAAATAAAAGCCACAACACGCTGTCAAAGACTCGGCCTTGAACTATGAAATGTTTTGTTAGATTTGGTTGAATCTAGTGGGGTTTAAGGTTTAGTCAGATTTGAATTATCCTATTATCAGGATAACAGGCCAGAGTTTATGGTCATAGGGTAAGGTTAACTCCTGATTCGATCTGAACCAGATAAGGATGAAGTAATTCAGTTCTGAGGGCAATTGTTCAGAGGTCAATGACACAGATAAGTGCTAAATGTTCAGCACTGAGGCCACTCCACGCAGTCAGTGCGTATTTGTCTTGTCCGAGCACGTAGCTCATCCTGGATCAAACCTTGGTGGCGAAGCAGGCTATTAACAGTAGATCATAGGCTGGGGAGGTGCCTCAGTTTATCATGTTTACACGATTATTTTCCAAAAATTTTTGTTTATCATTGTTAAAAAATCATGTGTCCCCTGACTGCGTGGATTGTTTAGATCAGCTATACGGCGCTAGTGTTGTTCTCTCTGACTCCTTGTTGCTACTGTAAATACGATTACTGGTTACGAAAGAAAGGTTACTGAAAGTTGGTTTATTGTTCAGTATTCTCGCGCTCAACTTTCAAGTAAGTTTCTTTACTACAGGACGCCTTGGTGTTTATGTAACTATTTTGACCAGCGAGATAAAAGCTAATGGTGGTAGTTTATTATCTTCATCCTCAATTTCATCATCAGCCTAACAAAAGATACTAGATTTTCTCTAATAAGACAATAAGATATGGATTATCATTCATATGAAGCAGGATGGTATAAATTTTAGCACCTCGGCCTCTTCCGTCACGTGAGATTCAACCTATGTGTGCTTTTATTCCTCTAAGACTATTAGATGGATTTGAATTAAATTTTCCAGGTGAGTTAGTTTTGTTACTGAGAAGGCCTTGCACTATATACAATTTTCCATCCATGATTATCAGGGGGGTCAACTGCCTCACCAGTTAAAAAAATCTCAGATATAGTGCAAAGAGGGTTAATATGGCTTTGACATACAACATACATGTTGTACCATGAACTCTCATCCGTAATACGATATTTGGGGAGAGTGACCCTTCAGTGATTCTTGGGGGTGGTTGGGCCAGCTGCCTTCCAGAAATGAAAACGATCAGAAATAGAGGGCAGTGAGCTCATGTCTGAACTGTCTGCTTGCACATCCGTCTAACAACAAACTCTCATCACCCTTCTGTCCAACTCTCTAACGCAAGAATCAAGTTAACCATTTCTCCCAGTCCTTCATGCATACAACAGGTCAACTCTGGAAGTGTCTTCCTCTATCTGTGTTTCCTTCTGTCTATGACCTCCAGTCTTTCAAACGCAGTGTGTCCAGGCATCTCGAAATGAATGGATCTTGAATTTGGCTCACTGATATCTTGTCTTTGTTTTGTTTTCTTTGAGGGAACAGTCTTGCTGGTCATGGGTCTTTTGTTCTTGCATTAAGAAAATGTAGTTCAACGAAGCTTCCCCGGTCAGTTCGTCTGTTTTTTTTTTTTTTTTTTTTTTTTTTTTAATGTCAGCTAATACAATTATAAGATTTTCCACCATTATTTTTAGGGGGGGTTGGTACCTCCAAAACCTATAAAAGATATATACAAAAGAGGGAAGGAAGGTCATATATCTCTTTGACATCTTATCACTACCACATGCTGTACAATGGAATCGCATCCATAATGAGATATTTGGGAAGCGTGCTTCCTCCAGTGATTCTTGGGGGGTCAGGCCCCCTCCCAAAAATAAAATGTATCAGAAATAGGGGAAAGACTTTAATGAGACATATCCAGGTGATTACGCCTGGTTACTTCTAAGGTCTTCTGCTATTTACAGTTTCCAACCAAGATTTTTAGGAGGGGTCAGCCCCTTCACCAATTAAAAAAATCTTAGAAATAGTAAAAGGAAGGCAGATATGACTGATAATTTTGTACATGTTGTACAACGGATTTTCATCTGTAATGCGATATTTGGGCAGCGTGATCCCCTTCCTCAGTGATTTGTAGGGTGTCAGCCTCATCCCAAAAATAAAAACGATAAAAAAAATAGGGGAAATGAGCAAATGGATTTCAAGGCAATCGGGTTGCATACTGGAGGACTGGGAATGAAGTTTAAATGTTTTCTCTAAATGTACAGGAAGAAACTGCACATCTACTTTATTAGGCTTTCATAAGTTTAACAGAGTATTCATCCTTCTAGAATCATTTTTTTATCTAAAATTGGGTTGGAAGCTTCATTCCTAAGTATCAAAACCTTGCTTCCATATGGCAGTTCAAACGAGGTGAAATGGCACTCGTCACATCGTATGTTAATGACTATTGCCGGGGGTGGGGGGTAGGTGTCTCCAGGTCACGAAATGGATCCCAGTCTAAGGCAGAGAACAATGGTTTGGTGTTTGGTGTTTTGAGTTACGCTATTGCCCCGATGCCATAAAAATACCCCAGTTTATACCATCCCCTTGTTTTAACTGAGAGTGTGCTAGTAAATAAACAGAATGAACGCTGCGTATTAGTTCTCAGTTACTGGCATGTGAAGGTGTGTGCCGACATCTGTTGGTTGTAAGAGGACTGTTGGGCCTCGGGAATGAACTGTGAAATCTATGTTGAAAGTCAAATAAAAATGAAAATAAAAATAAAAAAACCACAGGGAATTTAACCTTTCATTTATTCCCCCTCCTCCCACCCACACTATACACACGGGCCAGCCGGGGTTTGTAACCCTGACAGGGAAGGGGTGGACTGCCGGGGTGGGAGTGCGTGGTGTATTGCAGTTAGTGTAGTGAGAGTGAACATGGCCGTCTCCATAACTCACCTCATATATTGCATTTTATCTCTCACCTTTATTGCGTTTTGCAGGCTCATAGTTTTTTCGAGCTGTTTTACAAATTCATTCATTTTCTTCTTTTTTCCGTCAGCAAAACTAATTTCATTGGTTACAGTAAGTCCCCTGCTGCTATTTTTTTTCTGGTCTGATATTATCACTATCACATTAGAGGTTGTATATAATAACTGAATCCTTCGTATTTGATGGCACAAAACACTTGCTCCTGTGCAATGTTGTACACCAGCGTGTTCCAGTATGTAGCATTCACTGCCCCCCCCCACACACACACACACATACATACTCGTACATCTCTCTCTCTCTCTCTCTCTCTCTCTCAATCAATCTATCTATCTATACGGAGAGATATCTATCTATCTATCTATCTATCTATCTATCTATCTATATATATATATATATATATATATATATATATATATATATATATATATATATATATATATATATATATAGATATACTGTACAGTATATTTATTTATATACGGAGAGAGAGAGAGAGAGAGAGAGAGAGAGAGAGAGAGAGAGAGAGAGAGATGGCTGTGCTCAAAAGTAAAATGAATATGGTTTTTGGAGCCAGGACAACAGTGGAAGCAGCCCTCCTGCTGGGTTATACCCGAAGCCACATTAACAGCACAGCATGTCAGCACTCCGTAATTATTTTCGCGGTAATGAGAAAAGTTAAATATACTGATTTAATTAGTATGAAGGTTGGGAGTGTATGTACCTGGAGCCAGACCAAGCACGAGGTCAATGTCAGAGGAGCCTATGAGGTCATGAGGTGGTGGTCTCAATAGGCGAGAGGCGGTGGGACGGAGGACAGCGGAAGGAGTCGTGGAGCGTGGGGTAAAAATTCATTAATTCACCTGGCCATTTACAGGTATTTACTGAAGTTGGCAGTAGCGTCAGTGCTGATTATCTGAGAAGTCAAAGGTGGAACGAGGAACATTTGTAATTAATGAATAGCCTTAAGGATGCACGGGATACGTTGTCGTGAAGCTGATAGCATAAAGGATGCAGAGCAACAACAAGAACAACAACAACAACAACAACAACAAACGATGATCAACAGGTATTTGCAAAGACTGAAGGGGTCATTATAAGTATACAGAGAAAAGAAAAATAGGTTTGAATGTATAATTATGTTAAGAGATGCATGGGGTTTTGGTTTAGGAGTGAATATGGGTGTAGAAAGAGTGTTTTAGAGAGAGAGAGAAAAAGAAAAGAAAAATGACTGAATGAGGGGGAAAGATAATACTGAAGGCTTAGTACCGTCACAGTGTGACCTACGGAGCACAAATTGTTATTTGCTTATGTAAGACAAAGAAACTGTGAATGGGACTGTGACCATCGTGTTTAAATTCGAAAGTGAGTGGTCTAAAGTCAATAGAAACAAAAGGCAAAATCAGTGGTGATTTGAGGATGATGTAGAAAAGGAATATGGCGACACAAAATCAGAATTAATATTTTGCTATAAAATATGGGTGGAAACTGTAAGAAAGGGAAAGAGATGAGTGAGTGTCTAAAGCTGGTGTGTGACAGGCGTGGCCCCAACAACTAATGGAATGTGTAGTTTAGCATGGTGTTAGAGATCATAAGGCTGGTGTGTGTGTGTGTGTGTGTGTGTGTGTGTGTAATTCACCGGGTCGGTCAGTATCACTTGATGTTCGTGTGTGTGTGTGTGTGTTTGTGTGTGTGTGTGTGTGTGTGTGTGTGTGTGTGTGTGTGTGTGTGTGTGTCTAAAGATGTGAACGATAACTATAAATAGATCTGTACCACAGCAGAACAATCTATTTCATGGAAGATTACCAGATAGTGTACTTAGCTAATGGTAATCATTAGAGCAAAGCAACGTTGTGTCACGGTGGTGAAAGAAATTAACATAATGTAATATACTGTATACTATACTCTGTTCACTTTGCCTTGGTCTAAAATTGCCTTCCCTCCATCTGCTGAGTTATTACACTAGATTAAGACTAGAATATGATGCTTGTCACAAAGAAGTGCACCAGAACGTATGTAGAGCCACACTATCATCTTTTTCTGCCACTGACCTATGTGAAATAAGCTACAGAACAATGAAAACTTTCGCCGAGCCAGAACGAATGAACCACAGCTGCGTGTTGCCACTCCAGGGTTCCAAAGATGAATTATTGTTTTTGCTGTGTGGAGCAGATTGTTAGTTATCAGTTGAATATATATATATATATATATATATATATATATATATATATATATATATATATATATATATATATATATATATATATATGCTTAGGAACGATTTAACCCCTCTCCTCAGCGGGTGACGAAGCCCTAAGTGAATTGGCAGAATGGGCGACAAGTGTATGCGCTTTTTTTTTTCTTTTCATACTTATTCGAGCCAGATCAAGTTGAAACACTGTCAGATAAACTAGTATGAACGTCTGCCGCATCTTAGAACCGTAGTTGGCCCGCCAACCCAGATAGCCTACCACATGCATCCAAGTGGACCATCTTCCGGTCCCTCCATCCCCACAGCTCGGCAACCCCATCATTCTAACTAACGTGACTATTTGACTGTGTGCCAATCCCTGTATGTCCTTCCCCCACAGTAGGCCTGCCCTTATTGAAATGTCAAATGCCCCCTGATGGAATAATCACTCAGTACGGTAGCCTACCCTTTTCTCCCGCCTCTTACTCTTTTTATGCTATTGAGCGATTGTTAAAAGTACCCGATTATGCAGCTTAAGATGAACTATTATTTCATTTACAAAATTTACCCAAGGTAGAGTAAAAGTATCATGATACGAATGTGCTCAAGTAAAAGTAAGGAAGTGTCAGTCAATTTTCGGAAAACTACATTTCTCGATCCAGGAAATCTGACACAACCACGGTGTGGACCATGAGGGGAGATCCAGAATAATAGGTAATTTTATATAGGATTTTTACGTTAAATATACTTTTCCGAAAACAAATGTATAGACCTAGTGGAACAGATTCAGAATAACGTGATCTACGACGTGGTTGTGTAAGATTTCCTGGATCGAGAAATGTAGTTTTCCGAAAATTGACCTGGGTTAGCTATGGCCGTTGATGATGATGATGATGATGATGATAATGAGAGAGAGAGAGAGAGAGAGAGAGAGAGAGAGAGAGAGAGAGAGAGAGAGAGAGAGAGAGAGAGAGAGAGAATACTAGTTAAATTTTTAATAATAGTTATCCCTAGCATTGCCCGGCTGAACCGTTTTCTCTCAATATTACCCCGAAGTAAGAGAGAAAATGGAGGTGTAAGGTTAGCTGTGTTCCTTCCTTCCCTCCCGTCTCACCACCACCCATCCTTGTCCCTTCACCTGTGTCCCACCCTCACTCTTTCACACAAGACTCCTCTGTTTGTATTTCATCACCCTCTAATTTCTCCTATACATCCTCGCCTCTCTGCCATCCCCTCCCCTCCTCCACTCTTTCCCTACCGCCCTCTCTCACGGCAACCGCACACATGGGACCTCCCTCTCGACTCCTTCCTCACCCACCTTCCTATTCCTTTCCCCTGCTTCCCTAGCCATCCGTTCCCCAACCCTCTCATGACAGTTCTCCGTCTCCCCCCTTTGTGCTAATGGCTCCCAAACCCAGACACTACAAAATGATATCTTCGAACTTACGGAGAGTCCACCGCCGCCTGGCTGAAGTTTTCCCATTATGCTTTATCTCATCATCCTGCTGTTATCTGCCTTCAGGAGGTTTTCCCTCACTCCCGTCGCCCCAGACCCCCACCCAGGCTTCGGGGCTACCACTGCTATCATACCCATTCTGGCCAAGGCCTGGGTACATACATTCGTCGCTCTATTCCTCACACCCTTATTGTCAAATCACCTGCCTCCTCTCACTCCTTCCTCTTTCACTTATTTCGCCTCACTATCAGCGATGCCTCTTTATATATATGTAACGTCTATCTCAGTCCAACTGGGGCTGACCCCACTACTTTACCTACATCCCGCTCCTCACATATCTTTTACCTGGGCGATTTTAGTGCCTCTCATCCGTCATTTGGTGGTTCTCGTGTTTCTCCTGCTGGTCATTGTCTCCATGACTTTGCCAGTAACAATCATCTGCATCCTTTCTCCACTCCTGGCAGGCGCGGATCCAGGGGGGGGGGTCCAGGGGGTCTGGACCCCCCCCTGCTCGGGCTTTATATATAATTCTTTAACCTTTATTCCAACTGAGTAAAACCAAATTTCAAGTGTGTTACGTGTGCAGGCTGTGTATTACGGATAGCGAATATAGTTATTTATCTTGTTTTACGTAACAATTCAAGAAGACAAAATTTGTTGGATTATTATACTTATCCCATTTACCGTGACTACTTGAGGTTTTCTTTGAAACGTATTTTATTTAATGCATATATAAATGTAACAGACTCTGTGTTGCTTCAATCAGACTGATTAAATGCTTCGACAATAATCTTATATAATTTTGGCAATTATCAATGATTCGTGCAGGCCATTTTATAAACAAATAAATAGTTACCCCTGTACTTGCAGGGTGGTTTTCTGTCGTTGGTCATGTGACCTCAAATTGTTGTGTATTATAATGTTGTAGGTAATTTCTAATCAGACATAAAATTTAGTTAATACTGTTTTAACAGAAATTTACTAAATATAGAGATATTATATTTACAACTTTATTCATTATCGAATCCTCGCAACCTCGAACGTTCATTGTTGACAAATACTCACGCCACGGTAGGAAGGGCTGATCATGCAGGCTTAAGTTGAACTCCAGCGGCAACAACAGCAGGGGTGAAAACAAGGAGCATGTACAATCTGAAGGAAATTTATTTCTCTGGTTTACCATGTTCATTTTTCAGCTTTCTGAATATGAACCAGACATTCCCCGTTTGGGTAGTTTACAAACTGAGCTAGAGATCTGGCGAGGAAGGTGGAGGAATTGTGAGAACAGCACTCAAATCTTGTTCTAAGGATTTATTTCCCAATCTTTGTGTGATGCTTCAACTTGGATGTCTCATTCTCATCATTAGCTCTGAAGCAGAACAATCATTTTCTGCTGTTCGAAGGACAAAGACTGCATTACGATCAACCATGGGGGAAGACGGCCTGAGTGCCCTAGTAATACTTAATTCTAACTGCAGCCTTCCAATCAATGTAGATGATGTCATTCAATGCTTCATCCTCAAAAAGTCAAGCCGACTCTTTTTTACACTGTATAGCAAGTAGGCTCCCCAGCTGTGGTGAAATATTTATATGAATGGATCCATTCCCATAATTTTAATGAAGAGAATACTATAATTTATTTATATGTGTAGCTTTTCAGTTCCTTAAATACATTTTTGACCTACTGGTAGTTCGGTTCCTTTGAAGTCTAGTCTGTTATCAATTATTAATAAATACAATAAAACATATCTGTGCTGAAATTTTCACATTTCCAGCGAAGATTATTGTACTCTCCTATGCAAGGAAAATGGATCTGAGACTCAGTACCATATATATTCTATTATTCCTTAATGAGTTAAGAGATCTATTTATGCAATAAAGCGCATCTGAGAGCATTAAGTTTCACTTTCTAGCTAAGATTATTGTACAATACTTTCAAATGCGAGGAATATGCATGCGAGACTCTCAGGTGCAATTTTGTCCTGTTATTCCCTAATGGTCTTTATCTTTTAAACAGACTTTTTTTTTTCTTAAGGAAATATCATTGTCTTGCATATATTTATCTCCGTTTTACTATATTGAATATCATCTTCATTGTCAAATATATTTCTCCATAGGCCTCTAAATTGCCTCTAAAATTGCCTCTAAAGCTGCAAAGGCTCGCTTTGCTCGCCACCCCCCATCCACCTTCACCCTTCCATCATGAACATATAATGACTGAACCCCCCCCCTTTCAGAAAATCCTGGATCCGCCCCTGGCCTCGTCTTATTCATGCTGGGGGATGCCATCTTGATTACGTCCTAGGCAGCAACGTGGTACAACATGCTGTCACTGTTGACATTGTCCCTACTCTTATCTCCGACCACAATGCCATCCTTGCCACATATTCCATTCCCATTCTACACTCCCAGCACCGCCATGTCTGGAAAATGATTAATATTCCTATTCCGTTGCAACTCACTTTCAAGGACATGCTAACCACTTGGTTTGCCATTCGTTCACCGCATCAACTGAACTTTACTCCCTAATTACCGTAGTACAGACCTTCTATCATCATTATGTGCTGCAAGTCAATCGTACGAAAACCTCTGCCCGCCAGGCTGGGGAGTGGGTACGGGATCGCCGTCTACCCAAGGGCGAGGAAGACGTGCGGCGAGCGGCGGCTGCTCATAACCTTCATTCCTGTCTCACTGCAGCCAGGTCTTCCCGTGAGCTCAAACACAGTGTTCGCCAGGTGTATTGACATGACTTTCTCCAGCATATTAAAGCACTCACGTCTCAATCTAGGGTTTGACTGCTTGTTAACAGAGTTGTTCAGTCACGTGAGTCCTCTTTACCTTTTCTACACCACAGTCCTGTGGAATATGCCAACAACCTAGTTGATAAATGGTCCATCCAATCTCAATTAACATCCCTGCCTTCCCCCATCAAGGCTCGCCTCTCGGCTGCTAGCGGCAGCAGACTAGCACGCATTGCAGAGGCCCCACGCCCTCTCCCCTCGATGATCATCCCATCACCAGTGATGAGTTGCGTCTTGCGCTATTGCAAGGCGCGGCAACTGCCCCGGGTGATGACAGGATCACCTATAATGTCCAGTGCGACTGAAATTATAGATAATTAGCTGGAACTGATCTTTCATTGCAAGGCCACTTTTCCCACAGAGATGTTGTGTGGGATCAGAAATAATGTGGTTCTTGTTGAGTAACATTCTGAAAGATGGTCTTGTGAAGCTGCAGCTCAAACATTTCTAGTGCACTTGGTTCAGACCATTCCCACAAATGATAAAAAACAACTCTCCAGATTCTCATTCAAGCTGCATGTACTCTTCATTCACACATAATGTTGCATTCAGATCAAAGACAATAAATAGCTGTATGCAGGTCGTATAAAAGGCTGTTTCAAAGAATTTCTTTGTTTTACGAACACTCGATCAAAGACAGGAACAAACAAACCACCAGTTGATTTACGTAACCGTCCTGTGACGGGCTGTAACACTGAATACCTAAGTCTACTAACTACTGAGCAAGTATTTTTGCTTTTTTTGTGATATTGCTTCGATGATAATAAATGTTTACTCATCTGTGACGTCCATTTGACAAAGGGTAGGGGCAGATATTTAGGGAATGCAAGGGGTACGAGCAGATATTTAGGGAACGTAAGAGGTACAAGCACAGACATAGGCTAAGAACCACTGAGCTATAACGACGTCTGTCCATGTTCTTAGATAATTCAGCGCCTTATATGATCGAGGTGCTGTAGAAGGGCGCCTTCATGTGATGGCACTGATATAACCGGATGGATCATTGCCCAGTTATAGAAAGTCTCTCAGCTTCCTCTGTATTCCCTGAATAGAAGATGGTGGACTGCGATAGTCAACATAAGCCTACAGTCCACTGGTTTCACGTTTCAGGTGAGTCTAGGGCCACAACAACAATAACAACACAATCGTAGCGGCAAAACACTGTTTTAATAATCAGAGCACCATATGTACATGATGGTTATATTTGAAATACACATATGAACGAGTAACTACGTCTCTCTTGTACTACTATAATGTTACCATGAATCTCTCTACTCTTACAACTAGGAAGCATAGGTTCTAAAACTAGGATCGCTGCCGATGCAGCTTATCAATCTATCTATCTGTCTGCTTATCTGTATCTGTCTATCTATCTATCTGTCTGTTTGTCTATTTAGCTGTGTATCTATCAATCTGCTTATCCATCTATCGTTTGCACGGCTTTTGTTCTGACTTCTGCATTGATGCTGACCAGCAAAAATCACGAGAATATATTTGTCACAATGACTTCTGATTTATTACTATTTGTTATTGCGACTATATATATATATATATATATATATATATATATATATATATATATATATATATATATATATAATCTCGGTCTTTGTTAAAACAGAGTTTAGTCCTGTATACATACATAATACTCGATGTTACTTTTACTAATACAGACTAAGAAGTCTATAAACTTTTAACATCGAGGACGAATAATTATTTGTGGCTAATAATGTATCGTAATACAGTTAATTTATATAAAAAAATATCCGAACGGGGTTAGGGCAGCCTACCCGTAACTGTACCGCCTGACAGTAGACAGAATACAGAATAGTCGGCAGTTAACTGACTTAATTAACAGTATCAGTTTTTAGGTGAATTAGTCTATCAGCAAACGGCCCTAGCCAGATATAATTCTTGCAAGGGACTGTTAGGCTCAAACCTTGTAGAGTGAGAAATTTTGACTCACTAAGAAAAATATTGGATGTGTGTGTGTGGTTAGGGGAAGGGGGTGAGTACTTGAAAATCATTATCCGACTGATATAGTTTATAAGGCAAAATAAAACATTACCATTATCTATTTTTCTTTTTTTGACAGGTAAGCGGTGTGTCCTGGATGGTTAATGGGAAGGCTGGTGGTAAGTACTGATCAACAAGAGACTTGTAATACATAAATAGTTTTAATATTACACCGACGTGCACGTAGAAAGAAGGGTGTAATGTTTTGCCCGGAGTGAGTGTGTTCGCCTGTCTGTGTTTTGACTTCAACATGTGATGTTCAGCAACAACAATCATGGAAATATATTTGTCACGACTGACTTCTGATTTATTACAATTTGTATTTTGGACTATATATATATATATATATATATATATATATATATATATATATATATATATATATATATATATATATATATATATATATACATATGTATATATATATATATATATATATATATATATATATATATATATATATATATATATATATATATACAGTACATATAATTATACACTGTTTTTGATGACAAATTTACTTCGTCCACCTTTCAAGTCGTCAGTCTTCACATAGTTTATCAGTTCGTCGTCTCTCAAACGTCTTGGTTTCTTTTCTATCGAGGTCGATTTTGCGAAGATCTTATCACTTTTTTTTTTTAACTCGCAAACGTCAGGTGTATCCCTCAGTTATGCCACAATCGAAATTTTAAAAAATCACTCTGTGATTCTGGGTCGAGGCCTTTTTCGACCTTACGCGGAGTAGAGTTCTCATGGTGGAGCAAAAGACTTTTCGTCCTCTCTCTCTCTCTCTCTCTCTCCTATTTATGTCTATTACTGGAGTCCCTTCTGCTCTGATGTCTCATCTCAGATCCCATTCCCCCGTTGTGACTGGTGATCAACATCCGTCATGCTAGCAACATTTTACCAATTCCTTTCTCTCCATCTCTCTAATGCAAGTGTTACCTGGCAGTCTCAGTTTTTAGTGACACAGATGGTTGGCTCTAGAACTGTTTTCTTCAGTGCGTCTAATCGACTGCCATAATTTCCAGTACTACGCAAAGTGTTCGGGCATTTAGAAATAAACGGACTTTGATTTTGGAATTCTTTTTACTTTTTTTTTGTTTTAGGAAAAAGAATTGTAGGCTGTTAACCTTAGGTTCATAAATTTTTGTCATAAACAAAGACCTATCTGTCTATTGCCAGACGCCTCAATCTCGTTTGGGGTGGCCACAAACAAAATGCCTCCACGTCGCCCTGTCCTCCGCCATTTCACTGCCCTGCTCCCAACTCACACACCCCTCTCTCATATACCTCTCCACCCCATCCCTCCATCTCATCCTCGGCCTCCCCCTCCCTCTTCCCCCCTCCACCTCACTCACATACACCCTTTTCGTCAGTCTTTCACCCTCCATCCTCTCCACATGGCCAAACCACCTCAGTGTGTTCCTCATAACGCTTCCTATCACATCCACATCCACACCACAACGCTCCTTTATATCCTCATTCGTCAGCCTGTCTCTCCATGTGACTCCACAGGCTCCTCTTAAATAACTCATTTACACTGCTCTCACTCTTGACTTGTGTCTTTCCAACAACGTCCAAGCTTCACTTCCATACGTTAGAGTTGGTATCACAATACTGTCATGTAGTAACTTTTTCACTTCCATGCTCCTTTCACTGTTTCTTATCACTGCTTCCAAAGAACCAGCAACCTTTCTTCCCTGCTGTACCATTTCAAGCACTTCACCCTCCAAACCTCAATCCTTCCTCATCACACTACCCAAGTACTTAAACGTACTCACATTTTCCAATTCCTCACCACCCAACCTCGCTGTACATTCACTGACTTCACCTCTTTCAAAGACCATCACTTTACTCTTCCCTGCATTCACCTTTAGATTCCGTTTTTTACACACTCTCCCAAACTCATCCACCAAGCCTTGCAGCTCCCCTTCGTCTTCACTCAACAACACAGTATCATCTGCAAACAACAGTACAGGGAGTTTTCAAACACTATCCTCTCTCACCAGGGCCACTCCAACATCCACTACCCTACCTTGTACCTCTTTTATTACCCCATCCATGTACAGATTGAACAACCATGGGGACATGACACATCCCTGTTTCAACCCAATTTTCAAAGAGAAAAATTCACTTAGTTCACCATCCACACGCACTGCAGCCTTAGCACCATCATACATACTCTTCACAGCATTCAGTAACTTCCCATCTACTCCATATATTCTTAACACTTTCCACAATCCTTGTCTATCCACCCTGTCATGTGCTTTCTCCAAATCCATGAAAGCCGCATACAACTTCTTTCCCTTCTGTAGAAACTTTCCCACTAAAGATCTAAGAATGAATATCTGATCTACACAACCTCTTCCCTTCCTAAAGCCTCCCTGTTCTTCTCCAACTAATTCCTCTGTTCTTTCTCTAACTCTGTCAATAAGTATCCTACCATACACTTTTCGTATTATACTAAGAAGACAAATGCTCCTATGATTACCAAACACTTCTTTTTCCCCTTTCCCTTTGTACAAGGGAATAATTATACCTGACTTCCAATCCTCCGGGACTCTACCTTCCTCCCAGTGCAATCTACACATCTTCCACATCCATTCTACTACAATCTCTCCCCCATGCTTCAGCATTTCACCACACACTCCATCAACTCCTGGGGCTTTCCCCAATTTAACTTTCTTCATTGCTTCCACAACTTCTATCCTACTGATTTCTTCCTGTCATCTCACCTCCCTCCTCCCAGCCATTCCCCAGCCACTTATACCTGCATTACTTCCATCCTCTATGTTCAACAATTCCTTAAAGTGTTCTCTCCATCTGCTCACTTTTTCTTGCTTCTCCACTAGTAATCCACCATTTTCTTCTTTCACTCCCCTGCTAGTCTCACTTCCACCCTGTCTTACTCTCTTCACCTCTTTCCAGAACATTTTCTTATAGTCCCTCCACTTTACACTCAAATTCCTTCCAAATTCCTCATCCACTCTCTTCTTACTCTCTCGTACTATTCTTTTCACCTCTCTCTTTCTTTCTACATATAACTCTCTCTTCCGCCTCTCAACTTCTTCCACGCCCCTATTTCTCACCCTTTCATTGTATACTTTCTTCTTCTGTGCCACAGCCTGTCTCACCTCTTCAGTCCACCACGCTGTTCCTTGCACCCCCCTCTGTCTTCTCTTCCTCCCACACACCACATCATATGATCCACATATTTCTTCTGTAAATGTCCTGCACACACCTTCCACGTCCCCCATCTGTTCCAATTCATATTTGCCCAATCGTTCCTCCACTTCTCTCTTGTACTCTACCTTTTTCTCATCCTCTTGTAACCTTTCCACTCTCCTCGCAACTACTTCCTCTCGTCTTTCCATTCTTCTGTTTCTCCATCTTACTTGGATCCTACTTCTGGCCACCACCAAGTACTGGTCAGAAAGTCCACTCCCCCAACCTCTATAAGCTCTTTTGTGTGCGTGTGTGTGTGTGTGTGTGTGTGTGTGTGTGTGTGTGTGTGTGTGTCCGACTCTGGGCATAGGCTTCACAGCCTGCATTCAAGGCCCAGTAGTCCTCCTACATAGCAAGCACCTTTCCATGTCACCACTTCGGCGCTAACACCCACCGTCCATATTGAATACATGCTAGGGCTGTCTCATAAAGGACTGGTGTATTAGTATTAGCGGGGGTATTTTTACGACATGTCGGCGGGTCTTCAGGTAGATCAGGAAAGTCTGCTTTTATGAAATTCAAATCCTTAAACTGTTCACTGCCCCAGCCGGGATTTGAACCTGGGTCCGGTAGGACTGCAGGCCACCACTCTACCGATTGAGCCACCGCCTCCCCCACATCTTCACATCCTTTCATCCACACACACATAATCAATCAATGCCTTCCTTTCATTCAGTTCACCACCCACCCTTCTCATCACTCGCCATGTATACCTGTGGATCATTTTATGCCTGAAGAGGGTATTGGCTATCACCAACCCCCTCCCAGCACAAATGTCCACTAACGCACTGCTATTCACATCTATCTCTGCAGGCACACCCCACTCACGAACTATTCCATCCACCTTCACATTCCCTACTTTACCATTCATATCACCGACCAAAAACACTCTCTCATTCCTTCCAAACTTTTCCATGCACACTTCCACATTTGTCCAGAACAAATGTTGCTCTTTATTCCGAAAAGCCTTCCTGCTTGATTTTTTTTTTCTTTTTTTTATGGGGCAAGCTTATTTGAAGTAACTTTTAGGCATACAAAATTAGCAAATATATATTTCTTCTGAAAAAGTCTAATCATTGTCAGCACAATTTGTCTGGGTCGGTAACATGGGGCTCACTCGTACAGGACTCTATCTAGCAGCGCCGAGACGGGCAAGGATAAATAAATTAAAATGACCTTCAGTGTGAAATCAAGAGTGGGAACAGCATGAATATGACGTGGACCTCCGGAACTAAGTCCACAACCTGACAATGAAGGAGTCAAAAAGGAGTTGACCCCTGGGTTTAGCTAGGTAGAAGAGGTGATGTAGTAAGTAATCGAGGAGAAACTGAGGATGTTACTAACGGCAGTAAGACAACAGTAACAATGAGAGTACTATACCTGCTAGGATAAACTACGGCAAGGCTTGGCAAGTGATGGGGAGTTGTGGTTCATGAGGAAGCACAATCTGCACCGAATGATCTGGTCTGCAGATCCAGGAAATACAGGTAGGGGTTACTAGTTGACACTGGTAGGGAGTCAAGAGAAAATGCTACAAGTTCAGAAGAGAAAAGGAGTACAAAGGCACGACAAATCAAGGGTAGGAAAGGACAGGTGACAGGGGTGATCGAGTCCAAAGTGGAAAAGAGTTCAAAGAGAGGAGCTGCGTGGAACAGCCATGCAGCAAGGGTCTCCTTGAGTATAATAATCACGGAAATCAAGATGGCCAGGAGGAACTAATTAATCAACAAATTGTGCGGTGAGACAGTGCAGTGAACTGAATGGAAGAGTGACGAGATGGATATGGAGTGGAGTAGGTCGAGTGACGTTTTGTCGATTATTATTAGCGGAACTTAAGGGAATCACCATCCCTATATAGTCGGTTTCAAAAAACACAGAGAAGAAAGGAGAATAATTATCCCTCCATTCTCTGAAATCTTTCTAGGGAATCTCATTGTTCACCACTATCTTTGGCTCCCCTCTCCTTTCACTGATCCACCAAGTGAACCTGCATCTTTTCTATCTTAAATGATCTTGAGCAGCTTGTACAGCACCCTACCCGTATCCCTGACCGCCTGGGAGAGAGTTTCAACAAACTTGACCTTTTCCTTACAACTAATCCTTCTGCCCACACTGTTAATCTTTCCTCTCCATTGAGCTCCGAACCTGTCCTTTCGCTCCAGTAAGGCCTATGGACCCTTCGAAGAAGCGGCGGTTTTGGCAATTTGGAGCTGTTCATTGGGAGGCCCTCAAGAATAATCTTTTTTTATTACTTTCCCTGGAATGATTATTGTTTCCATAGCAGAGAGCCATGTGAGTGTGTCATGCGCATTATGGAGGTTATTCACTAAGGCAGGGGTGGAGAACGTCCGGCCTCCGGGCTGTATAAGGCCCGCAAGACCATTTGATCAGGTCCGCGAGGCATTTTATAAATGCAATTTCTTAAACTCATGAACGAATATATATATATATATATATATATATATATATATATATATATATATATATATATATATATATATATATATATATATATATATATATATATATATATATATATATATATATATATATATATTATGTAACTGGGCTACAGTTGATTTTAAGTTGATAATTTTGTATGACCCGTGAATGATGTTAAAAATATCCTAATGGCCCTTAATAGGAGAATGGTTCCCCATCCCTGCACTAAGGCATGGAAGCATACATTACTTTCTCTTATCCTGTGAATAATACAATTAAAAAAAAAAAGAGGGGGGGATCTAATCACGCTTGTTTTAATGCTGTCCACATCAAGGAACACAAGAACATAAGAGGAGAGGATAACTGCACTAGGCAGGTTGGCCCATGCTAGGCAACTCCTAGACGAGTAACTGAATTACTAGAATCAGATAAGGATAGCAAAGAAGAAGGCTCTCCTCCGCCCTCCAAACCCTCCAGCGGAAGTCGGCGGGAAAAATTCAGAAAGGACACCACGCAGCATAAAAAAAAACTGGCGTGGACATTTTATAGGAAAGTGTGAAAGGAGAAATTGAGACTATCATAGTGTTAACTGAGACGTAGAAAGAATGAATTAGTATCGGTTATAAGATTTTTTTTTCTTTATAACCACCCCTTATTTGTCATATACTTATCTAGCCTGTGCTTGAAACTCTCAATGGAAGTGGCACCAACTACAGTACTAGGTATAGCTTATTCCATTCGTCTGCCACTCATTGCCAAACCAGTTTCTACCTATTGCCTTACTAAACCGGACCAATTTCTTTACTAAAGGTACCGGAGCCAACCCACCCCTGAATCTCATCTCTTTTATATTTCTGTTTGGAACAGTGCAAAGTCTGCCCTTCGCAATGAAAAAAAAAAAAAAAAAAAAAAAACTAAATGCTCTGAACTCTCTTACTCAAATTCTTCCCACTCTTTCTGGCACCTTGCCAAAAACCTTTCTAACAACTTTTCTTCATCATCCTTCCTTCCTCTTTTTCACTCTGATGGCTCTGAAGCTGTTTCCTCAACAGATAGAGCAGAACTCTTCGCTCAGACTTTCTCCTCCTGTTCCACCTTAGACGATTCCGATGTTGTTTCTCAAACTCTTCCCCCCTCTGACTTCCTCATGACTTACATTAAAATTTCTTCAGTTAATGTATTATCTGCCCTTCCTGGCCACAATACTAATAAGGCATATGGGCCTGATGGAGTCCCTCCTGTTGTTCTCAAGAACTGTGCTTCTGTGCTTACATGCTGCCTTGGTAACCTCTTTCGCCTTTGTCTTTCAACTTGTACCTTTCCTTCTTGCTGGAAGTTTGCTCTCATTCAGCCAGTCCCAAAGAAGGGTGACCATTCCCAACCCTCTAACTATCGTCCAATTGCTTTAACATCCTGTGCCTCAAAAGTGTTCGAATCTGTTCTTAGATGTAATTAAACAGTCTTTACCTGATCTATTCCATATTTTTATTGAGGGACTGAGGGAAAGGCAAGAACGAAGAGATTCAAGTTTGAGAACCATTAGTCAAAATTCAGGGTCACTGGGCAAGGTCGAATTTTCAACTCGTGTGTCTGTATGTGAATAAAATAACTGCAAGAGTTTTAATCTATTTCGACCAAACTTGTTGAAATGGTTAAGGGTCAGACAAGCAATTGACCTTTATTATTTTTGAATAATTAGTCAAAAGTCAAGGCACTTCGTCAGGTCAACTTAAACAGTTTGCCATCGGATTTAGACCAAATATTGAGGAAGAGTTCAAGGTAAGGCAAAGAAAAAGATATTCGATTTTGAGAAAAATTAGTCAAAGGTCATGGGTCTGGGAAAGATCAAAATTCAGAGTCACTGGACAAGGTCAATGAAGTTACGTGTAAGGGTTAAAGGCCAAGCAAAAATGAAGTAATTCTAGTTGGAGAGCAATCGGTCAAAGGTCAGGGTCGCAAGGCAGAGTCAAATATTTAGTCCCTAGGCCAGTTAGTGGGCGGGGGTGATGTACTCTGAATGCTTCTTTTATTCATTTTTAAGTCTGCTTTCAGATTACATAATTTTTAAGTCTGCGCTCAAATTACATAGACTGTCCAAAATTCTTCATTATGATCCATTTATCAATGCCGTGACTCATCATGACCCCACCAGGGGCGCAGGACCCCAAGGCTGGGATACATAGTACCCCACTGTGGCTTTATGTGAGCAATAAACCACAATCGTCCCTCTGATGTAAACCTTTGCTATCGACGTCTGGCTGAATACCTTTAACCGACTAGCCTACAAGGCGTCCATTGCATTATATGGTTATCACCAAAGGCAGTAAATGATATCCTGGGCTACAAGACACCTACTGGACTGTCATTCATTGCAGTATTGCCTCAAGGTAACAGAACATCAAGTGAACTGATGGTGGACAAAAGAAAGAAGGAAAAAGAAAATAAAGGAGGGGGTTAAAACGCAATATTATGTTGATTCAGTAATTGTTATAAAAATTCATCATAAAATGATTTTGACTTTGTTATATTGTAGGCTATGATCCCTCGGCTTAATGAGACATTTGGTACAAGAGGCATGGCAAAATGTCACTGCCTAAGTCTACTAATAGACTTAGGTCACTGCATTTATCATATTTTTTTTGTCAGAGATATCATAGATGGATGTCGACATTATGAATCAATGTAATCGGGGTAATGAACTCGATAATGCATAATATTATACTGCAGATTTTATTTCGTGAGAATCGCAGATTTGTTTTAGTAGCATGGATGATATGAGTGGCTTAGTGAATTCGATAAATTTAAGGAGCTGGTGAGTGTGTGGTGAAGAGGAAAGGTGTGTTATCAGGCAGAAAAATATAATGTAGTAAGAGTAGTGTTACCAGAGGATGTAGTGTTGTATAGTGTACTGAGAGCAGTGTTAACAAATACTGCCCTGTAGTAAGGCCAGTGTTAACATATAGTTCAAGAAGTAGGGATCGTGTTACGAGATGGAATATGGTGAGGGGTGCGTCATGAGTGTGCAAAATAAAGGAATGTTACAGTATAATGAACGATGAAGGAAGTGTGATTAGTGGAAGGGATAAGGTGACGGGCTGCGGGAAGGCTGAGACGGAGTTTGGTGAAGAGGGCAGGATGATAAACGTGTGGTGAGGGGTAGAATAGGAAGAGGAATTGTGGTGACAGAGAGTGTGGTGAGATAGGGTGTTGTAAGAAGTGTGGTGAAATGGAAGCTCAGATGGAGAGTGATGAGATGGAACATGCAGAAATGGAGTGTGGTAAGAGGGAGTGTGATGATATGGAGTTTGGAGAGAGGGATGGTGGTGCGGGAGAGTGTGGTGAGAGATTGTGGTGAAATGGAGCATGATGAGATGTAGAGTGGTAAGACAGTATGATGAGAAGGCTGAGACGTGTGGCGAGGTGAATAATTGTGATGACAGTGTGGTGCAAAATATGTAATGAACGAACAGTAAGGAGGATGAGAAGAAAAGAGTATTCTGATGCTAAGTGTGGTAATGGTGTAAATGTGCGTGGTGAGGGAGCACTGTAAAGAAGCTTTGTAAATGGTGCAGTTCTCAAACACGAAATCAAGGGCCATGCACGCTACGGCCACGATTTGATGATTGTGTCAAATGAATACTCTCCACCTGATTTGTGCCGTCCTTGGTGTAATCATCACGCTCAGAGCAATCCCAAGGTCTCAATGGCCAAAGAACTCTTCACTGACAACAATATTGGCTTAACTTCGGTATCACCGGAAAGGACATTTAAACTGCAGCAAATTGTGACCTCATCTTAATTTTCATGCAACCCTTAAGAAACTGGCAAATTGCAAGAAGGAAAGAATGCGTGCCTGTGTCGCTGCCCCATTAAGTAGTTGAGGCAGGCAGGAAGGTAGGTAGCGAGGTAGGTAGTTAATTAGGCAGGAAGGTTAATAGGTTGGCCGGTAGGTAGTCAGTGAGGTGGGTAGGGAGGTAGGTAGACAAGTAGGTGGTAGGCAGGGAAGTAGGCAGGAAGGGAGGTAGGGAGTCATCAGGGAGGCAGGTAGAAATGTAGGTAGTCGGGAAGGTAGGTAGGCATGCAGAAAGACTAGTAAGATGTTGGGGGGGGTAAGTCGGTAGGTAGATAGGTAGGAAGGCTGGCAGGTAGGTATGAAGGGAAGCAGAAAGGTAGGCAGGGAAGTAGGTGGGTATGTGGTAGGCAGGGAGGCAGGTAGGGAGGTAGGCAGGGAAGTACTGTAGGTAGGAAGGTATGTTGACAGGGAAACAGGTAATTAAGGAAAAGCTACAAGAAGTGCAAAGTAATGCTTTATATGCTAAAGGAATGATTTGTAGTTTAATACATCGCGGTGAAAGGATCACATATTCAACGGAGTGGCTGCAAGACCTACGATCTGTGCATAACAAAGAATCCGCTGTATTGTCGGTCAAAAAAGTCGTGTCTTCGTTTAACCCCGTAAATATTCACAGAGATAAGAAGGAGCAGCAGCGGTAGCTTCACAGGTCTGGCATCTGCGTCAGACTAGTCGGTGGTGGGGGTGAGTGGTTTGGGGGTGGAGGTGGGGTAGAGGAGGATGTGTGTGCTACATGGGTTGTCATGTCTAATTCATCTTTGATATTTTGAATACTTCAGAGGACGGAATAACGGTGGAATACGTTTCATAACAAGAGTTTGGAATTTATTGAAATGTCATGACTATGATAATATAAAACAGCGTTCATTAGTGACAACATGAATCCCCCCTCTATTTCCTATCGCCCAATATAGATAATTGACTGGCCGTGAAGATATGACTATATGCTGGTGGGTGTATATCTTGGTTTCATCACCTTGCGTAACACCTGTGGCTAGGTTTCCCTCACCTCTTTACCTAAACACTACTTGTGGAAACAAATGCTCTTCTCGTTTTTACTGTAAAGGCACCGCATGCCTCTGAGCTACACCACACATGGCATGTCATGTTCAGAAGGTATACATACAGTATATGCAAGCACACTAGCACAGTTGTCAGTCCTTCACTCCGATGTTATGTGGCTAGCTGATACCCGGTGGAGGGGGTGTGGCAGGAATGTGGGGAGGGGACGGGGTAGCATCTCATTTCTGCTAACGCTTGTTTGGCTACATGTTCTAGGCATTATTTCAGGTTGGCGATATATTTCGCTATAAACAGGCATTATATCAAGTGTAATATCACATTTAGCACCTTTACTCTGCGTTGTATTGCTAGATTACACTGCCAACAATAACTACAGCACAAACATCTTCCACTACCCCACCTCCACCCCCATACCACTTACCCCCAGCACCGTCTAGTCTGACACAATTGCCAGACCTGTGAAGCTATCCCTGCTGCTTCGACTTATCTGTTCGGGGTTCGGAACGAAGACACGACTTTTTTTGTCTGATTATACACGGCAAGGTCATCCGAGGCTTCGTCTTCGGACTCGAGCATGGTAACACTCAACTAGTATGACTAAGAGGGAAAGGTAATATGAAGTAACAGGCGTCCACACTTGAATATTGAGTAAGCTTGCTAATACTGATACGTTAGCTAAAATAGGTGTGCCATCCCACATACCTGATACTGATGTACAGTTCACCGTAGACCCAGAGTCCATAACAAATGATGCCTAAGATAACTATATCCAAGCGAGTCAGAGGGGTAACCTAATTTGGCGAATAGGGAGCTCAGAATTTTGTGTCGTTATGGAAAATTCTGTTGGTTCTGGCGCGAATTTCACACCAACTGTATGTTGGCAAGGGCACGGCATTCCTTGGTGTACAGTACTTATTCCTGAATGATCGTAAAGGTGATCTACCGTCACGCCTGCCTCTTCGTTCATCTCGAACTTTCTTGTAATAGTTTGACCTGTTCATTTACAGTACCAACAAACTGTCTTCGTTGTGCTTGTAGATCTGGGTCTGTTATGAAAGAAACTGCTGCGTGAGGCAGGTCTTGCATGTGACATGTCTGGTGAACGTGGTGAGACGTTTTCTTTGCTGGAAGACGTGAGACGTGTCCTTGACCTTGTGACTGCAAAGACTGTGATACTGAGCTAGTGACTGGATGAATAGTGAGTACTGTTTGAGAAGGTATGGTACCGAGTTCCTGATCTATCTGTACAGCTGACATAGTTACGTCATCCTTGGGAGAAAAGTGAATCTCTAACGCTGCGTCTAATTCATCCTTACTAAGACGATTTACGAATCTGAGATGACCAAATAACGTTGCTATATTCTTTAGTGGCAGGGTAGTGTTTCCCTTATCATCAATTTCCGCACACGCACTGCTTCGTAATGCCTCTGAAATTTGTTTCAGTTGCTGCTGGCACCGCTGCTGCTTTCAATAGGGTACTTTGTACTGAAGGGATAAACTTATCTTGTCTCATATTTTTCAATAATCTGTAAACGCTCATCAAGCATCCTGCTTTCGTGTGGATACTGAGAAATTCTACGAATCTGTTGATCATCAAAGGAAATAAACTTATCAAAAAATCTACAACGGACTAGTGACCCTACACGTGAGTAACCATCATCTAATCAGCTCCGAAGATAGGCGATTTTAGTACTGTCTGTTGTAAGCCCTCTGTTTGTAACTGCAGACTGGGCATCACTAATGAAATCATGCACCCTAACTGCGGGATTCTTTCCAGTGAATCTGGGACGAGATGCATTTTCCAAAACATTTGTTTGGGGGGCAGGAGGGGTTCCCATATTTTAAAAAGTAGAAGAGGTAGAAGGTAACTGAGAAATTTTAGAAGTACTGGGGGTATGATACTCAGCTGATTGAATTGTTTCTCGCTAATAGGTCTTTCCGTTTCTCAGGCAAATAAAATTGTCATGTAAGGTACTGTAGTAGTTTCTATATAATCTCCGGAAATTATAAATCAGGTTTCTTTAAGGAAGGAAACGTCATTAAAAATGAATAGGAGAGAAAAAAAAAGTACAAGGAAAAATATTATATGAATGAATATAAGTGGAGATTTTTTTGTGGCTAAGAAACTGTTATGTACAGTAACAGTTAACAAGAGAGGGTTTATGTATATAATATTTACAAGTAAAGTGTTCATATGGATGAAAACAGTAACAAAAAAAAAAAAAAGGGATAAGAAAATATGATCGAGTATGAAATTTAATTTGGGGAAGTTGTTTTTAGTATAGTAATTTAATCTTGTTAGAGGAAAAAATAATGAATTAAGATTATTGGTCCCTAGATAAGAGAAGGATTTTTTTTTTTTTTTTTTTTTTTTTTTTAACTGAATGGCGCTACATCCTGCCTTTTTAAGTAACATCAAGTGCAGGGCGTGGTTTAAGCTGCTGCTGCTGGTGGCTGGTGTGGGGTGAAGAGGGCACGTTACAGGTCACCGGGTCACTGAAGGGTTGACAGTCGCTGAGACGATTTGATGACAGACAACTTGCGGCAGACAGCAGGGATGGCGACAGCAGACTTGTTTAGCGGCAGGCAGTCTGACGGGCTTGGCAAGAGACAGACTTATTGACGGGCTGATTTGGATGACGGGCAGGCTTTATTATGTCAGACTTGGTTGACGGCGGATGGCAGATAATCGGTATATAAGCTACTGGATTTGACGGTAGAAAGACTCGAAATATGGCGTGTTCTTGACCTTGCTGCCACCAAAATGTGAGATGTGGGCCCGTAGAGTTACCATCAGGATTTCAGGTGATCTTAAAGAAACTGTATTCCCACTCGATGGCTTACTGAAGAGCCAAAGGTATTACACCTACGGAGTGTAGTTGCTCTCTGACTTCTCATACAGTCTTTTAGGGCATACGTGTAGAGTTTCCTTTGTGTGGTGCTCACCGTCACTCTCAGGGTGTTTACTGAAAATCTGCTGTTTCAGTCCTGACTCACAGATGGGTCAGCGCGAAACATCGGTTGCTTACTCTTACACGTTTACCGACGCAGTTCGTTGACACGGCAAAGTCAGGAGCAGAGATCTGAACGTTGTTTTTGTGATAAATGTTACGGCGCCTCTCTATATGCACATCCAGAGAGAAAACGAGAGAGAGAAAACATAAGTAAATATTTTAGCTCATTTATTCTGTTAATGTTCAATAACCAAACATGTTGAAAGTTTACACCAAGATGAAATTATGGTGATACAAACGCTCGCTTGTTCGTCACGCACTCACAAAGGGCAATTAACTGGTAGCAGTAATATCGATGATAGTGGTGAATGTGGTGATAGTGTCAGTTGGTGAATGAAGTGATAGTGTTCATAATGATAATGTGGAGACAATGGCATTGATGGTGACATGAGTGTAGTGTATGAGCGGCGATGATAGTGATGTGTGTGGTGACAGTTGTACATGTGCTGTGGTAACAGTTAAGAGTGCAGTAAGAGGTGGGTTCACCTCCTGCAGTCTGCAGCTTTCATCGTTGTAGTGTTGCAGGATTGCCATTTGGTATTTTTCATCATCAAGTGTGGGCCAATTTGGTAATGAAAAATAATGAATCAGTATGATTCATTACCAAACGGATTTTTAACGTGTATGAAGGTACAAAGGATGGAGACGGTGGACTGTCTGTTCTCTGATTAATCTGCTAGTCTACCTAGCGCGAAAATAATCAACGTGCTGCTAATTATAAGGAGAGTGATTATTTCCATTTGTATATATAATTAGTGAAGAATAAATGCTTGCTTTAAGAATTTGGTAATGAAAAGTTTTACTTGGTATTGAAAATAGAGGTTTCGTAAAGTGGCCGAGTTCAGATCTGGCACCCCTGCCTAACACACGCTTTCTCTCTCTCTCTCTCTCTCTCTCTCTCTCTCTCTCTTTCTCTTATTATGCCAACTTGACCGTGGGGGGAGGAAAATAAGGATGATAGTTCGTCCGTTCGTTCAAAGATTCCCTGCACCTATAGTGCAGGTCGGGTAATACGTGAAATAATTAAAGGCGAAATGACAGAATGTGACTGAAATGTGCTGTTAATATTTGACACTCAGCACAGCCAATTTTCTTTTCTCATTAAACCAATATGGCGGTCATCTGCAGACCGAAATAATGCCCGATCATATAATATATCATATTTACTGGTTAATCATCACTGTTGACCTTAACAGAGAACTCCAAAATGACGTTTCCAAGGGGAAGGAACACATCATGATAGTGACTGATGCTTGTGTCAGAACCCACTTCTATATTCTCGGTACTCTATAAACATAATCCTTCTCCTCCTTCTCCTCCTCCTCCTCATCATCATCATCATCATCCTCATCATCATCATCGACCTATTTCTTTCATACGTGGGGTAGGAACATCCAGAGGATGATTCAGTTATGTCAATGAGAACACAAATCAAAGGATAATGGAAGAGTTAAGGACAGTCTCACTCTCCCCCTTCCCTTTTTCTAAGCATTGCGAAGAATGTGGCTGCTTGCAACGCCAGTGCTGGACGGTGGAATCACTATTTACAAAAGGGTGTGTGGCATCTGGTCCCTTACCATCTCCCCTTTAGTTGTCTTATGCGACACTTCTGGAATCCATGGAGACTATTCGTCCCTATAGTTAATTACATTACTCCAGTAATACTTATCTTGTTCAGTCCAATGATGCATTTTCATTTTGTTTCTGGTATATCCACATAACTTTAATTGCCTGATGATGAGTTTTGGAGAAACAAGGTTAAAAATAGCCTTGGTAATCCACTAAGAAAACGAAAAGCCTTTCTTACCTTCGGTATAATTTTCTGGCAGCAACAAGAATAAACAAAAGACGTCATCTCTGTTGAAGGGGTTAATGAGTTAATGATATTCTCATCTCTGACTGATTGTTCCTTCTTGGGAATAGCCTAACTGAAGACACCTGTCTCATGTACACCTCATTACCACATTGTCTTTTCAGTCGTTCATTTACCTTCTCTCCACACATGCGCTGTTCCGCTGCTTTCTGCGTGTTTTCCTTCTTATTATACCTTCAGCTTGGAGTCTGAAGATAAATTCAGTCTTCCTGTTAAGTTCCTGTCACATCAAGCTACTTCATTCTATCCACTCCAGTATTTCTCTTTTCACTGCAGCAGCTGACTTCTGTACCAAAGTCTCTCCGACATTTTGTTACTTGTACCATGAGCTTTATTTATACGTGACTATGTTCTACAAAACTTATATATCTCGTGTTTCAAGAAGTCTCTCTCTTTATTCTCCTGATTCTCTCAGTTTCCCTACCTCCTTCTTCTCTTGTTTTTTTTTTCCTTTCCTTTCGTACATTTTCATCGCCTGTTTATCGGTTGAAAATTCTCTGTCAGCCGCCTACCCCACCTCTCATCTGCTGCCACTTTAGCATCACGCACAGCCCTTCTCGCTCTATTCCTCTTTTCCTTATACCTTTCATATGACATCTCATCCTTCCTCTGTAGCCACACTTCATATGCACGTCTCTTCTCAGCCACGGCCATACTTACTTCCTCGCACCACCATTCACTTCCTTTTCTTACACCACCACCCACACGTCTCACACCACACACCTCTTCTGCATGCCCCACCACAGCACTCTTAAACAACTGCCATTCCTCCTCCACGCTGCCATTTTCCCGATCTTTCACTGCGTTCCACTCATCTTTCAATTTTCAACAGAATAAGAAAATGTTTTGGAAGGAGGTGAAAAGGGTGCGAAAGGGAGAGTCTGGGAAGGAAGAACGAGTAAAAGCAGAGGATGGAAGAATGTTAATTGAGATGGATGCAGTAAGGAAGAGATGGGCAGAGTATTTTGAAAGATTGTTAAATGTAGAGGAGGAAAGGGTGGCTGAGATTGTGGCAGATAGAAGGGTGCAAGGAATAAATGTGTTGGGAGAGTTGAATGATTCTTTGATCACGAAGGAGGAAGTGGAGAAGGCAGTAAAGGAGATGAAAACAGGGAAAGCTGCAGGTATGGATGGGTGTGCTGTGGAATGCCTGAAGGGTGGTGGAGTGACTATTGTTGACTGGTTAGTAAGATTATTGAATGTGTGCTTTGAGAAAGGTATGGTGCCAATTGACTGGGCAAGTGCTTGTGTGGTCCCGTTGTATAAAGGCAAGGGTGATAAGTATGAATGTACTAGCTTTAGGGGTATAAGTCTGTTGAGTGTTCTAGGTAAAGTGTATGGTAGAGTGTTAATTATGAGAGTTAGAGAGGGTACAGAGGGAGTGATTAGTGATGAGCAGTGTGGCTTCAGGAGAGGGAGGGGATGCGTTGATCAGGTGTTTGCTGTGAGACAAGTGTGTGAAAAGTATTTAGCGAAAGGCAAGGATGTGTTTTGGGCATTTATGGATTTAGAGAAAGCGTATGATAGAATTGATAGGGAGGCTTTGTGGACTGTTTTAAGATTGTATGGACTTGATGGTAGGTTACTAAAAGGGGTGAAAAGTTTTTATGTAAATAGTAGAGCGTGTGTAAGAGTGGGAAATTCTGTGAGTGATTGGTTTCCCGTGAGAGTGGGGCTGCGACAGGGATGTGTGATGTCGCCTTGGTTGTTTAATATTTACATGGATGGTGTTGTAAGGGAGGTGAATGCAAGAGTTTTAGATGGTCTGAGTCTGGTAAATGTTGATGGAGGAGAGTGGAATCTGAAGCAGCTGCTGTTTGCAGATGATACTGCACTGGTGACTGATTCAGAGGAGAGATTGAGACAGTTGGTAGAGGAGTTTGGAAGGGTGTGTGAAAGGAGGAAATTGAAAGTAAATGAGAATAAGAGTAAAGTGATGAAGTGTACGAGGTTGATAGATGGTAGGGGGATGAATATAGTTTTGAATGGTGAGATGCTTGAGGAGGTAGATTGTTTTAAATATCTAGGGTCACATGTTGCTGTGGATGGAAGAATAGATGCAGAAGTGAAGTTTAGAATAAATGAAGTAGGAAAGGTGCTGGGAGGAATGAAAAAAGTGTTTAAATGTCGTTCGCTTAGAATGGATGTAAAGAGAAGGCTGTATGAGGGTGTTGTGGTACCGACTGCGTTATATGGGGCTGAAACATGGAATATGGGTGTAGCAGAGAGGAAAAGTTTGAATGTAATGGAGATGAGATGTCTGAGGAGTATGTGTGGAGTGACGCGTATGGATCGAGTGCGAAATGATGAAGTGCGAAGGAGAACTGGAGTTGTTCGGGAGATGGCTGGTAGAGTTGAGCAGAGGGTGTTGCAATGGTTTGGGCATATGGAGAGAATGGATAATGAGCGATTGGTGAAAAAGATAACTAGATCTGATGTGAGAGGTGTAAGACTGAGAGGAAGACCACGAATAGGATGGATGGACAGTGTGAAGAGAGCGCTGGATGCGAGAGGGATGTCCGTTGAGCAAGGGAGAGTGGCTGTGCGTGACAGAAATAAATGGAGAGAAATTGTGAATGAATAAGTGATGACGCAGCCCTGAGGGGATATTCTCCCGCATTTGGTCTGATCAGCTAGTCAGGTCAGGTGCGGGTAAGGGGATGGGTCTGTTATGATGTGGCAGGGGTAAACCAGTTCTGCTGTCGGGCCCTGCTGTGGATGTCACTGCTTGCATTGCGCAGTTGACCCTTGTGCGGTGTGATGCGGTGAGGATCTGTCCGTTCTCCCCTTTGGGGCTAAGATGCGAATGAATGTGTTTGAATGGATGAGTAAATGGAGAGTGAGTCGTCCTGTCTCGGCTACCTCCCTTTCCTTGGGGGAAGCAGCCTAGGTATATAGATAGATAGATAGATAGATAGTTTATCGGTGTTAATCTGTCCTTGTCCTTTCAACTCCATGTTCTCCCTCTCCCTCCGTCCTTCCTCACCGTTCCTATCTGTCCCCCCCCCCTCCCTCCGTCCCACCTTCCCCAGCTCCTATCGCACCTCGTCCCTCTCCTTGGTTCTCCTCCCCTCCCCAGCTCCCATCTCGGCAGACGCCATGAGTGTGTGTGTGTGTGTGTTTATCTGTCCACCTCCCAGACTGTCCTGAGCTAATTAAGTTGTTATCGTTACCCCCTCCTCTCTCTCTCTCTCTCTCTCTCTCTCTCTCTCTCTCTCTCTCTCAGTTAAAGGGAGCGTGGTAGAGCCGCCGGGTAAGAGGAAGTCAGGAGGTAGGGCCCCTGATGAGAAAAGTGAAGAATTATTTACGGAAGTGGAAGGGTCGGTGGAGCGTGAGGCGTTGAGGCAAAACAGAGCTAAGCTGGATGACGTTAGTGCAGGAGCGGAAGCTGGTCAATGTATCTCTTTATATATTTTTTAGCTGTTTGTTCATATATATATATATATATATATATATATATATATATATATATATATATATATATATATATATACTGTATATATATGTATATATATATATATACATATATATATATATATATATATATATATATAGAGAGAGAGAGAGAGAGAGAGAGAGAGAGAGAGAGATGTGTATGTGTTTAATTGTATACCTTTTTCTTTCCTGTACAATTCATCCATCCATCCATAAGTATCACTGTCGTCTTTCCCTTCATTTATCAATATGTGTCATGGTAAGTAATCTATCCACATTTTTTTCAGCGAGTCTTAGTGTAGTCTGTGTACTGTGATCATCCATCAGTCAGTCAGTCTATCCGTGTATTTCATGCGCCATGAAAACTTCTATATGTATACACCCAACATAGATATTTTTTGAAGCGTCTCTTTGTGTCCGTGTATATCTTTGTGTATATTTACTTACCTGTGTGTCTGTCTGTGTGATTCTGTCTGAGTCTTTCTGTCAGTGTCTCTGACAGTGTCTGTACATTTGTCTGTCTGTGTGTCTGCATCTGTCTGTCTGTGTCTGGTTGTTAATGTCTACTGGTCGGTGTATATCTGTATGCCTTTCTGTCTGCCAGTCTGAGTCTGTGTGTCTGTGTGAGTCTTCCGGTATCTGTTTGTGTCTGGGTTCATCTGTCCGTCTGTTGTTGCTCTATTTTTATTATGACCCAGATTTTTTTTTTTTTCTAGAGTCATAGCTAATGACCATACTAAGGTGAAGTTAGAATAAAGACATGATAAAAAAATTAAAGATACTAGAAAATAACAAAATCTACCCATCTATCATCCCTTTGTCCTGCCTGCCTTCCCTCCACCCAGCACAGAATACATCACAGGACTAGGCAGTGTTGAGGTACTTTATATACGCAGTATGAAATGCCCGATAACTTCATTACTAGAGTCCCTCTTAACAAAATTGTCCAGAGTCCCTCTTAACAAAATTGTCTATTGGTAACAAAAATAAAACTTTATAGGAAAATGTATACTGTCATCATTGAGAAGAAATTAATGGAGATTGCCCATAACCCCTTCACCACGGCAGTTCCCCCTCAAGCTGAACAGAACTATCTGTCCCTTGCCTGAGCAATATTTAATACACGTCTTTTTAATGCAAAGGGTTAAGCGGGGTACGGTTAGGTAGGTCAGACTTTCACAATCGTTGCCTTCGATTTCCGTTGGTGTCATGTTGGGTGAGATGTTCTGAATTATTTTTACGTACCCATGGCATTAGTGGCAATGCATCCTTTATAATTTTGATAGGGGATATCAGATCCAGTTGTCATTCCTGAAAAGTGCTTCACATAATTGAAATGCCTCTCTATATGTAACATCTCTCTAAACATTTCAATGACAGTTGGAATCAGGACAGATGAGGAAAGAGAGCAGGTGTTCCATAACCCTGTAACCTTAGCACTAGTATTCAACTCTAGACAACGCCAGACAGTTTTATTTAGCTGTGGGTAAGTTACTGAAGCATCCGCGTAACCAATCAACCTTTCATGATTGAGTTGTCCCAGTATTTCGTTCCAGCTAACACTAAACGATTTTATACGAACCTGAGAGCGTTATCTTGTTGCTGCTAACTGAGAAGAATAAACCCCTTTGTGCGATGCCGCCTCTTCATCGCTTGGGCACCGTTTAAGTAATGTTTTTTTGTTCCATCTGCCTGTATGTCTGTCCGCCTGAAAACTTTCACCCAGAGATCTCATTTTTGTAGTCTGTCGAATTTAAAAAAAATGATGGTCATGAATCAGGGGTCAAGTTACTGGAGCAAAAAGAATAACTTAACGTGAGACTGTTCTCCTTCATAAGGACATCCGAGGTTTATTCTTCTTATCAGTGAACAGTTAAATTCAGGGTAGAATACAGTAGTGTTAAGTATTAAAGCATTCTCGAAACTGAGTCACCGGCGCTGAACAAATGCATTGGTGAAGGTGGTGTTGAAATACTATTGCATGTGTGGTAGGCTTATGACGTAAACTGGTTTACCTGTAATTACCCTGGTGTTCTAGGAGTGTACTAAAATGGCACCATTGGGATTCGAGTGATGGACTTTCGGTCTTATTTACCGACGCATAATTTATTCAGTTATTTATCAATTTACACTCATAGCGTACGTCAGCATTTCGAAAGCCACAGCCATTATGGGTTTACCGTAAACTGCTGTAATGTTCATGTGTGTGTATTATATATCAGTCTCAGTCATTCATTTACCTATGTCGGTCATTTAGTCTCGTAACGTTTTGTTTGCAGTCTAGTAAAATGTAACTGAAAGCGGACGGAATTATGTGGGAGTCAGCCAGTAACGTCTTTATTTTTCCGTGTTGTGTACAGTAATTACAAGTAATTTTGAATTGTTCAGTTTACATTCCCTTGGAACAATAATTTAAGTCGTGAACTTTGTATCGTGATGTAAATTTCATTTACCTGTAACTGCCACAGAGAAGAAAATTAGTAGCACCATCCTTCTGACCCCCAAATAGTTCAAGGCAAACACAAACATTGGACTATTAATACAGTGCACACTGAAGCAGACTGTATATTCATTCACCAGTCGTTTAAACTTCTGAAGTTGCTGACTTCATCCCACAGTCGATACCGTCTAAAAAAAAAACTGTTTTATTTTCATTATGTCACTCTATACCTGTTAGATAGAGCCATTAGGAAGTGGTGCAACTGTCATATTAATCTCATTCACTTCTTCATTCAGTGTTATCATCTGCCAGCTCATTTAATCTCTCTCTCTCTCTCTCTCTCTCTCTCTCTCTCTCACACACACACACACACACACACACACACACACACACACACACACACACACACACACACACACACACACACACACACACACACACACACACACACACACACACACGTATACACACACATTTGTAATCACCTTATTAATCCTTTTCTTGATATGTTGCTAATATTACAACAGTCAGAGTTGACTGCTGAAATGTTGAAGGCCTCAGGAGATATAGGAGTGGGTTTACAGTAGTTACTGGTTTGATAAATTCGATTACATATCAGTGTGTTGTTTCAGATGACTGGCTGAAGAGTGTGATATATGTGTAGGCGGAAGGGTGATGCTCTGGAAAGAGGAAATTATAGGGGTATAAAACTTTTGGACCAGATAATAAAGGTAGTGGAGAGAGCCGTAGAAGTTACAGTATGGGAATGAGTGAATACTGATGATATGCAGTTTGGGTTTATACCAGGCAAAGGGACCAGTGATGTCATATTCATTGCCTGGTAGTTTCAGGAAAAATATATATGAAAGAAAAGGGAGCTGTATTTTGTGTTTGTTTATTTGGAGAAGGCCTTTGACCAGGCTTGGGTCCGAGTACATGGACTCGTACTCGTACTCGTACTTAAGTACACAATATAATGTACTTGTACTTGTACTCGGGTTTAAAATTTCCATAGTACTTGTACTTGTACTCGGACTCAAAGTACTCGACAATTTTACGAGTATTTCGAGTACAACCATGTTATGTGAATGTGGTGAGGGTAACAATGGTGTGTCCTTGGAGGGGCCAGGTGGCCTGGGTTGGTGAGTCACTGAGGTCAAGTGGTGTGCAGCCACGCCCACTAACTCCTGATAAGCTGCTTTTAATATGTTAGCACCTTGGTACTAATTGCAAGGAGTGAAAAACAGTTGCCTGGACAGCATGTTGTGTCACTGAAAGGCAGAGCGACCCAAGCCTATCAAGGGAGATTCGCCCCAAACTCCTCGCGAATAAAGTCGAACATTCAGTTCAACTCCGGAATCATTTTGACCTTTATGGTCGCTGTTACCCTGATGGAGGGGGAGGTAGGGGAAGGCGATAATCAAAACCAGGCCAAGTCAGGAAGCAGGGATGGAAATTGTTCACAAATTATCTTAATACATGTACTATAATTCCAGTGATGTGCGCGATGTACTGTAATGACATCTGAAAGTACCATAATTTTATGTTTAGGTGGTGGCACGGGCTTGGGCCCGAGCCCTAGAACAGGTCATTATGAGAATAGGATTATGACCTGACAGGGTGGTGAGAAGTATGGTGGGGGTAGGGGTGAGACTGGCCACTCTCTAGGTCTCCACAGTACTATTAGCATTCAGTATATATATATATATATATATATATATATATATATATATATATATATATACACACACACACACACACACACACACACACAATAAACTGCTGAAAGCAATTGAGGTTAAATCAGTAAAATGTACTCGTACTTGGATTCGAGCACAGCACAAATGTACTCGTACTTGGACTCGAATTCAGCTATAAAACGGAGTACTTGTACTTGTACTTGGATTCGTGATACCGTAATGTAATTGTATTTGAACTCGAGTACAGAAAAATGTACTCGAACCCAAGCCTGCCTTTGACTGAGTCACTAGGACGATGGTGAGGTGCGCAAGGAGAAAGCTTAGGATCGAGGAGTGGTTGGTTAGAATGGTTATGGTAAAGTATATGTGTGCTTGCATCCAGGTGTGTGTGAATGGAGAACTGAATGAGGAGTTTTCCGTGAATGTTGGCGAGAATCGGAGGTCAGTCTTGAGCTCCATATTTTTTGTCATGAAGCCTGAAGCTCTCTCACATGACTGTAGAAATGAACTCCCATGGGAGATGTTGTATGCTGATGATGTGGTGTTGATTGTTGGAAATGAAAGGGAGGCGGAGGAAATATTTAGGAAGTGGAGAGACGGAACTGGGCACAATAGTGTGGGAGTAAATACAGACAAAGCAAAAGTGATGATTTCTAGGGCTGGTGGCGGTACTATCAAAGCAGAAGGAGTGTGGTCATGTGCAGTTTGCCGCAAGGGTGTGGGAAATAACTCTGTCTTGTGCAGTATTTGTCATAAGTGGGCGCATACGACATGTAGCGGTATCAGAGATAAATTGCTAAATAATGCTAATTTCTTGTTGGCTGTGTTTCTTTGAGAGCATGTAGAGATTGACTGGCGTGAAAGAACTGATCTAACTGGTGAGTCTCTTGAATTTGTGGAAGAGTTTTGTTATTTGGGGGACAGGTTATGTGCTGGAGGTGGGACTGGAGCTAACTTTGTGGCTAGCGTAAGGAGTGGTTGGAGGAAGTTCAGGGAACTGTTGCCTCTCCTAACAATGAGAGGGTTCTTCCACCAAGCTAAGGGAAGCTTGTATGTGGCATATGATAGTAAGACCTGAGAAGTAATGGAAGAGGATATTCGTAGGCTAATACATACATAAATGACAATGGTTAAATGGATGTGTGTGTCTTTGAACGCGAGGCCTGGGGGTCGGGGACTAGGATTGGGATTATATAGTTGTGAGGAAGACGGGACATGAATTTGTCTTGCGATGAGGAGTGGCAGATTGAAATGGGTTGGGCATGTTTAGAGCATGCAGGATGACAGTTGGGTGCAGACGGTGAGAGGTGTGAATATTGAGGGTAGGGTTGTAAGAGGCAAACCAAAAAAGGCCTGGGACGAGGTCACTGAGTGTGACCTCAGGGATAAGGGACTGAATAGGAAGGGTGCCAGAGATCTAGCAGCTTAGAAAGCCGCCATTAAGTGACCAAGACTGACGCAGGCAAGCATGCTGTTGCCTTTTCATACGATATGACACGGACGATACTTCCACGTAGCCAAATTGGCTCACTACCTTGAGACATATGCAATATATGCATTCTACCTTTTGATCAATAGAATTTACTCATCATTTTCTACGCATCTCTCCTTCCTGTCCCATTCAGTGTTCGCTGCTTCTCAACAGGTACCACTGCAGATGATGCAGAGATAATGTATGTCTGACTTGCAATTGTCCCATTTCTACTGCTCCCACTCTTGACTCTTCATATTCGTGTCATACCAATAGTTCACAGGTTCACACTCCTACGTTAATGTGAGCGCCAACACTTTCTCCTGCAATTATCAGCTTGCGTACCCTGTCTTCTGTTGTGCTGTACATCAAAGTGTTCATAGCGCCAGCTAGTTTCTTTCTTGACAATTTCTTCCGTTATCTCTTTCTCACACTTCACTTTGACATATCTCATAACACAAAAATATTTAAAAATCCCCTTCCAACTCAAGTAATTTTCTGTCTGTTGGCAGCTACATTTGATATCGTGAGTTCACTATATGATGTATGCATCACTTGTATTGTCAACGTCATCCGTCACCAACTTTAAATCATGTTCCATCTCTATCGCCTTATCATTTATAGGCCTATCTCAAGCCATTCATGTCTGACATCCATTATGTACACATCACCCATCCTTGCCTTACTACAACAATAATAATGAATATATCACAACCTAGATTTTCGTCCTTTTACAGCCCTAAGCCTTTGCCCAGAGTCGGACATGTAAGAAAAAAAAAGAAAAATGTCACTCAGCTCGATGGCAGAAAAACAAAAGGAGACTTTAAACCTGCGGCGAAACTATGCATCAGCTGATGCAAGAGCTGACATGTCAAATCATCTAAAAATTTCAAGTTGAACAACTATATATTTCAAAAGAAAGTCGCAAAAATGCCTCCTTATAGCTGAAATTGAAAATCGCCTATTAACTAATATCCTAGTTAAGGTTTTATTTCTCTACCATGTACTGTTAATATCTGCTGTTTTGTCCTGTGTCTGACTGTGGTAATATACAGTTAGTGTAAAGGTTATTGCCTGGAGTTTTTGTGTCCTACCTCTCTTTATTGCACTAAGCCTCGGTCTCGAAAGAGGACCCCGCTACACGTTAGGTGTTCTAGGACTGAGGAGTCGGGCCTTTTTCACCTAGCATTACACTCTTCATCATTAATCTGGTCATCTCTAGTGTTGTATGGATTGCAGCATCCCTCCTCACCCTAGCAACTGCAGTATGATGTACGTGAAAAATGCTTTTTATGACACCCACATGCCTCACTGCTGCAGTTCTTGTCTTGTGCCTGCACTGACATTGAAGCACATCAGTCAACTTTGGTGGAGCTGGATCACCCTGGGCAATGACAGGAATTGGGCTGCCATCCTTGATATCCCACCCAAAGCATGTGATATTAGCTGACTCTTCAAGCGGGACTTGCTGGTCTGCTGCTTTTAGGAACATGACCTGCAGATGAGCCCTCTGAACGTGCAAAAACAAGTTGGTGGATGTTGGAGGTAGGGCCATGATTTTGGAGGTTGTCTTGTTTTGTGTAGAGTCTGATGCAAGCAGACTCCATGGATGCTCCCGGCAGTTGACCAAACAGAGCAAGGAATAAACATTTTTCTGTGTCCATATCTGCTAGTATCATGCCCATTTCACCCAACCAGCTAAAACCGGAAAGTCCTCAGCAAGAAGGGTGTTTAGAACACTGATCTTGCCTTGCCATAGGCTAATGAGGTTGTGTTGCATCCTCTGAGGGCATGCATGGCAAGCAGCTGCAAACATTTTGGCCCTAGGTTTGAACAGGCAGCACTGACAGCCAGCGCATCACCATCCCACTGCTCCACAGCATCTTGCACTGCAGCTCTTCCCAATATACCCAAAAAACCAGTAGAACAAACACGTCAGTGTCATCACTAAGCACACAGACTATACCCTTTCCATGGTTGTCAGCCTGAAGGACATAGATCATTGTAATGTCTGCATCATCATGACCAAAGGGACTATCATCTTGAGTATCCATGGTCATACTATTTTTCCTAAACTAAGGCACACTCGCCAGGTTCTGCTTGTTGTTCTTACTCTCCATCATCACATCTTTTTTGGGCAGAGGACTGGTGATGGAGAGCTCATAGTCACCGATAACTTCACTAGTGCGCCGCACTTTCCCACGATCCATAGCGGAGATATCTTGATATTTGTGAAAAACTAGGATTTTCTCAGTGCCAGCTGGACAGTGACTTAAACGATGATGAAGGGATGTAAAAAGATCTGAGGGACTACCATGGTATGGCTACACAATATGGCAGAGAAGCTGCAAGGCGTCTACGATGATAATATCAGGTGTTGGCAAGTTCTCAGTCACGCCTAAGCATTTGACCAGCTCTGATTTGTTGCCTTTGTGGAGACAACCATGCTTATCAGTGAATGATGAAGGAATGCCACATAATCAATAGGAAAACAGAGGCCCTATCTTCATCTGCCGCCGTTGTCCAATCATCAATAGTCGGATAAAAATTTTCTCAAGGTCTGTTACTAGTCTGATCTCTTTGTCTTTGTCCTTCTTTTTGAGAACAGACATCGTCTTAATGGGGCTACTGATGAGGTTGTAGAAACTATATGGAAGACTGGCAATGTATTTGCTCTCCATTTGTTCTCCAGTCACAAATGAATCAGTCACATCCACAGTGGCAGAGGCAATTTGACCAACGCCCGGACTGTAGACATGAGCACGATGATCTTCCAATGGGTAAGGGTACTTCTCCATCTCCACCTTAATGAAACCGCCTGTCATATGCATCCAAGACACGATGATGCTTCATCTCCTCCTTTTGCTGTTTCTGTGCAGACTGGTCTGCTGTAGAAGTAAATATAGTCAATGTGGTCTGATACATGTGACCCAGGTATTCTGGACGACATCTTGGATTTATGCAAATTATCAGAATTGCCCAAATGGCAGCTTTGGCTAAATGTGCTTTAGAACCCACATGACTGCAGATCAGCAGTAAAGTTCATTGGGAAGAACATTTCCGCGTTGACTATTGGATACACAGGAGTGTCCATTCACTGTTTACTGAAATGTCAAGTTTGACCTTGACCTGAAGTTAACTCCTAAATTTGACCTTTTGTTGATAAAAGAGCATCAGAAATGGATTCCGCATATCAAAAAAACTAGCAAAGAGATATTACACATTACTCTAGGACAAGTGATTAAAAAGATCAATTTTCAAGATGGCAGCCAGTGGCCATCCTGAATTATGCAAATTACCGGAGTTGCCCGAACTTGTCACTTGGGCATCAAAGCTAAAGTTGTTTTAGTATCACATATGAGTACAAATCAGCAATAGAACTTCATAGGAAAGAACATTTTTACGTTGACTATGGGATACATATGAGTGTCAACTGGACTGTTGATCGGCAATCACCAGACACTCTTGATATATATATGTATATATATATATGTATATGTATATATGTATATGTATATGTATATATGTATATATATATATATATATGTATATATTGTTATGGAACAGAGAGAGATAATGAACACTTCAAGTGAGAATACTAAAATCACTACTGTCCCGCAAATTTCCAGGTTCAAAAGAAAAGAGTTAGGTAAAATTTCAAGTTAAAGTTTAATGCTCAAACTAACAACTAAACATTCAGGACTCATAAGGATAATGTAATGGCAAAAAACAGGTTAAATATATGGTTAACTGCAATAGCCTCTATTAACACGAAATTAGCAAGTGTAAATTTATCTAAGTCAGCCCTGATAAAATGAGAAAACCGGATAATGCTCAGTTAATGCAATATATATTATTACGGATACAAAATATTATTAATAATGGCTGACATCAATAACTCCACATGAATCACAAAAACCTCACCAGGCCTACGAATTAACACCTTACGCTATACAGTACAAGAAAAAAATGTAATAACACTTATACTCAAATTACACAGCAGCTAGATGGTTGGAGACTTCCTGAGCACTCACAAAAATAATAACAACTGTACAGGGGAGGACAAAGATGTGAAAAAAGTGAGGAGTAGATCTAAGTGACAATTAATGCAGAGACTGAGCTCATTATATAGGGGCCGGCAGAGCTTGATACAACTTGTAAGAAGGACGCGCAAATGAAGCATAGAGGACGAAGAGTTGACACTCCTGCTCTGAACAACAGAAAGAACGACTTACTCTACTATAAGGGGAGAAGGGGGGAGTGAGGTAGAACACGCTTGTGATCATACATGCAGCATACTGTACGTTAGAATTAAACAAAGGATGATGAAATCATAGGCTATGTAACACCTCCCCACAAAAAAAAAAAAAAATTTACAAAGGAAATTTCTTATTACTCTAAAACAATCTGTCTAAAGTCTAGTTAAGCAATCTGCAATAACATTTTCTTTCCCCTTGACATGTTGTATGTCTAATTAATACTCCTGAAGAAGTAGACTCCATCTTGTCAATCTCTGATTTTTATCTTTAAACTTACTAAGGAATTTCAGTGGGTTATGATCGGTATAAATGACTATGGGGTCAAAACAAGAACACAAATAAAATGAAAAATGCTGTAAACCCAAAATCAAGGCCAAAAGCTCTTTCTCAATAGTTGAGTAGTTCTTTTGAGGTAGAGTGAACTTCTTACTGTAATAAGATACAGGGTGTTCAGTACCCTGATCATCCTCTTGCAGCAAAACAGCCCCAGCTCCTGTATCACTTGCGTCAACAGCCATCTTAAAAGGCTTGGCAAAATTTTGAGTAGCGAGCACTGCCTGACTTAATAGGATAGCTTTAAGTTTACTGAAAGAGGATTCACAGTTATCGGTCCAGACAAATTTATCTCCCTTTTTCAGTAGATCTGTAAGTGGTGATACAAGAACTGAAAAGTTAAGAACAAATCTCCTATAATAACCTACCATTCCCAAAAATCTTTGTAGCTCTTTCCTACTTTTAGGTCTGGGAAGATCAATTATAACCTGAACCTTAGCTCCTGGTGGTGCAACATGTCCATCACCAATTACGTACCCAAGGTACTGAACTTTAGCTTGGCCAAACTCACACTTTGATAAATTAGCTACAAGATTAGCCTGAACCAAACTCTCAAGAAGTTTACTGACATGGCATAGGTGATCTTTCCAGTTGTCACTGAAGATTAATACATCATCAATATAAACAACACACCCTGCCAAACCCTCTGTTACAACATTCCTGAGATTCTGAAATGTGGCTGGTGCATTCTTCATACCATATGGCATTACAGAACATGCAAAAGTCTTTCCTTGTGTTACAAAACATGAGATCTCCCTAGCACGTTCAGTCATAGGTACTTGCCAGTATCCCTTTAACAAATCAAACTTACTTATGTACCTGGCCTTTCCGATCTTGTCTATGCAATCTTCCACACGAGGGAGAGGGTAAGTGTCTGTTTTGGTTATCTGATTAACACGTCTGTAGTCGATGCAAAGCTGCTGTGACCCACCTGGCTTAGGGACTAGAGTGACAGGAGAACTCCACTCTCTCTGACAGGGCTCAATCATCTTGTGGTCCAACAGGTAGCCAAGCTCCTTCTGGATGAGAGGAACTTTCACTGGGTTCACACGGTAAGGAGGCAGTTTAATTGGCTTTGCGTCTCCAACATCGACATCGTGCATCAACACAGTGGTTCTTCCTGGAGTGGCACGGAACACTTGCGGGTACTCTTGCAGTAATGCCGAAAACTTCTGCCTTTCCTCGGGAGCTAGATGAGAAAGCTTAGTCTGGAGATCATTCATGATATCAGGATTCTTCCCCAAACTATCACTCAGGTTCATACTGCATGGGAGAACTTCACTTGCAGACTCGGGTGGAACAGCTACAGTGCAGACTGGGTTATTTTCGTCCCGCCTGTGATATAACTTTAGCATGTTGATGTGACAAAGTTGCTTGTTCTTTCTACGATCTGGTGTGGCGATGACATAGTTGACATCACTGAGTTTCTTCTCCACGAAATAAGGACCACTAAACTTGGCTTGAAGAGGTTGCCCATGCACCGGTAGCAGAATCAAAACCTGATCTCTTGGCTGAAAGTGGCATAACCTGGACTTCTTATCATACCAAGTCTTCATCTTTTCCTGAGCAGCTCCTAAATTCTCTCTCGCCAGCTGTAAAGCAGTGGACAGCCGTTCTTTGAACTTCATCACATACTCCAGCAGGTTGACATCATCTTCCTCCGACAGCCAGCATTCCTTGAGTAGCTTAAGGGGTCCTCTTACTTCACGGCCAAACAGTAGTTCAAAGGGTGAGAAGTCCAGTGATTCATTTGGAGATTCGGCAAATACAACGAATGGAAGACCTTTATCCCAGTCATTCTGATGTTCCAAACAGTATTTCTTGAGCTTCGATTTGAGTGTTTGATGATATCTCTCCAACGCTCCTTGGGTCTGGGGATGGTAAGCTGAAAACGTGATCTGGGTGATACCCACCTCTTTCAGAGACTGCTTGAAAACATTTGACATGAAATTACTTCCCCGGTCTGACTGTACCTCCTTGGGCAGACCAAACTTTATGAAGAACCCTAGCATTTCCTTAACCACGTTCTTTGCTGAGATATTTCTAAGTGGAATGGCTTCAGGATAACGAGTAGCCATATCAATCAGGGTCAACACATAAGAAAATCCTGAAGAAGTCTTAGGAAGAGGGCCCACAATATCCACCAACACACGGGTGAATGGCGCCTCTAAAGGAGGAATGGGAACTAGAGGTGCAACCTTTTCGGTCTGATTACACTTCCCCACAACTTGACAGGTGTGACAAGACTTACAATACCAGGAAACATCCCTGAAGATCCCTGGCCAGTAGAAGTGTTTCAAAATGCGTGCCACAGACTTCCTCACTCCAAGGTGTCCTGCCAAACTGGAATCATGAGCCACTCTAATGACATCCTGCCTACAAACACGAGGGATGACAACTTGATGTACAACCTCCCATTCACAGTCGGCTGATGCTGTTGGGGGTCTCCACTTTCTCATAAGTACTCCTGACTTTATATAATAACAAGTAGAAGCACCAGCTGACTCTTCCTCACTGCAAGCAGAGTTAGCTAGACCTTTCAACTCAGGGTCAGCAACCTGCAACGCAACCAACTCTTGACGAGACAAATTATCAACACTACGGGGTACTGCCTCATCTGGTGAGTGGTCCAAATTAGCAAGAAAAGTGTCAGCTAGGATAACATCATAATCATCATTATCCTCTAAGCCACCAGTAACTTTAGACTTAGCCCTAGTGACAGCACATGCAGAGAACACATCAGGGACATCACAATCCTGGGTCGCACTTACTGGTTCACTAGACAACTGGGGAGCTGGACACACTTGACTTCCACCAATATCATTTCCAAGTAAGAAAGTTACACCTGACATTGGGAGTGTCTCAACCAACCCAACCATAACGGAACCATTAACAAAACCAGACTCTAAATTCACTCTGCACAGAGGGACAGAGAAGTAATTATTCCCTACACCTTGTAAGATTACAGTTTCATCAGAGGAATTAACATTAGAGCCTAGAACACTGGTCAGCATAAGGATTGGCAAGCACCTGTATCACGATATATTTTAACTGATTTCCTGTTATTACTGTCCAGAGGACTGACAAAACCATCAGACAGGATATTAGCACATGAACTCTTGAGAGTGTCACCCACGTTACTGCTCAAAAGAGGAGCTTCATCATGAGAATTTAATTTACCCCTCAAAGCAGGTTCAGTTAACTCAGTTAAAGAATTCTGGGAACTCTCAAGGGTGGACACTAGACCAATTGACTGAATATTTAAAGACTCCTTTTTGTTCACATCACACTGTCTCCTGAAACATTTCTCCGTAGTATGACCAAGCTTACTACAATAAGTACATTTACTTTTCTGAAATCTAGAGGTGATGCTGGTATTTACTTCCTGAGAAACATCATCTTTATTCTCTTTCCTGTTACCTGTACTCTGAGTAGAGGCAACGTACTTACTCTCAGCTTTCCTTTTTTCTTTAGAATATCTCTTGTGAGTGAGAACATATTCATCAGCTAAAACTGCAGCATCAGACAAATTATCTATTCTTTTCTCATCAAGATATAGGCTTACATCTTCATTAATACACCTTTTGAAGTCCTCCAGCAAAATCATCTGCTTAAATTTATCAAAATCAGAATTCACTTTCTTAGAATTTAACCACTGCTCTAACAGATCTTCTTTGATTTTTGCATACTCAACATGGGATTGCTTATCTTGCTTATAAGTTGTCCTAAATTTTACTCTATAGGCTTCAGGAACAAGCTCATTGGCCTTAAGAATCAAGCTCTTAACTACATCATAATTATCAGATTGATCCTGAGGCAAAGATGCATAAGTTACTTGAGCTTTACCGGTGAGAACAGTTTGAAGGAGTACTGGCCAATACTTTTTGGGCCAATTAAAATCTGTAGCTACCCTCTCAAACAACTGAAAATACTTTGTTAAATCAGATTCATTAAAAGGAGGGACAAGTTTAATATTCTTAGCCACATCAAAATCATCAGAGCTAGATGATCCAGTTCCACCCTGTTTCATGCGATACTCATGGTCTGCCTGAATCCTAGCAAGTTCAACTTGTGCCTGAAACTCAACCTCCTTAGCACGAGCCTGAAACTCAGCCTCCTTAGCACGGGCCTCAAACTCAGCCTCCTTAGCACGAGCCTCCTGCAGGGCTAGCTGTAACTTAGCTATCTGGAGGAGTTACATTAAACAAGCTTTTATTAATCATGTCAACAATTTGATCTTTAGAATGATGAGAGCGAACAGCAATTCCCAATTGTTGAGCAACAAACTTAAGTTCATTCTTTGTTCTGTTTTCTGCATCACACACTGTTTGCACATTTGACAAAAAATCTTTGGCTTCATCAAGCGTAGTAATAGTAGACATCATGAATAAATCACAGTCACAGAATGTCAAGCAATATCCTTATGATAATATCCTGAATATCCTAATAAGAGGTCGCCAAATTTATGTTACGGAACAGAGAGAGATAATGAACACTTCAAGTGAGAATACTAAAATCACTACTGTCCCGCAAATTTCCAGGTTCAAAACAAAAGAGTTAGGTAAAATTACAAGTTAAAGTTTAATGCTCAAACTAACAACTAAACATTCAGGACTCATAAGGATAATGTAATGGCAAAAAACAGGTTAAATATATGGTTAACTGCAATAGCCTCTATTAACACGAAATTAGCAAGTGTAAATTTATCTAAGTCAGCCTTGATAAAATGAGAAAACCGGATAATGCTCAGTTAATGCAATATATATTATTACGGATACAAAATATTATTAATAATGGCTGACATCAAAAACTCCACATGAATCACAAAAACCTCACCAGGCCTACGAATCAACGCCTTACGCTATACAGTACAAGAAAAAAATGTAATAACACTTATACTCAAATTACACAGCAGCTAGATGGTTGGAGACTTCCTGAGCACTCACAAAAATAATAACAACTGTACAGGGGAGGACAGAGATGTGAACAAAATGAGGAGTAGATCTAAGTGGCAATTAATGCAGAGACTGAGCTCATTATATAGGGGCCGGCAGAGCTTGATACAACTTGTAAGAAGGACGCGCAAATGAAGCATAGAGGACGAAGAGTTGACACTCCTGCTCTGAACAACAGAAAGAACGACTTACTCTACTATAAGGGGAGAAGGGGGGAGTGAGGTAGAATACGCTCGTGATCAAACATGCAGCATACTGTACTTTAGAATTATACAAAGGATGATGAAATCATAGGCTATGTAACAATATATATATATAGATAGATAGATAGATAGATAGATAGATAGATATAGATAGATAGATATAGATAGATAGATAGATATAGATATAGATATAGATATATAGATAGATAGATAGATGTGTGTGTGCGTGTGTGTGTGTGTGTATGTATTTATCTTCTCAGATAAATCTTTGATCAAAATTACATTCAGGGTAATATTTAGGGAAAATACAGCCCAGTTAGTTCTTACCTTCATTATTTAAGCGATGATAGGAATAAAAGCAAATATCCAAATGTCGAGCACAATCATGAGCAAAAAGATAATCGCCTCACAGTTCAGCCCACGACTCCCACCCATTCCCCCAAGACCCAGTGCCGGAGCTGAGGGGGAACAATTTGATACAGCGTACCAGTTAACTCTTTCTATCATATCCTGCTTATGGTTAATGTATGAGGCAATGCGCTGATACCGATGTTGCTGTTTAGAATCTAATATCTTGCAAAAATTAGGATTTTCGTGCATAACTTGCACAGATAGGTTCGGTGATGTGTTGCACTGGCATTATGAAAGTTTTTAGGCCTGCAACTCATGGTACGGGGTCACAATAATTACCATAAAGCATATATACATTAAATGTTGCACCAAAAGGAAAGGACGTAGGAAATACACGAGCATAATATATCATGTGAAACAGTTATATAATCGTATTCCGCAGTTTTTCTTTTATCATAAAACTACTGCGTACAGTTTGTACATCAAACCTAAGTGTTCCATTAGTTAATTGTTTACAGCTCCAGACCTGCTCACCCACCGCTCTCGAGAACCCTCGTGGAAATACTGCAGAACCAGGAAAGGATGGTTGTGTAAATGGTGGGTATGGATGGTGCTGGATAATTGCAAGTAGATATACACGTATGGATATGTGTAAGGACGGATGCCTATGTAGATGGAAAGTGTAAGAGAAATAGATGCGTGCGTGGATGGTTGTTAATCGGTTATATGATTTGATGTGTCGATGAATGGATGTGAAATTATAATAGAAATGAACGAATGAATGAATGTGAAATTATTATATAAATGAAAGGATGAATGAATGTGGGATGGTTGGATGGAAGGTTGTGGAAATAAAAGGATGTACAATGATGGATGGACTGACCTATCAACAAAGTGTGCTCCATCTTCATGCTTGTTGAGGCAGATGTCTTTCTTAACACAGGTCAAGATGATTGGAGGAATGAGACGAGGAAGAGGGTGGGGATGAATAGTATGTGAGTGAGGGTGGTGTGAGTAGGAAGTAGGGCAGCCTTTCGGGATTCAGGCATCTGGCTGTAGACGGATAAATACACACACACACACACACACACACACACACACACACACACACACACACACACACACACACACACACACACACACACAGAAAGAGAGAGAGAGAGAGAGAGAGAGAGAGAGAGAGAGAGAGAGAGAGAGAGAGAGGATCACTGCAGAGACAGGTAGAGGGAGAGCGAGAGGGAGAGGGCAGTAGAAGTATTGCTGTGTGGTGAGGAGTTAATGTAGTGTGGTGAGGGGGTTAGTATAGTGTGGGGGAGGGGTTAGTGTAGTGTGGTGAGGGGGTCAGTGTAGTGCAGAGAGGGGTCAGCAGTGTGTCCGGAGGGGGGTTAGTGTAGTGTGGGGAGGGGTTAGTGTAGCGTGGGAATAAGATCTATTGTAGTATGGGAAAGGGGAGAAGGTAGTGTGGGGAAAGAGTCTGTTCTGTATGGGGAGACTGTGAATGCAGTGTTGGGAAAGGGTTAGTGTGGTGTGAGAAAGGGTTGAGTGTAGTGTGGGAAGAGGGTCCTTGTATTGTGAGGAAGGGTTGAGTGTAGTGTGGGGAGAGTGTCTTTGTGGTGTGACGAGGACGTGGAAGAGTGTCGCTGTAGTGTGGCGAGGGGGTTTTGTGCGGCGGTTGGAGGAGTGTCGAGAGGTGGTGGGGAGAAGGACAGGTGTGGCAGAGGAGATTTTGGTAGTGGGTGTTGATATGTGCAGTCTTGAGTTGCTAATGTTTATCTGATTTTCAGGCATACTTTAATTTTATTCATTTATTTTTATATTTAATGAGTATTTATGTGGTAAATATATGTGTGTGTGTGTGTGTGTGTGTGTGTGTGTGTGTGTGTGTGTGTGTGTGTGTGTGGTGAGGGTGAGGGTCGGTGTGGGTGTGGTGTGGCGTTGCCGGTACTTCCCACCCTCTTTTCTAAATGTCACTGCTAATTAATGAGCAGCATCAGCATCATTACAGCCATGTATCGTAATTAATCTAGAATGTTCATTACCTGTCAGAGAATACACAGTCTAAACATGTACAATATTAAGGCAACTGTAATGGTGTCATGTTTGCTTAAGTAATGCAAAAAGTTTCATTTAAAAAAGAAAATCAATATCGTGTGTTTCTTAAGTCCATGATTACAATGGCCTTGAGCATCATTGCAATAAATTTTAAAGATGTAGTACAGTATTTAGATGTTGGGTGACCAGCTCCTCCATTGGAGCTGAAATGGTTCAGTGGTATCGCAGTTACCTCCTGATTTACATATACCCTAAATCTGCACCCATATTTCAAGCCAAGGCATGCACTAAGATTTGGTGACAAAATCTGTCCTTTCATATTATGTTAGTAAATGGACGTACATATGATACAAAAGGTATTTTTACACAGGTGATCGATGGTTTTACAATGAGCGTAATTGTTTTTCGCATTTTCTTCTTAAGGAAAAAGTAGTTCTGTATAATTGTTTATTTCATATGTTGTTCAGACTTCATGCTTTATGACGTTTTCATAATTACAGAAGACATACACATAAATGAGAAGTGACTAGCAATCGTTTTCAAATCGTTTGTCAGCTGTTTTAGAACGTCAAAACTGGAAAGTGTAAAGATCCTTTTTTTTTTTTTTTTTTTTTTATCATGTGTACATTGTCGTTCCATACCAGACACACATACAGACTGATACACAAACGTAGCCAGTGCAACGCTTTCACTGTCATTAATGCCACATGTATGACAGTTGTCCTCTCGTGATTCATATATGGGGAGTAAGAGTTAATTTTAGTGGATACTCTTCCTTTGAGATGAAAGCCAGGTCCAGCACAGTACCGTATGTGGAATGATACATAGATACAGATAAAGATAAACAAATACTTTTAGCACTATATACTTCAAAGGCCACGAGGTTACAATGCCTAGTACTGTATACAAATGGATCAGTAGTTGATACATAGATTTTTTTTTTTCTGTTTTCCCTCCCATGATTCATTATGAAGATTATCGAAGATTTGAACATTTAAATGGCATGAATGAGTCAGAAGCACCTCCATATGACAAGATGAATAGTGGAAATACAACTATGTAGATTTCAAAATAAAATGATTGAAAAGCATTCGGGAGCCGAATGCTAATGGCCCGCCAGAATATGCTGTTGGCCAAGTCCAAGATTCAGATCATATTCTGATAGCTCAAGCCGTTTATGAGATATAACGGTGCTAAAGGCGGGCAATAAAAACTAGTTGGCTTCGGGAGCCATTTTGGTTACCTTGGCCTTGATCCCGAGTGCCCATTTTCGAACTCGTCCAAGATTTTGGCCATACCTTGATACCCCGAAGGTTTCGTGTTGATAGCTCAAGCCGTTCATGAGATATAATGGTGTTAAATGCGGACGATAAAAACTGGTTGACCTTTGGCAGCCATTTTGATGACCTTGACCTGGACCTCGAGTGCCCATTTTCGAACTCGTCCAAGATTTTGGCCACATCTTGATACCTAGAAGGTTTCATGTTGACAGCTCAAGCCGTTCATGAAATATAATAGGAACACACACACACACACACACACACACACACACACACACACACACACACACACACACACACACACACAGAGGTAAAAAATATTATCGCTCCGCCTTCTAAAGGCGGGCGATAACAATGTTCTTGGTAAAGCTGCATTTACGCCAGAACCTGCATGTTGTTCTTCAGTGTTCTGAATAACAAAGCGAGCACTTTACCTGTGTCGAAACATACCAGCTTCACAAAACAAACATGTGCTTTCTTCCTGCTTGTGCATCTTCTTTTCATGAAGAAGACTGGTTTAAACAATCCCACAACAGCTTCTGGCAAGCTTTAAACATGACTTACACAGCGCATACTGTCTCTCCTCGACGCAGCAACCCATCATCGTCTCAGCTTGTTCTATTTCTTTGCCCCTCCCCTCCCCCCTCCCCTCCTTAACCCCTCTAGAGCCTCATGTCATCCGGAGGTGGCGGTGTGGGTCATTTTCAACTCCTCAGTAAGAAGGAAATCCTAAGGTAGGGACCAATGAACTTAGCGACTATGGACCGAACAGCAACCCTGGGCCTTGTAGGAAAAAAAAAAAAAAAAAAAAGTAAAATAATTAAATGAGATAAATCAGCTTCAAAATTAAAATCAGCAAAAATGAGAGAGAGAGAGAGAGAGAGAGAGAGAGAGAGAGAGAGAGAGAGAGAGAGAGAGAGAGAGAGAGAGAGAGAGAGAGAGAATAAACAGAAGTATTCGCAAAGTGCAACAGCCGCGTCCACCAACTGTCGTAAGGGCCGAATATTTGACATCGACCTGTGGCCTTGACCTTTGACAGTTATCTTCCATAATCGGTTTGTCTCAGTTTTGCCTGAGACTTAACTGTTCCACCAAGTTTAATTCAAATCATATCAAATCTGTCTGAGTTAGCTTTGCCTGGTGTCCCTTGACTTTGTCCAGTGACCTTGACGTTTGTCCTTTCTCTGTGACCCTGACCTTTGAGTGATTGGTGTCAGAATCGTACCTTTTTATCCTTGCTTTAAGCCAGGTTTAGTCAACATAGAGTTTAAACCACTTAAGTTGAACTTGCCTAGTGGTCCATTGTTGTCAAACACAACATGTCAATCTTTCGGGAGATCCCCGTCACATCCACCATGTTTGATCCAGATCAGATCAAAATTGTTTTAGATATTTGTTCACACACTAACACACAGGTAAGTCTTGAACCTTTTCCTATGACCTTCACCTGTTACTATTTAGGAATACATGGCAGTACATAGAGGTAAAGAGAACAAAAGGCATACAAGTATTGATCCATGACGAGGTTATCTGTTTGAGAGAGAGAGAGAGAGAGAGAGAGAGAGAGAGAGAGAGAGAGAGAGAGAGAGAGAGAGAGAGAGAGAGAGAGAGAGAGAGAGAAGCTGCTTCTGCTAAGACCTAACTAACGTGTAAGAGAAAAGGATAGGAAAAATGAAGGCTCTTCCCGATTCACCATATCATCCGATAAAACCGGGAAGAAAAAGATACAAACAACAAAACTAAACACCGTGTTTATTAGAAAGAAGAGGAGAAATTTTTATATAAGAGGCAGAAGAGGAAAAACCACGAGTTCTGGAATCTCTAATCTACAGATCTGTAAAATAAGCATACACAATCGCCGAATGTTTTCATTATTAAGCAAACGTCTCACTATCATCAGCGTACACTTCAGCCTGGAAATAAACAAAGCTCAGTCAGTTACAGCATATAGTCTCGAAATATGTCTAGCCAAATTTTAATCGTATAAATAGTTTTTGTACCAAATACTGTTGCTCGTAACCTATTCTATTATTCCACTACGTGAATATTAATCTTTTCCTGCTTCAGTATTTCATTTCTTATTTTTGAGTTTTATTTCATTATTTCTAGTCACAGCATTACTCTGTATAATCTATATTTCTGACAAATTATCATATCAAACGGGCGAAATTGGAAAGATTTTCAATTACTTGTATTACATTTGTTTTTTGTTTTTTTTTAAGAAAGGAAAAACAACAGATATTTAGTTTGTTTAGTCGTTCTTCGTAAATTTCGCAACAATGGGATCATTTTTACGGCCCTGTACTCTTTCTGAACACAGTATTCTAGGTATGTTCTAGCTAATAACGTGTAAAACTTATAGATTACATCAGGCGTTTTATGAATGAAGTTCCTCGTGATGAAGCTGAGCATTTTGTTTGCCTTGTTACTGGCTTCTATACACGTATACTATATTGAGTTTTTGAGGTCATCACTGATAATGACTCCAAAGTCTTTCTCGTCCTTTACTTCCGTCAGCGGAATATCAAGTATGCGGTATTCATACTTAATGCTTTCTTCTCCAAAGTGCATCACCTTACATTAAATTTCAACTGGGGCATGTTTCACTTCAGTTTTTTTATATTTACCGTCCGCTTTCGTGAATACTCTACCTCCAGTCTTCGTGTCATCTTCAAATATCACAGTTTACAAAAATGTAAATTTTCTAAACCACTGACATAAAGAGTGAAAACAACTGATGCTAGAACTGACCCTTAACTTGCCTTAAGGAACTCCACTTGTTACTTCAAGCCAGTCTGAAGATTCGCCATTCATCACTAATTCATTAAGGCTGATTTGTTTATTTCCCCTGAACCGTTGTTTTATAACCAATGTAAATTTTTATACCAGGCTAGCAACTTGGTCCATGTAGACATTCATTGTGCCTCGTATGAGGTCTGCAGCTTAACAAGGGCTATACTTGCCTGCAGTGCATTAACCAATAACCAATCCTTGGAAATTTAGAGAGGCAGTGGGTATTCAGTTTTTCTAATTGTCTTAGATGGTGGACCTTATCAAACACTTTCTGGAAATCTCAAAAACTGACGTCCGACGGTAATTTTGCGTCCCAATTACTGTGAATGTTTGTAAAAAAAAATCAAGTACATTGTAAGGCACTATTAATTATTCTGAAACTCCCGTGCTGGTTATCTGTTACAGGCTTATGCTTGTTAGGGAATAAGGTCAAATTATCTTTAACTTTTTCTTTTTTTGTTTATACAGGCGTTAGGCTAAATGGACCTTATTTTGCGGCGCGTTTTCATAGCCTTTTTAAAAGGTAGGTGATGCATTAACAGGTTCCATTAATCAAATACTCTATATTCAGTCAGTTATTTATTGAATATTGCACTTATAAGAAAGGCTAACTGTAACATTCACGCTGTATGTGAGGAGATATCTGGTCTGAGCCAGTTGATTGTTTGGGTCGATTTTCTGACGATAATACATGTCTTGTCACTTACCTGAGTTATATTTCAACATTCCTTTTCCCTGAGAGAGCCGACTGTTGACTGTGAATGTTTAAACTGTTTTCTTTTGTGGAAATACAATATTATTGCTATATTGTTTGGCTATTATGAACGAAATAGAACCCCTTCCGAGTTTAGGGGGCCTTTGATATTGTTTACATTTTTCATATTCCTAAAATAATGACAACATTTCTTAGGGTTTGATTTTCCTTCACGAGAAATTTTTTACCTCATAGTCTCATTTAGTTCTCTAGATAATTTTTGTACATTGCTGTAATTTCAATATTCGGTACTGTCATCTTGATTTCCTGTACACATACTGTATATTTTCTATATGCTTTCTCTTGCTACCGATGATTTTTCAATATTCTTCGACGTCCAAACTGGTTTATTAATGTGACTATTTCTTTGGACAATTCTCTGTATATTTTTTTCGTTTCAAAGACATTAATTGATTAGTAGATAATTTCCGCATTCCTTTCACGTAATCCCTTAAAGCTCGTGGGTCTAGCGAGCTCAGCCTTTCCCGTATGTTATTATTGTTTTTAAGTAGCTTGTTTTGAACCAGTCATAACTCCGAAATTACAGCACCTAGAACTTTCAATTAACGATCATAATACTTGGCAATCTTTCTTCTTCCTATTGCAAGTGTCCCACGGTATCTACATGGAGGCATTGTGGAAGCAGGAAGTGATGAATGGAGGCAATTTTGAGGGTTGCATGAGGCTGTGTCTGTACCAGCAGGTGAGTCAGTGGCTACAGTTCATACGCCACATGCTTGCCTTGCCAAGACAGGGATACCCAACTCGCACTCACAGCCCTTGAGCCACTTGACCTTAACACTCCATCTCCATCGGGTGCTGCCACAGCCACATGAATGAACCATCACACATTGTGTGTGTTTATTCATTCCATTCTACTAACTTTTCCAGAGTGACACTGGGCACTACATTGTGTGGGATGAGAGAAAGAAAAGAAATTCCAATGTTTGTTACACATTACTTGCCATGAGAGATCACTCTCTCTTTCTTCTGAGTATATTTTCTGTGCCTTATAATACCATTTCAGTAATCCTTGAGGTCGTTTTCTTTCTTATACCCATAGTCTTATTTATTTTCTAAAGCACTTTTTAGTGAATTTTTTACTTCACAATAGTTTTATCACACACACACACACACACACACACACACACATATATATATATATATATATATATATATATATATATATATATATATATATATATATATATATATATATTGTGAAACATTTCTATTTGAACTGAAGGTCACTTTCGGTGTCAATGAGTTATTCTCTTGTTCCCATACTTTTCCTTTTATTCTAAATTCTTATTCTTAAACGTTACTTACTTGGCTAAGTTCTTACTGCACTAGAGGAACTCCACAAAATTACTAGTTTACTATCATATGAAACCATTTGCACATATTCTTCACAATTTATCATAACTTGATACAAAACCACTGTACAATACTTACCCCAAGAGATCACTCTCGCTTTTCAGTCCAACACTTGTTTCTTTACTGGATGATACAAAACCACTCTACAGTTTTGGTCATAACACTTATTTTCAGTACTGTATAATTAATTCCTTGTATTTTATAGCTTATGTGTAGGTGTTCTACATTATTACTTCACTAAATGATTACAAATCCTCCTCTCTCCACTGTATCCTTCCATCTCATCACTGTTCTTCCATTCCTCCCCTCTCCTTCCACCTCACTTACATAGTGTTCCGTAATAAGTAAATAAATAAATAAATAACACACTTTACTCGGGATCTGGACAGGCTTATAATTCATGGATAAATGCACTTAACCTGAAAGTATAATTATGATAGATCTGAAAAAACCTGAAGTGAATGTAAGCTGGACCTCAGGCTACTTTATTCTGGCTGATTATCAATATGTAATAGGTGTCCACACTGAAAGTGTGGAACGTGTTCGAGCGAGTGAGCGAGCAAGTCAGGCAGTGCTGAATATTGTCTCATGTGGCGCATTATCTTCCTCTGATTTCTTGACCTGAAAATACTAAAAAGAACTTATTAGATTATGCCAAAAATATTCCCTCATATTTCCTGAAACCAATACTCCTCTTGTTTTAAATTTAGGTCTAGGGCTTGGGACCTAGCAGGTTAATGACTTAACTTTTTGCTCACTCACAAATATTACTTTCCCCAAATCTCACAGTGTGCTCCGATTCGAATCAGAAATAAGAAATTCAGAGTTTCTTTCGCTGATCAGGCTATTGTATTAGTTTTACTCGGATTCAGTCAAAATTTTCCAAAAAAAAAAAAAAAAAAAAAAAAGCCGAAGAGAAGGTATTATTTGTTTCGAAAAGGCAAAACCTGGTTGCTCTTAGAAATCATCGGAAAATACTGCTGCAGTACTCACACAGCCTTAGACCGTTACTTCTTACGCAGCCGGCTGTTACGCTAATCTGCCTTATAAAAAACTGTTTCTTCGATATATGGAAAAACTGATGGGAATTACAGGTTGTCTATGAGATGAAAATAACTGAGGATTTTTATGCGATTTCTAAATTGGTGTCTACCTTTCTTGAGATATCCAAAAAAGTTCGCTACTGTACTACAGAGTTTTCCTCCCGACCCCTGCCCCCATTTCTTGCTGACGCGATCAATCCTTCGCCCGAGTACTTATGTTGGGGTTTGAACCTGTGACTCAATCTGGTGTTCTTGTTCGCTTTGCTCACTCAGACAATAAAAATTACTGAAGTGGATATCATTTGATGAACTAATTTCCTAATGGATATAAGCTAGCTATAATGAGCCAGAATTAGTCCGACAGGTCTGAATGAACAGAAGTGAGTGTAAACTCATATGTGTAAGAGCATGAGTGAATTAGGCATATTAATACAGACCTCACCTGACTTGCCTGGTTCTGTCTTGACCTGTCTTACTGAGACTGGACCTGAGTGGATGTATATGATTGCATAGCATGTAGAAGGGCTGCTGGGCCAAGGGAACGGGTTGTTAAACCAATGCCGAGAGTAAACACACACACACACACACACACACACACACACACACACACACACACACACACACACACACACACACACACACACACACAAAGTCCTGAAATAACCTGGATGGACTGCAGGGGACCTCAATAGACTTGAAACAGATTTTTAAAAAATAAATTGCCATGTCCTGCGTGAACAGTCTATTTAAACCTGAAGTGATGTGGTTATGTTTAGAGTAGCTGACCCAAATAGACGATAATAGATCTCCATGGTTCTGCATTGATGTAGGTTGGCATAAAGTGGCCCATTTGAACAGAAATTGACCTGACTGGGCCTAAATGGATGAGAATGGTCTGAATCATCATAAGATGGGTTGAAGGGACGTGCTGGACTTACACTGGCCTGACTAGCCTGATCTTGATATTCGAGAGATCTTGACAGGCTCTGAATGCCTTGTATAAATCTGAACTGGCAGGCCTCAGTGCATTTAGCTGGACGTAAGTGGACCTGGCATGACTGAATGAACCTAATGTGGCATCCATGGACCTGATCTAACTCAACTTGATGAAATTTCATAACTGATCCCTAACTGGCCTAAAAGAGCCTAGATTTATTTGACAACTTGAATGAATGAAAATGGACCTAATGGAAAGTATTTGTTTAATGGATGTGACTGCATTAGCCCCTACGCACCAGCTGACGTGCACAGCCATCATGATTCAGGGTGCGGAGTGCCGCCGGCTGACGAGATATACCGCAAGCACCTTCCCGACACCCTTTGAACTCACGGCCATTTTCTATGACAACCATATGATAGGTAGGTACCCCACTGATGCACAGCTCAGTCTTTACATGGCACTGGTAGAGTGTAGAGTGATGCCTTTCTTATCCTTCTCATCCGCTTTCACTCCCCCATGTGCGGGGCGGATTGCATCATCGACCCCTGCGAAAGTTCTGCCCTTACCGCCAGGGAATGGGTTCAGTGAGCAGGTGTGTGGGAAATTGTAAATAGTAAACAGATATGCACAAGTGTGTGTGTGTGTGTGTGTGTGTGTGTGTGTGTGTGTGTGTGTGTGTTTTATACATAAGTGAAATGTAAGATTTAAGTTATATCAAGTAAGTGTTATGAAATAAGTGTTTAACAATAAGTTTTACATGTGTATTGCAATAAGTGTTACTGTTTATGGTTATTTGTAAAACAATGATTGGAAATACCTTGAGTAACCCTATCTAGTACAATGAAAGAAAACCAGAAGTGCATGGAAGAGAAAGAAAATGACCTGGTTGGCTGTAACTAAATTTTTTCCCTCGTTACTCAGAAAATAATGCTGAATATGTGATCATTAGCGTATTTGTGATGTGAAGTACAAAAAATGTAAGTTGTGTATAACATTAGTAATAATTTCACGGTGCCCCTGAGTAGTACAGATTTGTCACAATTTCTGAACAGGTGATTACCTCATACTCAACCATACTGCATGAAACACCCAGAGCTTTTACATCTGAAAGTGCAATTACCTGTAATAATGATGTCAAATGCAAATATAAGTGCTGTAGTAGAGGGAAATTATTATAACTGACGCAAGAAGTGAGTACATGTACAAGGCATAGTAGCACTATGAAACGGGTGGAAAACCCTTTGGGGAGCCACATGGAAGGGATGATGACTCATCCTTACGACGATGAGTAATGAAAAGTCGAAAAAGTGACTGGAACATTCCGAGAGGCCTGGCAATGTTAAAATCACCACTCTGCTCAATGCTGCCAACGCTGTCCAGCGACTCCAAGGTCACTGGCAGTGGTGTGCAACCGGATTAGCCTGTCAAAACATGGAGAACCAGTATTATTTAACTTATCCTTACTCATCGACTGGACCACATGGAGACCTCGGGATACTTTCATTTGAAAGAGATAGAGTTGATGAGTCTTATGTATATTTAACTTTCTCTCCAGCTGTAATAGTTCGGCAGATATTAGGGTTTGAAGTAAGGGTATTTCTCCCAAAATCTCAGAAACTCCCTGTAAGGAGGAGTGGGCAATAGCGGGAAGCCCCCGGAGGATAATGGTTAAAGTCATTTGAATTGGTCACAACTGACTTGACAAGGATGGAATGGAAATGAAAGGCTTGACTTAATGTGAAGTGACTTGGAGAGTATGACACGGACCTGAGCTGATCTGTCTGGATTTTACCTGCCCTGATTTGATCTGAATGGACTTAAGTGGACCACCAACAGTCAAGTAAAGCTCGGGTTCCAACGTCCTTGTCGTTCAGAGCTCAGACAATCCTTCGCCAATGTGTACCTGGGTAGCCAATTTCTGTCAGGACTTCCGGTGCCTGGTGCCACAGCAACTCTGACCATAAGTAAATATGATAAAAATCTTCTCAGGAGGACAGCTTGTAGTGTGATCCTTCATTAGTTGCAGTTGGACAGACAGTTCATGAACATTACATAAACGAAACTCATAATAACCATGTAGTACAAGACATTGTATACCCTAATATACAATACATATGCACAATAAAATAAATTTTGTATACATTACTGGCAAAGATCTGCATCGAACTACATTGATCGTTAGTGGCTAAATAGTTTTCAGTGAGGTTAAACGGATCTAAATGAACCTATAAGTGGCACAGATGGGCGTAATTATGATTTACTCTAACTGAACCAGAATGCGTCTAAATTAACACACCAGGACCGGGATAACTCATATGAAGCTGCACTCAAAAGGGGATTCACTAACTGACCTCTTGACTGATGTGTTTATAATATGACAAACAGGAAATGATGGGCTATTTCGAATATTGTTCCGATTGTTTTCCATCCTGACCTAGACGGAGGTAGGCGGTTGAAGAACGCGTTTCTTGTAGTAGCAGTCACAGATTGCATGTAGGCCTGAAGAGCTTCAAAGAATTTTCAGTATTAATATTTAAAATGTAGGCACGAGTAAATGCTTGAAATATAATTAACCATATTTCATTATAAATATAGGGTTACTGATATAGCAGTTTTTGCGTCACTCTGTAATTTCTTATTCTGATACTCGGTTAGGTAAATTACCTAATTTTTAACAGTCAGTCTAACAAGCCTTGGCCAGGATGCATAAACAAACTTAAAATAATTTCTTTGTTGTAACTATGAGTTATTTTTGGAGGACACACAAAGGACATGGGACGAGTCTACGAAATGCTTGTTTCATCCTTCCTATGGAAGCAGTCTTACTGTACCTGCAGCACAGAACTGTCCATGTTTACTTGAGAGTCATTGGACTAGTCTCTTGTTTATCACAACCTGGTAGTATTGTGTCTTGAAGATGATTGCAATTATAAATCTCTCTCTCTCTCTCTCTCTCTCTCTCTCTCTCTCTCTCTCTCTCTTTCTCTGTGTATGTGTGTGTGTGTGTTCCATACTGACAAGTGGATTCTACTGGGAGGTTAGGAATAACACAGATGAAAGGCCGGAGTTTATTTTCTAACGTTTCAACCAGAGACCCTTATCAGAGAGAATGCTACATTTGGACTGATGTGAGCTGCTTATGTATTCATGGGATCACCTTCTCTTTCTGGCTGTCCACTTCCCCCATGACCTGATCTGACTTCGCCGCCCCTCCTAATTGCTCTTTCTGCTCAGCTCTCATTTGTGCAAAGAAGGGTAGCTCAACCATCGTGACTACTTTCCGTGCTGGGCGAGGCAGAGCACGGAAATAGCAATCAGGAGGGGCGGCGAGGTCAGGTCATGGGGGGAGTAGACAGCCAGCAAGATGAGATGATCCCACTGGTGCTTAAGCAGCTCACGTCAGTCCGAATGTAGCATTTTCTTTGATTAAGGCCTCTGGTCGAGAAGTTAGAGAATCAACTCCGGCCTCTCACCTGTGTTTTTCCTAACCTCCCTATAATGTAGAATCCACTTGTCAGCATGGAACATTCACATTTGTCAAGGGATGGTAGAAACACAGATATTGTACAACAGAAGTACTGCAGGAGGAGGGAGATCAACAGCTGCTTAAACCGAAGGAGATTTCTGCAGAATTGCTTGGCCGAACAAGTGCTCCCAAGATCGGCGCCCGCACAGTGGTAAACCATTCAGTGATGCTGCAAGAAACTACCTGCAAGAGGTGTGTGGGGATCTGACATAATTATAAGTATTATGAACTAATGGACAGTGGGAGACGATTAATACTACCGCAACGTATGATCCGTAAACTGGAAGAGGATAAAAGCGAACAGAAATGTTGCCTTCAAAATAAACTAGAAAACTTATATGAAAACAGCTAATGGAAAAAGGTTGGCAGATCAAATTTGATTACCAGCCTATCAGACAGACATATGACAAGGACGGAATTAGAGGTTTTGACATTAGATCTGAAGTTCAATATCGGTTAAGACAACAGGAACTATGTGGCATACGTAACCAGGAACTACAGATGGGACGAAAGTGGCCTGGTCAAATGTTTTAATCAAGGTTGAATAGCTTGTTTCAAAGCACTGTCTAATGAGCGACGGACAACAATCCCAAGAAGGTACAGAAAAGCCTGGACGACTTAGGTAAAGATCGAAAAAGAGTGATAACACGGGCAGACAAAAGGTGAAGGAGTGATCATAATGAAAAAAGCAGACTACGTTGGTAAGATGATGGACTTGCTGGATGATGCAACGACGTATGGAAAGAAGAGTCACGGGTATGCTGATAGTGGGGCAAACAGATTTGAAAAGGAAGCGAGAAAAATACTAAGAAAGTCTGAGAGGGGAAAGAAGTTGGTCAGTGTATTAGAAGCCCCATGCCCACCTGGAATGAGAGGACTACCTAGGGGGCACAAGCAGGGCATACCCATGCATCCTAGATCATCAGGGACAGGGAATGCCCCACACCGACTGGCTAAGCGTATGGCCAGATCACCCTCCACTCTCTTGGGTTCTATAAGTGATACTTATCTGAGGATTTTTTCGTATTTGATAGAAAGAGTGAAAAACGTGGATATGAAAGGAAAGAAACTAGCGAGCTTCTACGTCAAGGCTCTGTTTACCAATGTGCCAGTGGAAGGAGTCAATGATGAGGAACTACCAGTCCCAAAATATGATTTCCTGAAACTCGTATCATTGTGTTCTAGTTCGGCGCGTTTGTTTTGAACGGGGAGGTGTACATGCAACATAGGGGTCTAGCCATGGGCTCACCCCTCAGTGCAGACATGGTGTGTCTGTACATGAAAGCTATGGAGCAAGACCACCGCATGAAAATTATTGGTAGGAACTGTGAATGGTATAGGTATGTGGATGATGTCCTGGTAAGAGTCCCCGAGAAAACAAACATAGAGAATAAACTGAGAATGTTAAATAATGCTAGTACTCACATATAGTTTAATGCCAGTACTCATATACAGTTTACAGTGGACGAGGAAATGAACGGGAGATTACCATTTCTGGATACACTGATATGGAGGAAAGAGCAGGGAGTAATTTTCTCAGTATACCGCAAACCCACAAACAAGGAAGATTTCATCCATTTTCTATCGGCACACAGTTTGAGAACAAAATCAGGTGTTGTAATCGGATTTTTTCTTAGGGCATTAAAAATATGCAGCAGTGAGTTTCTGGAAGAGGAGTTTCAATATATCATTGAAAGATTCACAGAATTAAGTTATCCAGTGAGGTTATTAATGAGGCTGAAAAAGAAAGCTATAAACATGAAGAACAGACGCAAGGATAGCAAGTAGGAGAAGATGAGATACATAGCGGTCCCAAACTCCGCAGAGTCAGCATGTTTGGAGAAATTCTTCAGGGCCTGTATTCTGCATAGTGCTTATGGTCGACCCTAGCTAACCGTCATAGCTAAGCAAATTTATGACAGTCAGTCTTATGGCCGTCGGAAGTCGTCGGCCATACCTCACTAATCCAACAACACCGTCAGCTGCTAGAACGCACCGCTCACAATTTGTCAACTTTAAATTTATGGAATAAAATAGGTTCTTGGCATTATTTTCTTGGATTTAAATTGTTTTAACTTCATATTACGACTTTTGGGGAAGTTAGACATAGTAAAATAGGAATTCGTTTGTGAGAAAATGCGCTGAAACGTATTCCCGTTGAAAAGTGTGTAACCAAAAACACTGTCTGACTAGTGTAAACTTAACCTACCTTATTAATTTCATCTAATTTCATATTAGTATTTTTTTTGTTGGCTAGGACTTGGTTAGGTTAAATTTTATTATTTATATATATTTTTTTTAATTTTTTTATTCATATCATTATTTATTATAATATACTTAACCTACATTACAAATATTTTCTTAAGTCCAAAGAAAGTTAAAGAAAAGGTTCATTGCTATGGACAGCAATGGGACAATAACCAGTTCATCTGGGTTAGGTTGAGTTATATATTTCTATAATTTGTTTCTGGTTTATTTAATATTTTCATATTTTTTTACACTAACCTTAACCTAAAGTATTATTTTTTCGACCAGTCTAAACTTTACCTATCCCATTATTATTATTTTATTATATTTAATTATTTATTATTTAATATTTTTTAGACGTCCATAATTAACCTAACCTGCTGGGGCTAGCCCTACAAGTACTGTAAAGCCCAAACTCTGCACATTGGCATTTTTCCGGTAGCAAGATAACGTAGTGTTATGATGACCTTAAGCTCCGGGGTGAGTGGGTTTCTCCTCTTGGTGTCATTCGATAAGGCGTCTCTCACAAGATTGGTGACATACAAAATACCGTCCCTGTCTAGCCGGTATCTCTTGATAAGCTCAGCATCACTGGGCTCGTTAAGCACGTCCCTTCTTCGGAAAATATTCCTCGGCTGGGGATCTGCTTGCTGTGGTGCGGCCATGTTGACACACTTCTGACGGTCATAGGCGGCGATAAGACAGGGTGAACCCGAACATACCATCGCGCGTCTTATTATGGTCGTCCATAGGAGTTTATGGTCGACCATACGAGTTTCTGACGGAGTTATGTCTAAAATGCGCCATTTTGTTTAGATATGTACGACGGACTTAGCTATGACGGTTTGTAGAATCTGGGCCCAGAGGAACTGTGATAATCATCGCATCATCATCAGGAAAGACAATAAGCGATGTCGTGGAGATGAGAAACAAGGAGAGGAATAACATCGAGAATAATGTGGACGATACAATACCTTGTGGAAACTGTTCTTCCGTATATCATGATGAATCCTCCCAGGGCCTTAATAAGAGGTTATATGAACATAAAGAACGATGTAAGGTGTTACAGAACATCATATTCTTTGACTGTTAACATTGATGAGTATGATCACTTGCCGAACAGGGAGGAAGCACAAAATAATACACAAGGGTTTAAATGGATGTGTAAGGAGGGCAATGGAAGCAGCTCTCATTTGTGCAAACAAGGGTAGCTCAGGTAACCATCGTGACGGTTTTCTGTGCTGGCCGAGGCCGAGCGCAAAAATAGTAATCAGTAGGAGCGGCGAAGTCAGGTCAGATCATGGGGGGAGGGGACAGCCAGCAAGATGGGGTGATCCCACAAGTACTTAATCAGCTCACATTAGTCCGAATTTAGCATTCTCTTTGATAAAGGCCTTTGGTCGAAGCATCAGAGATTAAACTCCGTCTCTCACCTGTGTTTTTCCTACCCTCCCTATAGAATACTGTATATATATATATATATATATATATATATATATATATATATATATATATATATATATATATATATATATATATATATATATATATATATATATATATATATATATATATATATATATATATATATATATATATATATATATATATATATATATATATATATACCGTTCCAAAAAGTCCACTAAAAATTTACTATAATCTTTTCATTACGAGAGATTTTCCTTAAACTGAATGAAATCGTCGAGTTAGACGAAGAAAGAAACAAAAGAAGGGGCACACACAGACTGCATTACCCGTGACCACCAACTGGGTAAATGGCCGAATATATGATTATGCCTTGTCACCTTGATCTTCGACCGATTACTCTCAAAAGATGATTATTTTTGCGTGACATCACTTCCAACATGTTTACCCCAAATCATATGAAAACTGTTTTGAGCTGGCTTTGCTCTGCAGCCTAGAATTATGACTTTTCTCTGTTACATTGACCCTTGACTGAGTGTTCTCAGAATCGAAACCTTTATCCTTCCTTCACCCAGAAACCTTCCTCAAAGTTTGTATCCCCACCCAATCCACATGACGTCATTGTCACTGTGTATGGTTCCCTTGTTCTCAGGGTCACCTGTCCTCCAGTAGCTTCATTTGGCAGCCAGCTATGGTAGAGGCAGGATACACTGTCGCTCTCTGCACGTGGGTCTCTGCTGTAGGCCTTGGTTTGAGTGTGCAAAGGTGGAACAGCAAAGTGAACACCGGGTTTTTACCACAGCAGCAGGGGTATAACAACCCCTTCAGTGGTGGCCCAAAGGACCTGAGAGGACGTGGGAGGTTTTTGAAAGAAATATGATGAATTTTTTTGTATGTGTGATTTTTTTGTGTGAAACTAGCCAAAATTTCCCTGCTTTTAGTCACTGTTTTCATTACTCATTTTCCATAACAAAGTGATATGATTTTCAATCCTTTGTAATGTTAACTCAAAGTACAAAGCCTAAAGTTCATTCATCTACATTTAGTTTATTAAAGCACTGTATTTAGTATTTTTTTTTTTCAATTTTCCAAATTCGGGTGTGAGACACCCGGGGTTCGTGAATGTGTTACTAAAATGTAGGGTTAGTGTTCTAGGGTTAAGTTTGATACGAATTGGATCAAAACTGTTTCAGTTTTTCTGTTCACGCACAGACACACTGTTCAAACTTTGACATTACCCTATGACCTTGACCCTTGATTTATTGCACTCAAAATCAGTCCCCTTTGGTCTTGTATTATCCATAATCCTTCCATCATGTTTTGTCTAAATAGGAAAATGTAAAACTTTAAGTTGATACTGCTAAATCAAACTTTTGCCTAGCTCTATGACCTTGACCTTTGACCTGTTGTTTTCAAAAACAATAGGTCACTCCATTGCTGCTTTTTATTGTTCCACCGGAATTGAGTAAATTAGATAGAGACTGAGTTATTCTCTCTCTCTCTCTCTCTCTCTCTCTCTCTCTCTCTCTCTCTCTCTCTCTCTCTCTCTCACACACACACACACACACACACACACACACACACAAGTAAGGGGAAACAACACCTGAAACCTTTTGTTTCTTTGTTCACCTCACCTCACATTCCTCTCACACACACCTCACCTCACATTCCACCCTTCACCTCACCTCACATTCCATCCTTCACCTCACCTCACATTCCATCCTTCACCTCACCTCATATTCCATCCTTCACCTCACCTCACATTCCATCTTTCACCTCACCTCACATTCCACCCTTCACCTCACCTCACATTCCATCCTTCACCTCACCTCACATTCCATCCTTCACCTCACCTCATATTCCATCCTTCACCTCACCTCACATTCCATCCTTCGCCTCACCTCACATTCCATCCTTCACCTCACCTCACATTCCACCCTTCACCTCACCTCATATTCCACCCTTCACCTCACCTCATATTCCATCCTTCACCTCACCTCACATTCCACTCTTCACCTCACCTCACATTCCACCCTTCACCTCACCTCACATTCCACCTTTCACCTCACCTCACATTCCACTCTTCACCTCACCTCACATTCCACCCTTCACCTCACCTCACATTCCACCCTTCACCTCACCTCACATTCCACCCTTCACCTCATCTCACATTCCACCCTTCACCTCACCTCACATTCCACCCTTCACCTCACCTCACATTCCACTCTTCACCTCACCTCACATTCCACCCTTCACCTCACCTCACATTCCACCCTTCACCTCACCTCACATTCCACTCTTCACCTCACCTCACATTCCACCCTTCACCTCACCTCACATTCCACCCTTCACCTCACCTCACATTCCACTCTTCACCTCACCTCACATTCCACCCTTCACCTCACCTCACATTCCACCCTTCACCTCACCTCACATTCCACTCTTCACCTCACCTCACATTCCACCCTTCACCTCACCTCACACTCCACCCTTCACCTCTCCTCACATTCCACCCTTCACCTCACCTCACATTCCACTCTTCACCTCACCTCACATTCCACCCTTCACCTCACCTCACACTCCACCCTTCACCTCACCTCACATTCCACCCTTCACCTCACCTCACATTCCACTCTTCACCTCACCTCACATTCCACCCTTCACCTCACCTCACATTCCACCTTTCACCTCACCTCACATTCCACTCTTCACCTCACCTCACATTCCACTCTTCACCTCACCTCACATTCCACCCTTCACCTCATCTCACATTCCACCTTTCACCTCACCTCACATTCCACTCTTCACCTCACCTCACATTCCACCCTTCACCTCACCTCACATTCCACCCTTCACCTCATCTCACATTCCACTCTTCACCTCACCTCACATTCCACCCTTCACCTCACCTCACATTCCACCCTTCACCTCACCTCACATTCCACTCTTCACCTCACCTCACATTCCACCCTTCACCTCACCTCACATTCCACTCTTCACCTCACCTCACATTCCACCCTTCACCTCACCTCACATTCCACTCTTCACCTCACCTCACATTCCACCCTTCACCTCACCTCACATTCCACCCTTCACCTCACCTCACATTCCACTCTTCACCTCACCTCACATTCCACCCTTCACCTCACCTCACATTCCACCCTTCACCTTACCTCACATTCACCTCACCTCATATTCCACCCTCTATCTGTCCTCACATTCCACCCTTCACCTCACCTCACATTCCACCCTTCACCTCACCTCACATTCCACTCTTCACCTCATCTCACATTCCACTCTTCACCTCACCTCATATTCCACCCTCTATCCCACCACACATTCCACTCTTCACCTCACCTCATATTCCACCCTCTATCTCACCTCACATTCAACTCTTCATCTTACATCACATTCGACTCTTCACCTCACCTCACATTCCACCCTTCACCTCACCTCACATTGCACCCTTCACCTCACACCACATTCCACTCTTCACCTCACCTTACATTCCACCCTTCACCTCACCTCACATTCCACCCTTCACCTCACCTCACATTCGACTCTTCACCTCACCTTACATTCCACCCTTCACCTCACCTCATACTCCACTCTTCACCTCATCTCACATTCCACTCTCCACCTCACTTCACATTCCACTCTTCACCTAATCTCACATTCCACTCTCCACCTCACTTCACATTCCACTCTTCACCTCACCTCATATTCCACTCTTTACCTAACCTCTCATTCCATTCTCCACCTGATGTAAACAAAAAGAACAACAGTCTTGAGGTGTGGCTTCCCTCTTCTCCCATGAATAAAGGACTGTTTCATGTCAGCTGTATGTATGTCGAACTGGAATATTATTAATGCAAAAAGGACAAGTACTTATGTTAAACTGGCAACGCACGAGAGGTCATTGTCAGGTATATAACGCCCTGTTTTCTCCAAATGTCTGTCCACCCTGGAGATGCTTTGAAATGTTCACGAAAACTCGGCACGCCATTTTTAAATCTCTTCCTGCGAGTGTTATTCATCGTACTTATCACGTGCTAAAGTGATAATTTCTACACACACACACACACACACACACACACACACACACACACACACACACACACACACACACACACACACACACACACACACACACACACACACACACACACACACACACACACACACACACACACACACACGTACTGCCTTCTCGTATTGTTTTTTTTTTCTCTCTCTCTCTCTAAACTGTATATACTGTATCTAATCGTATCTCTGCAATTATACAGTATCACTTGACCCTGGTTCACGCTCACCCGCCTCACCCCTCTCCCTTCTCCACCAGTGTACGTACAGACACCATACACATTCCGCCATGTTTTGCTTCCCCAACATTTTTTACACTTATTCACAAACATTTTTTTTATTTTTCTCGCAAGGATATTTTTCCCGTCCATGACACACATATACGCTTTTTTCCGCGTTATTTTCATTTCTTTCTTTGTATGCTGGAGTTACGTGGATAAAATTAGTTGCTATGTGAAACGTGGGGATGCGTGTTGCTGGATGGGTGGATGAGTGGAATTTATTGTTGTTGTTATACTTACTTTGCAGAGGTCTTTTGTAGAGGCGTTCTTGATCTGTAAGTGATGTGCATGAATCGAGTTTGTGATTAGAGGAGCAGCATTTCAGTTGTGTGAGAGTTGTGCTGTGTTCATACTGGTGTAGGGCAGGATGATAATCACTTCAGAGTTTGACAAAGAGGTCTTACAGTACGAGTATGTATCACAGGGACGGGATGTTTGTGTGATATCTCTCTGGGACTTATTCTTGTAGGATACGCTTTGGATGGTCGTTGTCATGTGTTTTTATAAGCTATATGTTTGGGTTATGAGGCAATGCGTGGTGCATGTCCTTTTTATTTTCAAAGCATTCACTATAGCTCTGAGAATTCCTATGTCTAGTTTCTTTGTGATGAAATGATGTAACTTGAAATAAAGTGAATGAGGTAGATCTTGTTGTGAAGTAATGAGCTGAGTGTGTATTATGCCCATGTTAACCATGACTGGCATTACTTTTGTCTCTGACTAATAGAATACAAAAATCTCAGATGCATAAGTATCAATAGAGTGCCCGGCGAAAGGGTTCATACATCGAAACAAGTCTTCGTAACGCCTGCAGGACAGAGACTACGTAGTTCACTGTTATGTTAAAAACTGGGGTGACACCCTTGTTCAGTAAACCACCATTCATGCTTCTCATATCTTTCTTTCTGCTTCGTCAGTTCTTTTTGCCAACCATGTTAGCGGCAGGGGCCGGCCCAACGCATTAGGCTTTTAGTCACCCGTTGTAACCAGAAATTTGTGACGAAAAGAGTCATTCATCGTAACCAAGAGATAACTGGGACATACTGAAGCCTCCAGGGCGGCTCCTGCAGTCTTTCCTGAGCAACTGGATACCAGACGATGTCTACCGAAGATATGTCATCTTCACAAAGATTATTAAGTGGAGTATTTAAAAAAAAAAGCCTGTTAAAATTCCTTATTTTTACAAGGTCCATATCATAAAATGACATTAACATGTCGTCTTACGACATTTTTTCTCCCTTTTAGACCAGGAGCCCCCGTGGGTCCCATAATAAATAGCTTAAGTATACCTGCTGCTACACTTTGATCTATGTACTGTCTCACTTTCATCTTTCATAACTCTCTCTCTATATTTCTTATCCCATCCATCTTACGCTACATACATTCAGGAACGTCTTGTTCCATGACACAATTAGATTCAACACAGGGAAGATCCTTAAACGTGAAGAGGCTAATAACGGCTATATTTAACTCCACCAGTTGGAAAAGTCCCTCCTACGCTGCATAAAAAATGGGAGAAATGGAGTTCCCCCGAGCTAAGACCTGTATTGGACTATATAGCCCCGCTAGGGTTACAGGAGCGAGCTACCACTCCCGGCACGGCAGCCCGGGCGAGGCTCGAACTCGCAATCCCCCGATTACGAGTCCGGCGCGCTACCATTGTGCTACCGCGGCCCCCTCCTACGCTGCATAAAGTTGTCTACATGGGTCAGGAATATAACACTAAGTACGTCATCGCACTGAAGGAGGTAAACAGACCCATTTCTGTTGCTCTCACGCTGGATATTTCATTTTAATTCATTTCCAAAGTCTTGTAGCCTTCATACAGTAATCTTGTAGCATTGTACTAAGATATTCATGTTCTGTATGCATTTATATTGTGGTAGGTGGGGGCGCTCTCCATCCACTCACTCGATGTCGTGCAACTCTCGGGTGTCTGCCCTTTCCTCTCCTTCATCTTCTTTCCTTCCTTTCTCTTCTGTCTTTCTTTCCTTCATTCTTTCCTCGTCCTTCTGCCTACGGGTGACTTTACACTCCCGCTTCTGTCTCTCTTTCATTCTTTCCTCTTCCTTCTGCCTGTGGGTGACTCTACACTGTGTGACAAGCCATATGGTTTCCTGTACACCAGGAAACCATTTACTACGCTGGGTGGTAACCATATAACCAAATTTTGGCTCCTGGTGGTTTAGTGGGTAATTACGGCGCTCCAATCGGATTGAGCGGGTGAAGGTTTATATCCAAGGGCTTGTTGGGGTTTATTGCTCACGTAATGCCACTCAGGGATGAGTGAGGCTGGTCACTCTTATCTTAAATGTCAGGACCTACTTGCCTAGATCCGGGCTCCTGCTCTCTTCATGAGGTAACGTAGGATTGGATGATGAATGAATGAATGAAATTCTGTTTTATTATACTTTGTTTAAGTACGATGTAGCACAATTCACACTTGGGTTGGCCCAATTTTGTGCTTTACTGGACACTTTTTTTTTTTTTTTTTTTTTTCGGTGATTCTAACAGCAATAGCGGTGCTTGACCATGCCTTCAGGCCAGTAAGAGTTTTAGGTGGTCGTAGCATCGATATTTTTTCGTGCTGAGACGCGGTTGTCTATGCACCCTTAGATGTTAAAAGTCATGGATGTCTGTCCAAAGGAAATAGTGCGATTAAATAAAGACTTGAGGATAAGTTTGAGATTTATGTTTGTCTTGAAAATTTTCGACATGGTACACTTGGCGCTTGTTACGTGCCACGTGTACCTCCTAGGTGTGATGAAATCTGTCAAAAACAAATCTTAAAGAACTGGGCTATCACGTGGTGTAAACCATTCAGTGATCGGCCCTGGGTGCTGAGATATAAACTTCTCAAATGCGTTACTGTCGGACCAGGTTGGCCCGGGCCGGTTTGGGCCGCTCATAATGTGAGAAAATGCCACCACTTGACGAGAGACTAGCGAGGGGTTCGCCCTCGCTTGTAACTGAAGTTGTCCCTAAAAAAGTAGTTTCATAATACCGCAGTAAGACCTGAACAGTTTTCTATAACACTTTCGATTAAAACCATCTCCTCCTCTTCATAATCACCAATATGGCTGGAGAAATGCCACGTCTTTTCCGCTCCCAGCGAGTTGCAAAGTTGAAATACCGTACGACAGTAGCAAGGAGGAAGCAAAATTACGTTTTTTTTTTTTTTTTGAAAAGCTTAATAATTGTTTACCGTGTGTAGTCTTTCGGTTATACTTGCGTGACTTTCTTTCTCCAGTGTCGTATCGTTGCTTTATAAAGTTTAAAATGGGAAGATTTCTTTTTTTTTTTTTTTTTTTTTCTCTCCTAACTACCACTTGCATTGTGCTGGTTGCTGGCTATTGTTGTGGTTCAATTAGACCCTTCGTTACTGTGACGATACTGTGTCTCGCTACATTGTCATTCAATTTAGGGAAAGGTTTCTCTGTCCCCTTGGCAACGATTACTATCAAATTAAGTAACAGGCGCCTATATTTGAATACATATAACATGTTCGAGCGAGCAAGCCTGTTATTTATGTACTTTTACAATTGCAGCAATGTGCTTCGGTCTGTTGCAGCTTTGATAATTTCCAAAGTAAGACAGTTTTGATGTTCTACATGGCATTTTTTTTTCTTTCCGGCAATATGGTGGCAAATTTTAAGAAGCCACAGTAGAAATACCTACTTTTTCATAATCTGTCCAGCAATCGTCATATATTCGCTATAACGTCAATGGTCTCCGAAATAACTCAGTGGTGGTGCTGTGTTGTACCACCCAAATATATGGTTGTCAGTGCCCTCGCTAAGATCATAAGGTCTGATGCAGCTCAGAAAGGCTGCTGCGAACTGAAGTTTAAAAATTATCGGCAGGATCATCACTGGAGGAGAAAGAGTTAATGGAAAATGGAAGTGCTTGGAAGGAGAGAGAGAGAGAGAGAGAGAGAGAGAGATGGAGGAAAGGAGGGAAGGATAGACTGGTTGATTGAGGTAGCTGGTTCTGGCAGCCACTGATACCAGTAAGCAAATAAATAAATAAATATATGAACAAATAAATAAGCAAGAAAGCATCAGAGAGCATACCTCCGTCAACACCAATAAACTATGAGATTTACTGCTGTAATTCCTCTTTCCTACCAGACTAATATTTTTATGGTCTCCACAATCAATCAATGAATTCTACGATCTTAGTCTGCCCTGTTACTGAATGTCACAGATCGCGTACCACCGCCGACGCCAATGAATTTATTATTTTTTAATGTGTTCAGATCCGGATTCACCTCAAAATCTAATCAACTCATTCTTTACCCGCCGACACTCATGCACCATATTTCATTGAAACTGGAAAGCAATTTTTTGGGATATTTTGAACACAGACATGCAAACAAACAGACACAGGTGACTGCAACCCCCTCCCCTACCTTCCTTGGCGGAGGTAAAAATAAACAAAACAAAAAGTATATGTTGTCAAGCGTCACTGGTATTCTATAAAATCACACTATAAGAGAAACAAAGGTTTCAGGAGGAAAAAGAGATAAGAATGGTCAGGGGGAAACAGTTCGTTAGGCACCTGCTGCATGTTGGTGTTTTACCGATGGGCTGGAGCATCATTAAACCACCCCGATCCTAGAATTTCGTGTAACAACAACAGTATTATTATTCAAAAACTTAATACCATACACAGTATTAATAAGCAGTTGAGGATATAAGTGGATAAAGTGAAAGATAGCAGTTTATTTGATATAGCTACTAGAAATGAAAAAAAAAAAAAAAAAAACACACCAACGAAGTGTGGAAAAGACTAATCGGCGCAATTAACCCTTCCCAGTGCTGGTCAAGTACGGATCAGGACATGGTGCCTGAAGTTACGACAAGGCATCGGAAGTGTTCATAATTGTATTGGATATATAAATATATATATATATATATATATATATATATATATATATATATATATATATATATATATATATATATATATATATATATATTGTTACATAGCCTATGATTTCATCATCCTTTGTGTAATTTTAACGCACAGTATGCTGCATGTTTGATCACGAGCGTGTTCTGCCTCAGTTCCCCCCTTCTACCGTTATAGTAGAGTAAGTTGTCATTTCTGTTGTTTCAGTGCGGGATTTTCATCTCTTTGTCCCCATGGCTTCATTTGCGCGTCCCTCTTACAAGTTGTATCAAGCTCTGCTGGCCCCTATATAATGAGCTCAGTCTCTGCATCATGGCCACTTAGATCTGCTCCTCATTTTGTTCACATCTCTGTCCTCCCCTGTACATATATTATTATTGTGAGTGCTCAAGAAATCTCCAAACATCTAGCAGCTGTGTGTAATTTGAGTATTACTGTTATTGCATTTTTTCTTGTACTGTGTAGCATAAGGTTAATTCTTAAGCCTAGTGAGGTTTTTGATTGATGTTGGGTTGTGTCAGTCATTTTTGATAATAGTTTGTATCTGTAATAATTTATCTGGCATTCACTGAGTATTATCTGGTATCTCATTTTATCAGGGCTGACTTAGATAAATTTACTCTTGCTAATTTCGTGTTAATAGAGGCTATTGCAGTTAACCATATATTTAACCTGTTTATTTTGCCATTACATTATCCTTATGAGTCCTGAATGTTTTGTTGTTAATTTGTGCATTAAACTTTAACTTGTAATTTTACCTGACTCTTTTGTTTTGAACCTGGAACTTTACGGGACAGTAGTGACTCTTAGTATTCTCACTTAAAGTGTACGTTATCTTTCTCTGTTCCGTAACATAAATTTGGCGACCTCATATCAGGATATTCAGGATATTATCATAAGGATATTGCTTGATATTTTGTGACTGTTACTTATTAATTATGTCTACTATTACTACACTTGATGAAGCCAAAGATTTTTTGTCAAATGTGCAAACAGTGTGTGATATAGAAAACAGAACAAAGAATGAACTTAAGCTTGTTGCTCAACAATTGGGATTTGTTGTTCGCTCTCATCAGTCTAAAGATCAAATTCTTGCCATGATTAATGAAAGCTTGTTTAATGTAACTCCTCCAAATGAGCAAACGCAGATTGAATTAGCTAAGTTACAGCTAGCCCTGCAGGAGTCTCGCGTTAAGGAGGCACAGATACAGGCTGAGGCACAAGTTGAACTTGCCAGGATTCAGGCAGACCATGAGTATCGCATGAAACAAGGTGGAACTGGATCATCTAGCTCTGATGATTTTGATGTGGCTAAAAATGTTAAACTTGTCCCTCCTTTTAATGAATCTGATTTAACAAAGTATTTTCAGTTGTTTGAGAGGGTAGCTACAGGTTTTAATTGGCCCAAAAAGTATTGGCCAGTACTCCTTCAAACTGTTCTCACCGGTAAAGCTCAAGTAACTTATGCATCTTTGCCTCAGGACCAATCTGATAATTATGATGTAGTTAAGAGCTTGATTCTTAAGGCCTATGAGCTTGTTCCTGAAGCCTATAGAGTAAAATTTAGGACAACTTACAAGCAAGATAAGCAATCCCATGTTGAGTATGCAAAAATCAAAGAAGATCTGTTAGAGCAGTGGTTAAATTCTAAGAATGTGGAATCTGATTTTGGTAAATTTAAGCAGATGATTTTGCTGGAGGACTTCAAAAGGTGTATTAGTAAAGATGTAAGCCTATATCTTGATGAGAGAAGAATAGATAATTTGTCTGATGCTGCAGTTTTAGCTGATGAATATGTTCTCACTCACAAGAGATATTCTAAAGAAAAAGGGAAAGCTGAGAGTACGTTGCCTCTACTCAGAGTACAGGTAACAGGAAAGAGAATAAGGATGATGTTTCTCAGGAAGTAAATACCAGCTTCACCTCTAGATTTCAGAAAAGTAAATGTACTTATTGTAGTAAGCTTGGTCATACTACGGAGAGATGTTTCAGGAGACAGCGTGATGTGAACAAAAAGGAGTCTTTAAATATTCAGTCAATTGGTCTAGTGTCCACTCTTGAGAGTTCCCAGAATTCTTTAACTGAGTTAACTGAACCTGCCTTGAGGGGTAACTTAAATTCTCATGATGGAGCTCCTCTTTTGAGCAGTAACGTGGGTGACACTCTCAAGAGTTCATTTGCTAATTTCCTGTCTGATGGTTTTGTCAGTCCTCTGGACAGTAATGACAGGAAATCAGTTCAAATATATCGTGATACAGGTGCTTGCCAATCCCTTATGCTGACCAGTGTTCTAGGCTCTAATGTTAATTCCTCTGATGAAACTGTAATCTTACAAGGTGTTGGGAATAATTACTTCTCTGTCCCTCTGTGCAGAGTGAATTTAGAGTCTGGTTTTGTTAATGGTTCCGTTATGGTTGGGTTGGTTGAGACACTCCCAATGTCAGGTGTAACTTTCTTACTTGGAAATGATATTGGTGGAAGTCAAGTGTGTCCAGCTCCTCAGTTGTCTAGTGAGCCAGTGGCTGCGTCCCAGGATTGTGATGTCCCTGATGTGTTCCCTGCATGTGCTGTCACTAGGGCTAAGTCTAAAGTTACTGGTGATTTAGAGGATAATGATGATGATGATGTTATCCTAGCTGACACTTTTCTTGCTAATTTGGACCACTCACCAGATGAGGCAGTACCCCGTAGTGTTGATAATTTGTCTCGTCAAGAGTTGGTTGAGTTGCAGGTTGCTGACCCTGAGTTCAAAGGTCTAGCTAACTCTGCTTACAGTGAAGAAGAGTCAGCCGGTGCTTCTACTTGTTATTATGTAAAGTCAGGAGTACTTATGAGGAAGTGGAGACCCCCAACAGCATCAGCCGACTGTGAATGGGAGGTTGTACATCAAGTTGTCATCCCTCGTGTTTGTAGGCAGGATATCATTAGAGTGGCTCATGATTCCAGTTTGGCAGGACACCTTGGAGTGAGGAAGACTGTGGCACGCATTTTGAAACACTTCTACTGGCCAGGTATCTTCAGGGATGTTTCCTGGTATTGTAAGTCTTGTCACACCTGTCAAGTTGTGGGGAAGTGTAATCAGACCGAAAAGGTTGCACCTCTAGTTCCCATTCCTCCTTTTGAGGCGCCTTTCACCCGTGTGTTGGTGGATATTGTGAGCCCTCTTCCTAAGACTTCTTCAGGATTTTCTTATGTGTTGACCCTGATTGATATGGCTACTCGTTATCCTGAAGCCATTCCACTTAGAAATATCTCAGCAAAGAAAGTGGTTAAGGAAATGCTAGGGTTCTTCACAAAGTTTGGTCTGCCCAAGGAGGTACAGTCAGACCGGGGAAGTAATTTCATGTCAAATGTTTTCAAGCAGTCTCTGAAAGAGTTGGGCATCTCCCAGATCACGTCTTCAGCTTATCATACCCAGACCCAAGGAGCGTTGGAGAGATATCATCAAACACTCAAATCGATGCTCAAGAAATACTGTTTGGAACATCAGAAAGACTGGGATAAAGGTCTTCCATTCGTTGTGTTTGCCGCAAGAGAATCTCCAAATGAATCACTGGGCTTCTCACCTTTTGAACTACTGTTTGGCCATGAAGTAAGAGGACCCCTTAAGTTACTCAAGGAATGCTGGCTGTCGGAGGAAGATGACGTCAACCTGCTGGAGTATGTGATGAAGTTCAAGGAACGGCTGTCCACTGCTTTACAGCTGGCGAGAGAGAATTTAGGAGCTGCTCAGAAGATGAAGACTTGGTATGATAAGAAGTCCAGGTTACGCCACTTTCAGCCAGGAGATCAGGTTTTGATTCTGCTACCAGTTCATGGGCAACCTCTTCAAGCCAAGTTTAGTGGTCCTTATTTCGTGGAGAAGAAACTCAATGATGTCAACTATGTCATCGCCACACCAGATCGTAGAAAGAGCAAGCAACTATGTCACATCAACATGCTAAAGTTATATCACAGGCGGGACGAAAATAATCCAGTCTGTACTGTAGCTGTTCCACCCGAGTCTGCAAGTGAAGCTCTACCATGCAGTATGAGCCTGAGTGATAGTTTGGGGAAGCATCCTGATATCATGAATGATCTCCAGACTAAGCTTTCTCATCTACCTCCCGAGGAAAGGCAGGAGTTTTCGGCATTACTGCAGGAGTACCCGCAAGTGTTCCGTGCCACTCCAGGAAGAACTACTGTGTTGATGCATGATGTCGAGGTCGGAGACGCAAAGCCAATTAAATATCCTCCTTACCGTGTGAACCCAGTGAAAGTTCCTCTCATCCAGAAGGAGCTTGGCTACCTGTTGGACCACAAGATGATTGAGCCCTGTCAGAGCGAGTGGAGTTCTCCTGTCACTCTAGTCCCTAAGCCAGGTGGGTCACAGCGGCTTTGCATTGACTACAGACGTGTTAATCAGATAACCAAAACAGACACTTACCCTCTCCCTCGTGTGGAAGATTGCATAGACAAGATCGGAAAGGCTAGGTACATAAGTAAGTTTGATTTGTTAAAGGGATACTGGCAAGTACCTATGACTGAACGTGCTAGGGAGATCTCATGTTTTGTAACACTAGGAAAGGCTTTTGCATGTTCGGTAATGCCATATGGTATGAAGAATGCACCAGCCACATTTCAGAAGCTCATGAATGTTGTAACAGAGGGTTTGGCAGGGTGTGTTGTTTATATTGATGATGTATTAATCTTCAGTGACAACTGGAAAGATCACCTATGCCATGTCAGTAAATTTCTTGAGCGTTTGGTTCATGCTAATCTTGTAGCTAATTTATCAAAGTGTGAGTTTGGTCAAGCTAAAGTTCAGTACCTTGGGTATGTAATTGGTGATGGACATGTTGCACCACCAGGAGCTAAGGTTCAGGTTATAAGTGATCTTCCCAGACCTAAAAGTAGGAAGGAGCTACAAAGATTTTTGGGAATGGTAGGTTATTGCAGGAGATTTGTTCTTAACTTTTCTATTCTTGTATCACCACTTACAGACTTACTGAAAAAGGGAGTTAAGTTTGTCTGGACTGATAACTGTGAATCCTCTTTCAACAAACTTAAAGCTATTCTATTAAGTCAGCCAGTGCTTGCTACTCCAAATTTTGCTAAGCCTTTTAAGATGGCTGTTGATGCAAGTGATACAGGAGCTGGGGCTGTTTTGCTGCAAGAGGATGATCAGGGTATTGAACACCCTGTATCTTACTACAGTAAGAAGTTCACTCCACCTCAAAAGAACTACTCCACTATTGAGAAAGAGCTTTTGGCCTTGATTTTGGGTTTACAGCATTTTTCATTTTATTTGTGTTCTGGTTTTGACCCCATAGTCATTTATACCGATCATAACCCACTGAAATTCCTTAGTAAGTTTAAAGATAAAAATCAGAGATTGACAAGATGGAGTCTACTTCTTCAGGAGTTTTCCTTAGACATACAACATGTCAAGGGGAAAGAAAATGTTATTGCAGATTGCTTATCTAGACTTTAGACATTGTTTTAGAGTAATAAGAAATTTCCTTAGTAAATTTCTTTTTTCTTTGTGGGGAAGTGTTACATAGCCTATGATTTCATCATCCTTTGTGTAATTTTAACGCACAGTATGCTGCATGTTTGATCACGAGCGTGTTCTGCCTCAGTTCCCCCCTTCTACCGTTATAGTAGAGTAAGTTGTCATTTCTGTTGTTTCAGTGCGGGATTTTCATCTCTTTGTCCCCATGGCTTCATTTGCGCGTCCCTCTTACAAGTTGTATCAAGCTCTGCTGGCCCCTATATAATGAGCTCAGTCTCTGCATCATGGCCACTTAGATCTGCTCCTCATTTTGTTCACATCTCTGTCCTCCCCTGTACATATATTATTATTGTGAGTGCTCAAGAAATCTCCAAACATCTAGCAGCTGTGTGTAATTTGAGTATTACTGTTATTGCATTTTTTCTTGTACTGTGTAGCATAAGGTTAATTCTTAAGCCTAGTGAGGTTTTTGATTGATGTTGGGTTGTGTCAGTCATTTTTGATAATAGTTTGTATCTGTAATAATTTATCTGGCATTCACTGAGTATTATCTGGTATCTCATTTTATCAGGGCTGACTTAGATAAATTTACTCTTGCTAATTTCATGTTATTGCAGTTAACCATATATTTAACCTGTTTATTTTGCCATTACATTATCCTTATGAGTCCTGAATGTTTTGTTGTTAATTTGTGCATTAAACTTTAACTTGTAATTTTACCTAACTCTTGTTTTGAACCTGGAACTTTACGGGACAGTAGTGACTCTTAGTATTCTCACTTAAAGTGTACGTTATCTTTCTCTGTTCCGTAACAATATATATATATATATATATATATATATATATATATATATATATATATATATATATATATATATTATGAATCGAAGTTTGTGTATGTCGCAGGTTCTAATCGATATGGTGCGTATAGAAGAGCCTAGGCTATTACGAGCACATAATAAATAAACCCGCCAGTTGCATCTGAATCGACCAAACAACTGATGACTCACTTTCTCTAAGTTTCGGATAAAATTCCCTGTATCTGGCAACGTTTCACTTGAAAGGGAGTCTGAGACGGCAATAATCGTTTTCCCTTATTTTATAATTATGTATTCCCCATAACTTGCCTACCCTCCAAACTTAATTTTTGGTGTTGAAGAAATAAAAGGAATGTAATCATGCGAAATTATGAGTAAGGTTGTCTGTACTGTTTTAAATCAATAATAATTAAATAGCAGGCGATCTCTGGCACGTTTCCAGTCACGCCCAAGCAGCCCGGAAGTGTTACCATATTTAGCATAATTTTATGCTTATAACATAATTTGGTCTTAGATTTGGTGCTTGGCATACATTCTAGCATGAGGGATAATTTAGCATATTTCTAGCTTAATTCTGCAATGTCTAGAATACAGTTTGGAATATTTCTTACTTGTAAACCACTGGGACACCAGACTTGCAAATTTGTAATCATATCTTGGGGAAGTGGTGGCTCAATCGGTAGAGAGGTGACCTGCAGTCCTATCGGACCCAGGCTCAAATCCCAGCTGGGGTAGGGGAAAGTTTATGGATTTGAATTTCATATAAGCTGACTTTACCGATCTACCAGAAGACCCGCCGACATACAAAAATACCCTCGCTAATACCAATACACCAGTCCTGTATGGGACAGCCCTAGCATGTATTCAATACGGACGGTGGGTGTTAGCTTCGAAGTGGTGACATGTAATGGTGTATGGTATGTAGGAAGATTGTACTGGGCTTTGTGAGCAGGCTGTGAAGCCTATGCCCAGAGTCGGACACATAAAAAAGGAAAAAAAATCCAATTTTGTATGGTGACAAATAGCTGGAAGAGCTACGAGCCTAAATTCCTTAAGTATTTCTGTCAAGATCTCTGGAATCATTGTCGGGGAAGAAGAGCAAGATGTGGACAAAGAGCGATCACTGATGGCAAGTGATGCAGAAAATACCTCTCACAAAATGCTAATACTAATGATAACCTCCCTGATACAAAAGGCAGAGTGGACAATACCCAATCGTCTCCAGATTTACGAAATCACTGCTAACCATTCCAGTTTCCAGTGCTGATTTGGTTAACATGGAGAAGACGAAGAAATACATAAGTTACAAAAAAAAAGTATTTGGAAATTATCTAAGAAGCGAAGAGTATGACATTGAGGAATGTGAAATATCTGATCCAAAAGAAGCCATGACAATATAAACGAGCAAAAACTAGTACCCCGAGTGGCACCAGTAGTCATAACAGTGTATACCTGGAAGAAATGAAACTGATTACTGCTGGATGTAGAGGTATGTGGTATATTATGACAGATTATGTTTATTTACTGAAGAACAGTATGTTTTCCTCCTGGTTGTCAGATTGATATCCATAAAATACAAGGAGTATCTCAGCGACATTTTTTTACTGATTTACTCTCTCCAGTTAATTGTAACCCTGTAGGATACATACTGGTATTCTATAGCCTCTAGGATACGTACTCTACATTTTTTCTAGCTAGTCTGTATTATGTACAGCCGCGCTCATAAACAGGGATACATAACTTCTCCTAGTATCTACTGTAATGTCCATTACCTGATGCACTGATCATGAATATGCCAAGAAGGAAGGGAAATACATAGTTCTAAACCTCACCAGCACTTGACACAGAAGTAAGCAAAACGAGTATATGTGTATCGTTTCTTCTGAACACAACTGCATCCTCCCAACCAATACTTTCAGTATACACACTAAATATTATGTATCAATGTATTTACTAATTGCATTAAAAATGTATAATAATGTAATGGGCAAGTTGGCGTATAGTTAGCATACTGTAATTTACCGTCTGGCATATTTTGGGCGAAATTACAGTAACACATTTTCAAAACTAGTTTAGCATAATTACGTTCCTGTGATATAGTAACACTGCGAGAAGACTGCCTTGCGATACTCATGATCACGCTACGAGAGTGCATCTTTTCCGGCCTTCAGTGTCTTTATATATATATATATATATATATATATATATATATATATATATATATATATATATATATATATATATATATATATAAAATTATTCGTCTTTAGTTCTCGTCATTGTCATTCTTGCTTTTGACCACCACCTTTTCTAAAGTTTGTTCATGAGACTGTCCTACACATTTTACTAGGCTCTGAAATGCCACCGCCTGTCACTGTAAATTAGTACCTTTTTTTACTCTTTCATGGTCTAAAAATGATATGTCTCCATATTGACTATTGAGCTGTAAATACAGATAAACACTAAAGAAAGAAGTGCCATGGAAATACTGTAGAACCGTAGTACTGTCTTTTGCTCCAATGAGCTACATGATATAAGCTGCAAAAGGACGAAAACCTGGGCAAAGTTAAGGTAAGGGTATAGGTGTTTCCCAATAATTTCACAGTTTTTCACTAAACTTGGTATATCTCTTTGTTGCCATTTCTTTCTATACTGCTCACAGCGCTCAGAGCGTTATTTTCCCGACTGAATATCATCCCGCATAGGGATTTAAATGTGGATAAGAATATACTTCCAAATGTTTACTGTATTTTCATGATTTTATGACACTCGTGATTTGAACTGTAGATTTATTTTATGCAATATTTCTCAGTAGTGTTGGTTTAGGATGTAAAACAATCAATATGCGTTTCTCCGCATTTTAAACCTGCAACCGATGAGTGACAGGCGGTGGGTTTCACATTGTGTCGTATGGCTAAGCCTTAACTTTTGTATATTTTGGTTTCCTTTCACGTAATGCGAGATATGTACGGTAACAACACTTGTATATTGCTTTGTATATTATTTGCCTTATAATCTTCTCCCGTATGTGTAATTAAAAATACAATTGTCTTGACAGTTGCCAGATACTACAATCTGAGGGAAAGGTAATGGGAACCGGGTCATTATTTATGTGAGTGATTGTACCTCAGCACAGTAGGCGAAAGCGGAAGCCATCGAGCCACCGATGCTGCTGTCTAAATCCATTGTCCCAGTATCATGGATCCTTACCACTCTACCTTCTGCCACTTTTTTTTTTTTTTTTCAACTTTTATTTTTACTTTTTGATTATCCCTCTCTCGTCCTCCTATGTTTATCTAGTTTCACCCTGCTCAACAGTGCTCTCACCGCGCTCAGATATCTTTGTCTCCATAAACACATAATCGTAGTGGGCCTCTACCGTCATTCACTGCAGTCATGCTGTGCCATGGATATTTATGCACTTCCTTGTGTTACCTCTCCTAAGTGCTCGTCCACACCAACTGTTTGCTGGCACAGACGGTTGTGAGTGGGAGTTTTGGCCCCATTAGACACTCTTATGGTTACAGTGATGCAGAACTCCAGCCCGCACCAGCAAGCATTTGGTGGGGACTCGGAATAACACGCCCGTCACTCAGCATCCTAATAAATTTTTCATGGCATGTGAAAACGATTCATTATATCATCCACAGGTCTCGTAACAACTCATCCACTCAAATCAGCCATCACAAACACTAAAACTTCACGTGTTCTAAGACTCTGGTCACTTGTTTTCGGATATTACTTTTCTAATGCTGTCATTTTACGGAGCATATATGATAATCGGAACCACTTCTTCATCTTGAACTTATTTAAAGGGTTAAGCTTAGAAAATATGCACTCTGAGTTAATAATTATATTTATAATCATTCTTTCCTTCCATCTATCCCTTACAGTGTATGTTCATATTTCACCTCATACGTGTCACACTTTTCCAGTCATCAAGTGAATTTCCTCTCCTCTTTGTCTTGCACAACGTCATCATATATATCTTAGATGCATAAGCATCTTTCCTACCTAAGTTCATTTCATTGTTTATACACACATCTGGCATCCCATACAGCACTGGGCCCTGAACAGACATGGCGGCCAGATACGAGGTTTCAGGAATTGTACTTGGGTAGTTGTATTACAGGGAATGAAAATGCAGGTACACACCATCCTGTTTCATTTCGTTCTCCTCCATTCCCAGGAATACTTGATGCCCTCACAGCATAAAAGTTTTAAATGTATGGCCTATACAGAAATGTGTGTGTGTGTGTGTGTGTGTGTGTGTGTGTGAAAGCCGCTATGAACTTTCAGTGTACTTGTAGGCCCAGTTCTCTGCCTAAGAGTGAATATTACATTTTTACCAAACTTGCACACATACTTCACTCCCATTAGCATCTCCCATGTTGTTGGTAGCCAATTACCTCCAAAGTTACTTTCTCAGTGCTTCGTATATAAACGAAAGTAATTAAGTTACAGATGTCCGTACTTGAAAATATGGAATGTGTTCGAGCAACCCAGCTTACTGATGTTAATGTAGGTACAAGAAAGTGTCATTACAGTTGCCTGATATTAATGCACACTTTGGAATAATTAAACTTATATCAGGATGTGTTTAGTTAGTTGAAGAGCTTTGGACCGTCATGCCAAAGCGTGGCAGGTCACACGACTACATCTGTGTCATCGTGTCGCATTTTTACTCTGATCAGCAAAATGGTTGCAATTTTTTAAAAAAAAAAAAAAAAAAAAAAGGGTCACGATTAACGCTATTACTTTTTCATAAGCTTTTAAACAATGTATATAGGTCCAATGCATTTTTAATAGTTTTAGGTAAGTTAAAGGAGTCCAGACTTAAAAGTGGAACACGTTCTAGCAAGCACACTTGTAGTTGTTATTTTTAGTTTCCAAGTGATGTTTCTAGCTCCTCTGTAGCTTTCCTCGTTCACTCCGACGACGTGAATTGTGTTCCTGCTACTTCAACATGGCTTTATTCTGTTCTAGAGGGCCTTCTTAAAATTGAGAGGGTTTCTCAAACTGAAGGAGTTCAATTCCTTCACAATAATCGTTCCTTTCTAAGTTCAGTAAAAGTCGTTGGGTAGTAACAAAAGTAAGCTGAAACCTTGAGTCTAACCATGCTGAAGGTGTTAATAACTTCCCAAACAATTGTTTCGATGCTTATTTTAGCGCTGTTTTTGCTTTTTTCGTCTGTATGGTTGCAAATTTTGAAAAAAAAAAAAAACTAAGTAACACGTATCACTTTTTATAAGCTTTCCAGCGATAAGTGTAGATCTGCTGTAGCTTTAGTCTCTGAATATCACAGGTTTGGTGTTCAGCCTTGCCACCCTAGTACAATATTATCAACAATTTTATAGAATGAAAGTATAATAAAAATGTGTTTATAGAATCCACAGATATCTGTTGCCACTTAGTGCCAAGCAGACTCTAGAACAAACCGAATATATGATTGTGGCCGTTGGTAGTGTCACGAACCGGACTTAACTTCCGGCCAAAGCATATGAGCGAAAGCATACCTGAAATCAAGTGTTTAATACCTCCTTAAAACGATGATGATTTGAAAATAACACAAACAGCTACCGGAATATCTTCATTCTCGGCAATATTGCCATAAAATTTGGGCAGAAATTGTACATGTATATCTATCTATCTATATAAATAATATAAAAATACTGAATCTCTCTCTCTCTCTCTCTCTCTCTCTTTACATGAGAGGATACCTTTAGTAGGCCAGCTGGCCCATGCTAGGCAACTCCTTTATTACTGTGGGAGCTGACAGAGATTTAACTGACATCTTGACCACAAAAGCTCTGGGATCCTGATAATGTAGATACTTGACCGAGAACCCCCAGACAAGAAATCTTAAGTGCATCACTTGGTTCAGCAACTAGGAGGCGCCACCGAAAGTTGGTCACAATTCAATTTGTATGTCACTTTTAGTACATCAACCAAATCATTGCCAAATATTTCTTACTTGGTTTACCTTTTCAGAATTTGTAACTCTTAAGTGACACATTGGGGGACAAGTTGATTTCTGAGTGGCATATATGTGACGCCAGTATGAGATTTAACCAACAACCAGAGTATGCCCTCCTCCCCCCCAAAAAAAAGAAGAAAAAAAAAAAAGCGAGGGGGTGGGAGTTGCCTTTGCAATATGACAATTAAAGATTACAACTCTTAAGTGTGATTTGTGGGGACTAACCCATTTCGTGTGGATAACATGTCACACTGTATGCGGGCCATGCCAATCTTCATTTAAAGCACAATTTGGAGCACATGTACCAAAAATCAGGACTCCAAAAATTTCTCAGTCTAAACCTCCAGAGGCCTGAGGAGTTTTCAGTTAAAGTTATTTATTTTCAGTTCATTTGAACATGCTTTCTTTGCACAATGATTTGAATACAGAAATTATTAAGACAGAGGTATCCAAGTGGCAACTATTATATTACTGTAGGTACACTGACAATATTGCATACTACAGAAACTTCAAGAACTACAGTAAATCACTACTTCCTTGGTTTGACATTCTTAGCGTAATTATCTGCGTACAAGTACAACAAAACATTTAAGTGCTAATCTATACATGTGCAAGTACTAAGTGATGATTAAGCCTTCTAAATCATATATATATATATATATATATATATATATATATATATATATATATATATATATATATATATATATATATATATATATATATATATATATATATATATATATATATATATATATATATATATATTTAGCATACATAGTCATTAGTCTCACTCTTTTGAAGTTCAATCAGGTCTAGCTGGTCTCAACCTTCTTCCTCTGAATTATCCTCCTCCTCATCAGATGATCCAGCCATTTCTTCATCTGACTCATCACCACCCTTCCCATGCCTGTTGTCTTCTGGTACCAGGGCATCTGAGAGTTACAGGCCCTCAAACTAGATTACCTCATAAACACCATTAACAAAATTCCACCCATTTTCAACTTCAGAGTCTTCACTCAGGGTAAGCGGGTCAGTTATATCCCACATCTTTACCACAAATGCAGCACGGCATATACGAGGTGTGTCAGAAAAGTTCCAGGACTGATGTCACAAAAGATATATTTCAAATCCAAACTACAAACTACGAGTTGTCCCCTTCGAAATAATCCCCCTGGAGTCTAATGCACTTTCCCATCCTTCTCTGCCACGCCTCCATGCACTCCTGGAGGGATTCTTCCGGGATTCTCCGCAGCTCTGTCGTCACGGCCATCTTGATGTCTTCCACGTCTTCAAAACGGGTCCCCTTGATGACCCCCTTGAGCTTGGGGAAGAGGAAAAAATCACACGGAGCCAGGTCGGGTGAGTAGGGAGGTTGCTCCAGCACGGCGATGTTCTTCTTGGCCAGGAAATGTCCGATGCTCAGGGCACTATGACCAGGCATGTTGTCATGGTGAGGCGGCCACGAGTTGTCCTGCCACAACTCTCGCCTCTTCTCGCGCACTGAACGAACCAAACGCCGCAGGATCTCTTTGTAGGCGTGCTTGTTAATCGTCTGGCCCTGTGGCAAGAACTCGGTGTGGACGATGCCCCTCACATCGAAGAATGCGATCAACATGACTTTGACTTTGGACTTCGACTGGCTTGCTTCCTTCGGCCTTGGCGACATCAGACTCTTCCACTGAAGGCTCTGGCGTTTGGTCTCCGGGTCGTACTCGAAGATCCATGACTCATCACCAGTGATGACTCTCCCTAGCAAGTCTGGTTCAGTTTCAAGACGCTCGAGGATGTCCTGACACAGTCTGTATGCGCCAATCTTTCTGGTCATCATTCAGCAGCTTCGGCACCATCTTTGCACAGACTTTCCGAATACCCAAATCTTCAGTGATAATCTGCCAGACACTGTCCCAGTTCTTGCCCAGCTCATTTGCAATCAGTCGAACAGTCAACCGACGATTGCCACGCACAATCTGCCTGACATGCTCAACGTTGGCCTCAGTCCTGCTCGTTGAAGGCCTTCTGCTCCTTGGGTCGTCTTCCACGTCCTTGCGTCCCTCTTTGAACCTCTTGTACCACTCAAAAACATGTGAGCGTGACATCATCTCATCTCCGTACACTTGCTGCAGCATTCCCAGTGCTTCAGATGGAGTTTTCCCCAACCGGACCAGAAACTTCAGGTTGGTTCATTGCTCTGTGCTCATTGCTTGACGACCTGAAACAGAGGACATGTATACAAAAGCATGTGAAAAAAAGATCAATGGCTTCAGAGAGCTGAGATCACAGTCATATATTCCCTGGATATTAGGTCACACGGTGACACAACCAGCTAATCCCTCTCCCACTCATAGCTCACACAGTACACTCAGTCCTGGAACTTTTCTGACACTCCTCGTATGGAGCTTCATCTCGGATTCACATGGAGCAGGTGAACTTGCATCAGTTCCTTTGAGTGTGGCCAGTGGATTCTTTCCCCTCATCTCTGGTCCATAGCAACCGACAAACTTCTGGTAACTCGTGCTCATTAAGGGGCACTCCATCCTTAGTATGTCCCATAGATGGATGCTGCGTATCTCAGTGGAGTTGTGTGACCATCAGCAGACAACTGGCCTTGTGTCATTTCAGCAAATGCCCCTTGCACAATTGAAGACTTAGTCAACTTCTCATATGGTTTTGTTTTTTTCCTTTATGAACAAGGGTTGATGTAAAGTCAGAACCTGTAAAGCCCTGGAAATGATCTGCAGAGGGATGGCACTAGCTTCTTGGCTAGGACAGTGATGTTGATGAAACGCCTGTTATTTCTTGCAATTGTTCCAACATCCATCCAGAGGGCTCTAGGGATCCTTCAAGAGTGGTAGATGAGGATGACTGCAATGGCAAGAACTTTCTTGGTGCATTGAGTAATTGGCTGCGTAGTAGCAAGGCAGCTTTGGTTATGATCTTTTCATCTGATGAGGAGTAGTCATATGCAATGCATACAGTATTATCAGCTATATCTAATGCATACAGTATTATCAGCTATATCTAATGCATACAGTATTATCAGCTATATCTAAACTGTGCCCAATAGCGCCCAATTTTAGACCTTCTGGAATCTGGACTTTGATTTTTTCGCCAAATGTTTTACTCAGGTTGCTCATGAGACTGGGCTTTTCCATGGATGTTTCATCAGATGAGAGAAAAAAGTCCACGTACCGATCATACAGTGATGCAAGGAGCTCTGGTCATTGGCCATTTATGATCGAATTTTCAACACTGGCGTGCAAGGTCTTGAATGCAATAGACCTGCTTGATAATTTTGATTCAACCCTTGAGGAGTCCGGAGTAGATTCTGAAGACCATTTTGCCCTCGTAAGAATGCACTTTTGCATGAATGATGGTATTGTACCTCGCTTCCTTGGCCACCAAATCTGTCCAAGCAATTTTGCCAAATATGTATCTATCTTGAAGTTTCACTGCAGCATTTTGTATGCTTTTGCTGCTTTTACGGTTTCACAATATTCAAATAGCTCAGCAACATTATTCTCTTTTTTCTTCTTCAGCTCACAGAATAGGCATTCATGCGGGAGTATTCCAGATGTGGAAGGACGTTCTTTATCTCTGATGGTGTCTGCTGAACGTAGGTGTGGAACAATCTGGGGGATACCTTCTACATTGCTTGATTCAGCACTGACAGCCATAAATTTCTGGAAACATTAGAGGTGGAAATCATCCCTCCCATTGTGCTGTTCTGGCAAATCCTGGACCAAATCGTGTCATTTCGATTCTAGAAAGTTACATTTCATCTGCGTGTTATTAGTAGCAGTTTGAATAGCAGCCCAACTCTTTTCTATAAATTATTTCACCTCAAGTCGGGCCCCTCTTTTCTAATGGCTTTCCACCGACATGCAGGATACATTGCCTTGGCATCGATGCTTGCAGTTTACTACTTGTTGATGGCTCCATCTGAAACAAAACAGGCTTTTAAACCATGTATCGGATACAGTATTCATAGTCTGAACATCAGTTTCCTAACTGGAAGATACAGTTAACATCTTCCTCAGCATTAATACAAGGCTTAATACCGAGGTCCTATATATAAAGTTAAAGATTAAACTTATCTGCGTGAAATGACAATTAACACATAAGCCTGTACTGTACATAGAAGTCTAAACTAGGGTAATCTAAAAGACCCTGTTTTTTTTTTTTTCGTTCTGTGATGTGCAGGACGTATGTGGCAAACATTAAAGGTCGCATTACACTATAAAATCTAGCTTTGCATTAAGGTGGCTACCGTCCATTAACCCATTTTTGTAAGGCAGCAGTAGCATCACGCTTACCTCAAGTATATATTGATTTAAAATATGATCAAAAGGAATTTTGCAACAAAACTGAATATTTGATTGCTATAATGATGTTAGATTGTACTTACCTCCAGTATAGCGATTAGCAATGTCTATGATGGCATAGATTAGGCTCATCTGTTGGTCTGTGTTTTCTGTGACCAGATAACGTTCTGTTCTCAGACAAGAATTTATGACATCACAGTTTGTGATGTCATCTAAACTGTCATTCAGCAAAATAGTGAGAGAGAGGTTTAATATATCAACTACTGTAACAGTAATATTGTTTGCAGTATTAATCCATTGTAATTTACATAAAGTATATATACACATATTTATGATTGTTTGGATCAGTGTATCCTACATCTACGAAAAAACTATTACACACTCATTATTAATAGACAGGTATTATCCACATGAAGAAACTATGAAAAAAGTACTAGTTGTTGGAACTACAAGAAAAATAACTGCAATAATAATAATAATAATAATAAATTTTTCTGTTAACAAGCCGGTAGGCGTTGATGGCGAGCTCTAAGCGTACCGAGCTTTGTCGGCGACCGGAAGTGAGTTTTGACTCTAAAAGCCATTTCTGTATGGAGCTATTCCAGTGGAATATTCCACCCAAGAATCATATTCGGAGCCTTAGCATTTTGCATGAACAAGGTCGAAATTTTAGTGCTTTTCATATTTTCTGCACTTGATGGCCTTTACCCCTGACCTGGCTGATATAGGTCATGCATGTACGAAGCACACTTGTAGTACTCATTGACATCTATAAGCAAGCAAAGGTTCATTCGATTCCATCCACCCACTGTGGAGGGGAACTTGAAATCTGCAGAATGGCCAACCAGAGGTACAACTTCTAGGTGGCACTGCCAGCGACTGGAAGTGAGTTCCGACACTCGTTTTTGTATGGAGGTACTCCAGTGTAACATTCCGTCCAAGATTCATGGCCCTGGCTTAATATTCTTCAGAGCCTTAGCATTTCGCGTGAGCATGGTCGTGATGTTAGTTATTTTCGCCGTTTTCACATCTGACCCCTGACTTGGCCAATGTAGCACACAGATGTTCAATAGAAAGCTGTAGCAGTATTAGTCAATGTCTATAAGCATGCAATCTTTCATTCGATTCCATTGAGCCGCTGGGGAACTAGGGGGGGAGGGCAGTTTTGAAAACTAGCACTGTTTGCTAGGGACGCTGAGGCCAGTCTTCATAGGTTTGCCACTCGAAAACTAGAGGAGAGAGGGAAAAATGGATGGCACAATTTCCGATAGGGAATGACTTCAAGATTATGCCTAAAGAAGTCAGAGCTTTCTACACCCATTAGTAATGTTTCTACAGCTCAAAACGTGAAAAATACGAAAGAAGGGTTTTCGGCCGTTGTTAGGCAACGAGTTGTTGCCTAGCAACCAAAACCTTGCAGACACAGCTAAGTCATAGGCTGGTCATTGTGTCCAAGTTTGGTGGGAATCAGTTAATTCTGAAGGGTAGAAATGCCTTCCACAATTAAACAAGAAAGAAAAAATACAAGAAAGTAGAAAAACGCGATTAATAATAAGGGCAGCATAGAGCTGGCCAAAAAAAAAAAAAAAATACTACTCATAAATAGTGAGATTTGAATGAGATATTAATGCTTGTTTATTGGGGTCTTGCTCATTATTCTTATCTCAGAGAATGATGTTATGAAATGGACCAAACACACAGGCTTAAGGAATGTAAAAGGTTATTCTTGATCCATCAAAGTCTTTGGCACAAAATTGGTGTCCACTTTAAAATATGATTATGGCCAAGTTTGAAATTATGAATTATGTGGGCGTGGGTGTTCGACAGTGATCTTTGACCCACACTGAAATGGGTTAGTCCCATAAGTCACATGTAAGAGTAGGTAATCTTTAATTGGCATATTCCAAAGGCAATTTTTCCCAAGTTTCGTTGGTGTACTCGAGATGTTGGTTAAATTTCATATTGGTGTCAATCATATGCCACTCAGAAATCAACTCGTTCACAAATATGTCACTTAAAAATGATAAATTCCGGAGGAGTAACCGGCTAAGAAACATTTAGCACTCATTTAGTTTATGTACTAAAAATGTGATACAAATTGAATTTTGGGCCAACTTTTAGTGGCGCCCTCTACTTATTTGCACCAAATGCTGCACTGATGAGTTCCTTTTGGGGGGTTCTCATTTACATACAGTATCTACATTATCATGACCCTAAATCTTTTGTACTCGATGTCACTTAGACCTCTGCTAGCTTCTGTACTGGATCTATCTACAGTATCTATCTATCTGTCTCTATCTATCTATCTATCTATCTATCTATCTATCTATATCTATCTATCTATCTATCTATCTATCTATCTATATATATATATATATTGGTTTGCAGTTGTGAAAATGTATTCAAAATATGGAATATTACTGCGACTGGAAGTAATGGGTGGAAGCTTAATGCTGGCAGCGTGTAACACTGGCATAAGCTGCAGGATACAATAATCACTGCCAAAATGTGTCAATACATTTAACTTCATCAATGTCGAGATCCCCGACTATTTTAATCATACTCTGGCTAAAGCCAGACAAACTTAGCAGCAGTTTTCATTAACCTCACCAGCCACAGGATATTTTTGTATTTACTGGAATCTGTTGTGGCTAACTGTAAACTGATATAGTCACATTGGAAGTAACGTCCCAAGCTATAATCTGAAGTAGTTCTCTTCGTCATAAACCATCACCAAACTGTTTTCATCAGTTTCAGGAAGAGATGATATGAAGTGGCTACGGAAGCTCCGTCTAATTTCACCTTTTCGAAAGGCATTCCCGAAGACTGATAAATTCTGGAAATCTATCTATCTATCTCTTGCCAGACGCCTTCATCCCGCAATGGGTGGCTGCAAACATATCGCCTCCATGCCGCCCTGTCCCCTGCCATTTCATTGCCCTGCTCCCAGCTCACACCCCCCTCTCTCATATACCTCTCCACTCCATCTCTCCATCTCATTCTTGGCCTCCCCCTCCCTCTCCCCCTCTCCACCTCACTCACATATACTCTCTTCGTCAGTCTCTCTCTCTCTTCATCCTCTCCACATGTCCAAACCACCTCAGTGTGTTACTCCTAACGCTTCCTATCACATCCACATCCACACCACAATGCTCCTTCACTTCCTCATTTGTCACTCTGTCCCTCCATGTGACTCCACATGCTCCTCTTAAATAGTTCATTTCCACTGCTCTTACTCGTGACTTCTGTCCCTCCAACAAGGTCCAAGCTTCACTTCCATACGTTAGAGTTGGTATCACAATGCTGTCATGTAGTAGCTTCTTCACTTCCATGCTCACTTCCCTGTTTCTTATCACTGCTTTCTAGGAACCAGCAACCATTCTTCCCTGTTGCACTCTTTCAAGCACTTCACCCTCTAAACATCCATCCTTACTCATCACACTACCCAAGTATTTAAACATACTCACATTATCCATTTCCTCCTCATCCAGCCTCACTGTACATTCACTGACTTCATTTCTCTCAAAGACCATATCCTTACTCTTCCCTACATTCACCATTAGATTCCGTTTCTTACACACTTTCCCAAACTCATTCACCAAGCCTTGCAGCTCCCCTTCGTCTTCACTTAACACAGTATCATCTGCAAACAACAGTACAGGTAGTTTCCAAACACTGCCCTCTCTCTCACTCTAGGGCTGCTGCAACATCCATTGCCCTACCTTCTATCTCTTTTATAACCCCATCCATATACAGACTGAACAACCATGGAGGCATGACACATCCTTGTTTCAATCCAACCTTAAAGTAGAAAAATTAACTCAGTTCACTATCGACACGCACTGCAGCCTTAGCACCCTCATACATACTCTTCACAGCCTTCAACAACTTCCCATCTACTCCATATATTCTTAATACTTTCCACAATCCTTGTCTATCCACCCTGTCATATGCTTTCTCCAAATCCATGATGGCTGCATACTAATTCTTTCCCTTCTCTAGAAACTTTTCCACTAAATCTCTAAGAATGAATATCTGATCTACACAACCTCTTCCCTTCCTAAAACCTCCCTGTTGTTCAACTAATTCCTTTGTTATTTCCCTAACTCTGTCAATAAATATCCTACCATATACTTTTCCTATTACACTAAGAAGACAAATGCGCCTGTGGTTACCACTCACTTCTTTTCCCCTTTTTCCTTTGTACAGGGGAATAATTAAACCCGACTTCCAACCTTCCGGTACCCTACTTTCCTCCCATGCCAATCTGCATATCTTCCACATCCATTCTACTACTATCTCACCCCCATGTTTAGCATTTCACCACACACTCCATCAATTCCTGGGGCTTTCCCCGATTTAACTTTCTTCATTGCTTCCACAACTTTTATCCTACTGATTTCTTCCTCTCATCTCACATCCCCCCTTCTCCCAGGCATTCCCCAGCCACTTATACTTGCATTACTTTCATTCTCTGTGTTCAACAATTCCTTAAAGTGTTCTCTCCATCTGCTCACTCTTTCTTCCTTTTCCACCAGTAATATACCATTTTTATTTTTCACTCCCTAACTTACTTCTTTGGCACCCTGTCTAACTTTACCTCTTTCCAGAACATTTTCTTACATTCCCTCCACTTTACACTCAAGTTTCTTCCAATTCCTCATCCACTGTCTTCTTAGTCTCTTTTACTAATCTTCTCACCTCTCTCTTCCTCTCTGCATGTAAGTCTTTCTTCTGTCTCTCAACTTCTCCCATGCCTCTGTTTCTCATCCACTCACTATATGCTTTCTTCTTTTGTGTCACAGCCTCTCTCACCTCTTCAGTCCACTATGCTGTTCCCTGCATCCCTTTTCGTCTTCTCTTCACTCCACACACCACCTCACATGCTGGATAGATTTTTTTCTGTGAATATCTTGCACACACCTTCCACGTCCCCCGTCTGCTCCAATCTACAGTATATTTACCCAATCATTCCACCACTTCCCTCTTACATTCTGCCTTTTTTCCATGCTCTTGTACCTTTTCCACTCTCATTGTATGTACTACTGTACTTACTCCTGTCCTTCCCTTCTTCTATTTCTCAATTTTATTTGAACTTTAATTCTAACCACCACCAAGTGGTGGTCTGAAAGTCCGCTCCCTCAACCTCTACATACTCTTGCATCCCTTACACACCTTCTCATCCTTTCATTCACACACACCTAATCAATCATTGCCTTCCATTCATTCACTTCACCACCCTCCCTTCTTGTCACTCGCCATGTATACCTGTGGATCATTTTGTGCCTGAAGAGGGTATTAGCTATCACCAATTCCCTCCCGGCTCAAATGTCCACTAAAGCACTGCTATTGTCATTCATCTCTGCAGGCACACCCCACATACCTACTACTTCGTCCACCTTCCCATTCCCTACTTTTCCATTCATATCTCCAATAAAAATCACTCTCTCATTCCTTTCAAACTTTTCCATGCATGCTTCCACATTTGTCCAGAGCTCTTCTCTCACTCTGCTTGCACGATCTAGCTTTGGTGCATACATGCACACAGTCGCCCACATTTGTAGTCCAACTTTCAATCCTACCTACACGATCCTCAAGCCAACTGATCCATACTCTCTTATATTCTCCTTCCATCTGTTGTTCACAACAATACACACTCCTTCTTTTGCCCTCTGATTGTCACCTATTCCTGCATATATACCCCATCCATACTCCCATTCTCTTACAGTCTCACCTCTCCATTTAGTTTCCGTTAACCCATATACATTCACTTTTGTACTCTCAAGCACCTGGACAATCTCCCTTCTTTCACCTCATCATTTCCATCCCTTACATTCCAAGTCGCGATCCGTATCGTGTCCTTCGTTCGGTCCTTAGTCGTCACCTTTTGGTCAGTCCTGGTCCAAGGCTTCTTGTTCGTATTTTTAGTTAGTTGTTTTCTGTGGTGGGGCACTAACTCTCCGCCAACCCACTTGTGTCACGTAGGGAACACGTGTTGGTTGGTTATAAGGTTACCACCCAGCGTTGTAATGTTTTCCTGGTTTACTGGAAATCAATTAGCTTGCCATTCAGTGTTGAGATATTATAAAAACTGAGTATCACCACACTAAGTGGGTGGATGATGGGCGTCCCCACTCACCACATACAAAGAATTATTTGTTGACAAGAGAGAGAAACTACTGTAGAGTAATGACGGCACAAAAGTGCACACTGTAATTCCCACTAAAGTTTCCTGGTTTGTACTGTACAGGTAGTTTCCAGGGATCATGATTGTTTTCATTCTTTTTCTGCCCGGCTTATCACAGAAGGTTTGGAGAGCGGGTGACCTTTTCTTCCTTCACCTTTTTCCCATCCATATAGTCTAAATCCTTAAGGTATTGTAATAATTTAGTTGTACAGGCACCCTTATGACAGGTCAATAGGTTCCCTGATACCAATAATAGAAGCCCCCACAAACCCCTGAAAGTTGCCAGTGTTCGCTGCATCACTAAATAGCGTGTGGTCACTAACCGCTCAGAGCTTTTTTTTTTTTAATGCGTCCGACTCTGGCCATAGGCTTCACAGCCTGCTATCAAGCCCCAGCAGTCCTCCTACATACCATACACCTGTACATGTCATCATTTCGGCGCTAACACCCACCGTCCATATTGAATACATGCTAGGGCTGTTTCATACAGGACTGGTGTACTGGTATTAGCGGAGGTATTTTTACATGTCGGCGGGTCTTTTGGTATATCAGTAAAGCCTGATTTAATGAAATTCAGATCCCTAAACTGTTCCCCGCCCCAGCAAAAGAAAGAAAAAAAATTGCTATCGGGATTATTACTCATGCATAAAGCATTATATCAGTATTAGATTCATATAAGATATTTTACTGATGCTCTAAATGAGATTTACACTGACAAGTTATTCATAGAGTTTACTAAATGCCATGAAAGGTTATTGTGTGTGTTTGCATTCAGCACTTTTTTACCAAGTGTTATGAATCTCAATTGTTGGAAAAACTTATCATACAGTTTCCAAAAATCGCAATCTTCCATTTGGCGAGTCCTGACATTATTCTATCCATTATACACTTAATAATGTTAAGAATTGTACGGCCAAAATCGCACTGGGTCGAGATCAGCGACTCGAATTTTTAAAGACATGGTGTTCCGCTTGCTTTGAGGGAAACGTCATAGTTTTACTGCAGTCAATTTTTCCACATTTGCTAAAGTACATTCATCCATGCTTCACACCAAAGTTATTTTGATGCGAGTCACTCTCATCTTTGGCGCCGCCCTGGTCCCCTGGCGGCGGGCACACAAACTACGCGGCGCTACCCATGAGAAAGACCCTCCATATAATAGAACTCAGTGGTTCATACGGTCGTCGATTGTTAAGTACGATATTTCCTTCATTTTTTTTTTTTTTTATGTAAGATACAATTTTGTTGTACCTATTTACCATTTTTCCTCACAGATGTGCAGTCACGTTCTTGAGTCCTGATATACATGTGGATGTGTTACCTATAGTAGTGCTCACTGCTTTTGGAATATGGAACGATTGCACTTACGGCCTGATACACTGAACATAATTTGGCTGGGTAGTAAGTGAAATAGTTCAACATCCTATCAGCGGTGAACACAACGATAGACAACACCACTACATGTGTATTGGGACCCATGAAGGCGACTGTACAGTACATCCAACACCTAAAAACATGACAGTGATCAATACTCAGGCAACATATTAGTAACTGCATGTAGAGTGCTCCAAAACTGAGAGACGCAAATGACAACCTTCCACTTCTATTATATTTTGATAATCCATTTTTTCTTCAGTATTATATGTAGATAAATCAATAAATATCCTATTTACAGTAAAGTAACACAACAATTGAATAGCTGAGGGTAATTCAAGTTGACCACACTATTGTATTTTACATTAAGTTATCTAGCTACTCTTGACATCTTTTTCCAGTTTGTGGGGGCTCCTATTCCTGGGTACTACCTTCCACACCTCATCCTTTCTATTCCTCTCACCCTATACCAAGGCCAATAAGACTACCAGGTCTCTTCACCCGGAGGTACAACGCAGATGTGGTGACGTCACGGTGTGGAGGACTGTCTCCTCCCATTTTTCCCTCCACTCCCCAGCCTCTGCTGGGGGGTGAGTTGGGGGAGCTGCCCTTGTGACAGCTATGGGAGAAAGAGGTTGAGGCAGACATACCGTGACTCCAAGTTTTTTTTTTTTTTTTTTTTTTTTTTTTTTTTTTTTTTAGTACCGTGTTGGCTCATTATTTTCTTCCAGTTATCATTAGATGAATTTACCCAGATCAGAAAGAAACTGAGTGAAATGGGAATTGGAGTTAGCCAAAGTATAATGAGCATGATGTAACGGTGATGAGTTAATGTAGCTCTCTATAATTCTCTCACCATACTTTCATCTCCCTTCAGTTCCTTGAACAATCATGTATTCCATGTTTTAATATAATTAACTGGAGCATGGAAGCTGAAGTTAGGGTATATAATTTTCCTCATTAAACAGAGACCTGAGAGGAAGGGGAGAGATGGGAGAGAAAGGGGGTAGAGGTGGGAAAAGTGTGGGGAGTGGGATAGCTGCCAAACACTTCCAGAATACTTAACACCCCAAATCAATTTAATCCTACTGTATGCAAATACCTACTAGAATGCACATCAGGTCGAGCAGTAAAGGTGATTGTTAAGCTTATCATTTAAAATTGCCTTGACATGGGTGGGAGATGAAACAGTTTATATTGTGGAAAAATATGAACATTAGAAACTCACTTGACCAGTTACTCTTCTTTGTCAAATCTTGCTAAATGAATGCATGATTGAGTGATTATTCATTATATTTAAATGTTATACCCCACAGATATATACATGCACAGCGATGCACAATAAAGCTATCACAGATCATAAAATGAATCAATTTATCACTGTTTATCACTGTCTGGCAACCTCCTCTCAGGTGTATCCACACCATGACGTCATGTGCGAGCTGGACACAAATATAAGTCGCGTTTTCGCGACATTTTTTAGTCAAGATCATCTTGATATCCATTTTGACTGATGTTGAGTTTCAAGTGCATGTCGCAAAAACGGGTCGGCAAGAATGTATTGCCTTTACAGCAGAGCCATCTATAAACATTCGTTTGTGTGTTATATGGCTGCCTTGGAAGATTTTCTGCAAGTAGAGGAATTAAATGATGCTATTCGTCATGTGATCGACCAGACGGGGCTTTTGCTTGAAATTTTGGAGTCAGATGAAAGGACAGCTGTTCCACTGTTGCTGGACACAAGGTAAAATTGTCAAAATCCTCAAGACCCTCACGTTGTGGTAGCATCAGGGAAAAACAAGAGTAAAACTGATCTGGGACCTGCGGCAATGCTCTTGTTTCAAACAATTTGCTGTAACTGTAACTAGCAATGTCAAGTAACCTTATATGGGACCACGTTTTTGCCTCAATGGGCTTAAATGAAAAACTTTTTACTAAAGTTGCTGCTAGATGGCGCCACAACAGGTATTAGCTGACAGCAAATTTGGATTCATCATTTCAAATAGACTTATATGGGACCACATTTACGTCTCAATAGGCCACAAGCTCTTTCGTCTTCTCTCACGAGTTTGTCTCGACTTCGGTAGCGCTGGGTTTGTTTACAAAATGGAAAGTCAGTATCAGTCAAAATACCTCGGGAGGAACACTGTTTATTCTTGACTAGTCACGCTCCAAATTCAAAACTGTCTTGACTTTTGGTGCTCGCGAAAACGGGTATCAGCATGATAGTCAATATACGATATCAAGATTACTCAAAATATCTTGACTTTTAAGATCGCGAAAACGCGGCTTTGCCCTTGTACGACAAGACATGGAAGTCTTATTGGCCTTGCCCTATACCACCTTGCCATTCTAACCCTCGCTACCCCTCTCCCACCCAGCACCACCCTTCCCCTCCCTACCCCACTTACCCCTCCCTCTCTCCCTGTGACCTTTCTCATACCGGACTGATGTTGGTAATGATCGGATAATGAAGTGGAGCTTAATCACTTTCTAGATGAGAAGATGGAGTGGGAGGTGAATGAGAAGAAGGGGAGAGGGAGAGAGGTGGGATGGGGGATCTGAGAAGAAGAGGAACTAATAACTGAAAGGAAGAGGAATGTACACAGTATATCTATTAAGATATATCGATCTGTCAGTATTTCTAACAATCTATCTATATATATACAGTATATACTGTATATCGATCTGTTAGTATATCTAACAATCTATATATATATATATATATATATATACCCTGTATATATATTATATATATATACACATCATCATCATCAGCCGTTTGAGTGTCCACTGCAGGACCGGCCTATCCTTACCAAAGTGAGGACGATACAGCCAATGTATCTCTACCATGCGGCTTAGGCTGCCTGGTAGAGATTGTATGGAGGGTGAGAAGTGCTTGTAAGTGTATTGTAGTGATGTAGTGGCTTTGGATGTGTGTGTAGTCTGTGAACCAAGTGTAACCGGCCCGAGCAAGCTGAATGGGTGCAAGCATACTTTATAGTATGCGACACTGGTTCAACCACAGCACCCCTTATGTCCGCCAATGCAGTACGTGGCCAGAAGAACGCTCCCAAAGTTTATTACCCTGGCGGGGCGCGAACCCTCGTTCTTCAGTGTACGAACACGCACACTTTACCACTGTACCACAGAGACTTATATATATATATATATATATATATATATATATATATATATATATATATATATACTTCTATAATTCAGGCCGTGTGTGTGTGTGTGTGTGTGTGTGTGTGTGTGTGTGTGTGTGTGTGTGTGTGTGTGCAGCCAGAACTCGAAAAAGGATTTTGATGAAACTTTGTCAGGATTGTCTCAACTGCATGTCGATTGATATCTTCTGAAGAACTGCTCTGGATCCTAATGACTGCCCACACTGGCATTACAAGACTCACACATGGTAGAGGCGGTGGGGCATTTCTGCATTTTCATGAGTCTTTGAAGAAAGAGAGAGAAGGAGGGGGGTTGGGTTGTACATTTTTAGTCCAGCGTCTTTTGCTTCGTCCGTGCTACGAAATGACGATCTAATTCAGCAGTAAATTATGGTAGATACGGTGGTGGTAGTGGTGGTGCTGGTAGGTATGATGATGATGGTAGTAGCTGTGGTGGTGATCGTGGTGGTGGTAAGTGTGATGATGGTGGTGGTGGTAAGTGTGATGGTGGTGGTAAGTGTGATGGTGGTGGTGGTAGGTGTGATGCTGATGGTGGTGGTGGTAAGTGTGATGATGTGGTGGTGGTAAGTGTGATGGAGGTGGTTGTAGGTGTGATGCTGACGGTGGTGGTGGTAGGTGTGACGATGATGATGGTGGTGGTGGTAGCTGTAATGATGATGATGATAATGATGGTGGTGGTGGTGCTAGCTGTGATGCTGATGATGATGCTGATGATGATGACGATGATGATGGTGGTGGTGGTAGCTGTTGTGGTGATGGTAACTGTAGTGGTGGTGGTAGCTGTGGGGTGGTGGTAGTGTTGGTGGTGGTAGTACTGGTAGCTGTGTATATATATATATATATATATATATATATATATATATATATATATATATATATATATATATATATATACGTGTGTGTGTGTGTGTGTGTGTACATGTTTATTAGGGTGGTCCATGATCATATACTGTACTGAAATTCCACATATCGTATATTGATTCAGACACAAGATACCATTAATCCAATCTAACAACGTTCAGAGGTCGCTCTAAACGTGAACTTTTAAGAGGGTATAGATGTCGGGAGAGATATGTAGATTGTAAATTGTGCTAGAAGGGTCTAGACGGTTAGAAACGGTTCAAGAAAATTCTGAAATATTCTAGAAGTTCTAGATGGTTGAAGTAAATTTTGGAATGTTGTAGAAAGGTTGGCCATGAGTCTATTAATACTCCCAGGCGTACTGGCTGAGCAATCGGCTGGTTGTGCTATGTGCAGTTGTGCGTACTGCACTGGTCACTCGTGAGGACGAAATGTGTGTGCGTGTGTGTGTGTGTGTGTGTGTGTGTGTGTGTGTGTGTGTGTGTGTGTGTGTGTGTGTGTGTTCAGTACAACCTACTTTGCATGCCTTCCTCTATTTCAAGTTGAGTTTCTGTTTGCTGATGATATGGCTACAGCCGCTGCATGAAGCAGTGCTTCTGTCTGGTTGATTGGTCATCCTAAAGACATGATCACTGGTTGTTGACTACCATCTAAGGCTCAAGTGCTCAAGCATTTCTTTTACCATCACGTAATCCTAAAAAAATTAAGTCTGATAGTGAGTCTGCAGTGACTGACACTGTTCTTTGTTTCTTGCATTCAGCCAGTGTTCCAACCTCCACTGTCTACTACTACAATAAGAAGCTTCTGGGACTAGTCAAGCAGTATGAAAAGCTGAAGAAAAATCTACTGAAGGACTCAGAGTCATGTCAAATGAAGGAAGACATCTTTTTTGGAGACCTTGAACATCTGTTTGACATTCCCAAGCTAGATGTCCAGATGCAGATCACAAACGAGGAAGACCGGGCTTTGCTAATCTGTCAGCAGGAAGATCACACGCAATCGACAATGGCAGGAGTAGACCAGCTACTCCAGAAATCCTGTGAGGTGAAATGCAGGCGAATGGAGCCAGGAGCAGAAGAGAAAGGAAAAATTTCATAGAGACAGGGAAGCTATGGCTCAGACAGTCGATATGCCGAAGATTGATTCTCTTCTTCTTTTTCATCGGAACTAGAAGATGATGGAGTTCTGGAGTTTACCCACATGCTCCGGCGAACAGTAAGTACTCCAAAGAGGGTCAAGGAGACTGCCCACGATTTTCTTTTTCCTGTGGTGACTTCGACACTGGATCGAGTAAATTACTGTCTCAGACTGGACAGCAATGTTTGCGATTGGAGCCTTTGCAAAAGTGACTGGTCAAAACTTGAATGAACTGACGCTCTCCAGAAGCTTTATTAATCGCCATCGAACTAAGAAGAGTCAAGTGACAGCAGCTGGATTATTGCATAGAGTTCGTAGCTTCTTCATTGATGAGCAGTTAAAATAGTTTATAATTGTCATGTGGGCTCTCAGCTGGAAAATTGCTCACCCTTATGGAGTGGATGTGGAGAGGTTGCACTAAGTGGACAAAATTCAGAACAAAGCAGTTAGAATTATTAATAACTCTGCTATTACAAATATACTACCTTCCCTACAGGTAAGAAGGAATGTTGCCTCCCTTGCATTATTTTACAGATACTTTAATGATAAATGCTCAGACGAAGTTGCATCTATTTTGCCACCTCTCCATGCCTTCCCCTGCGCTACACGGGCCTCTGGTAGTGTTCATGACTGGAATGTCACACTGTCATATTGCAGAGCTTCCGCCTATCAGAAATCTCTTATTCCCCGAACTGCATCTCTATGGAACTCACTTCCCCAGAGTTGTTTCCCCCCAAACTTCAACCTTCAGCTGTTCATGTCCAACTGTTAGTTTTTTTTTTTTTTTTAATGAATGGAGGACACCAGTAATGTGGTGCAATTTTTTTTTTTTATTCATTTGTTTTTCCTTCCTCTGTCCTGTTATTATTAAAAGAGAAAAAAAAAGCATGACATTCCATGCTGTTTGAAGGAGGCTTTCAATGAACAGCACTTTCACTGGAAAATGACAATGTTTACTGTGCTGAATTGACTTTTCTGAATATGCGCTTCCTGTTCATTCTAATATTAGTGACAAAAACTTCTGTTTTTATGTTCAGTGCTCACGTCGTCTGTGGTGTAGTGCAAGTATGTGATGGTAACATAGCGTGAAAACTGTTGCGACCTCTACATATTAAGCTGGAATATTGAAATTTTGCAGGCTCCTTCGATTAATAAAAGGGAACAGAAGCAACTTGTTTTCGTGATGGTATCCTGTTATTTGTATTTTTGGACCACCCTAACATACCAGAGAGACAGAGAGACAGAGAAAGAGAGAGACCGTGTGTGTGTGTGTGTGTGTGTGTGTGTTTGGGGACGATGATAAAGGCTGTAGAGGGTAAGTGATGTGACATCGGAGAGTATAAGGAAGGAAAGGGAACGGAAGCAACGGCGGAAGTAAAGAAAGAGAAACGAGAAGGTCAGGAGAGGATATGAGGGAGGGAAGGAGGGAGGGAGGGAGGCGGCGTAAGGGAGTGAGAGAGTGAGTGAGTCAGAGGGTTGGGAGCAGCGGGTGAGGCAGGACTGGTCGCGACATTCACCAGCCAGGCTCTGTCTCTTGCACGCTGTCTGTCTCTGTCTCACACCCTGCCACTCTCACATCCATTAGCTCGATCTCTCCATCCTCAGCTCCCATCCTCTTATCCAGTACTGTATTTGTTGTGATGAATCTTACATATCTCCTTCTCCAAGATCGATGTAACGTGCAACTGACTGCCTTGTGAATCGTGTCTAGTCCGAAGACATCTAATTCGTGAGTGATTATTGTGAACCTGTGTGACACTCAAATTGCTGTGAGTGGCCGCCATCATTACTTTATTCTCTGGGACGAATTTGTGAGCTTGATTATCGAGTGACATCGTGAACCTTCGATTATAAGTGTAGTATATTAGTGGCCTAGTTCCGTCGTCCCTTCTCGATTTCCCTCGTCCCCTTTTTCTTGTCCTCTCCTATGTCTTAATCTCACGTGTGGCAGCCTTGACTCCCACCCCACTGCTGTCTCCCTGACCCCTCCCTTCCCCAACCTGTTGCACTTGGCACCCTTCCTGTTATGCTTACTCTCTCCTCTCAGTCTATCTCCTCTCTACGTATCGCATCTCTTTGCTCTCTCATCCAGTCAGATCTCAGTCTCCTCGCATTCACACCTAGACTCCCTGACTCCTTGCCCTGGCCCGTCACATTCTCCCCTCCCTCTCCACTCTAGCAGACTTCAGCTTTCCACCTGTTGCTTCACTCTCACCCTCCCTGCTGCAACTGTCCCCCTCTGTTCTGTCATTTCTCACTTGTCATGCCAGACCCACTCCCTCAGATATCTCTCTCTCTTTCTCCCTTCCACTCAAGTATTTCTCCCTCCCCTCCCCTCCCCTCTCCTCTCCCAGGACGGAAGCCCCCCTCTCCCCTCACGGTGAGAGCATTAGTTCCCTGAGTTTGTGTGACGAATTCATGACGGCGAGGGAGGTGATCTGAAGTAACAAGTTTGAATCAAAGTTCTGGATGCATTTTTAGAGTTATGTCGCCCGTGTATTCCTGTTACGAAATATTAAACAAGAACGTAGAAAATAGTGTATATCTTTTCATATTTATTTTCCGGTGGTTGAAACCGGGAACATTATATCATTTAAGCCAATCTCAGACAGTCTTATTCTGATGAAACAATCTAACACAGCATGGAAATGCGTTGTATTCTAGCTAACCCAAGGCATTTTTATTTAGTCATCTCGCAGTAAAGGAGTTAATACTAGGCTGTAGTAAAATAACGTGGAAGTTGTGCTAGAAATAATCACTGTTACCTTTGGACGACTGAGAGAAGTGACTAATGCTCACGTCTGGTGAAGTTATGATGGCGGTGATGATGGTGGTAGTGGTGATGAAGGGTGGTGAGGGACGGAGCTTAGCCTTAACTCAGTGACCCTGCCGCCTCTCAGTCTGTCCCCACCCCCCAAGCATCACACAAAACTATCCCAGTCAATCCCTCAACTTACACAACCTAAAAGTTCCCTCTGCAGTCTGTAATCATTCTTCTGAGCTGTTGCAAAACCCACAAACACACTCCATAGCTGCTGAATATTCATCCTGTAACACTAAGCATCTTTATCTGCAAACTCGTTCCTTACAACCAACCACTGACAATTACCACCAACTACTTCCAACAACCACCTGCTGCTGCTAACAATAACAAACTACTGACAGCCACTAGATATCAACAACAAGTTTCAACCACTGACAGCACCACTAGCCGTCACCAACAATTACTAACGCCCATCAGCTACCACGTACATCCACCAAGATGGAAGACTCCCCCAGCGAGCGCCTCTCTCCAATCTCTGCCTACCTAAAGTTCTCCCGGGAGCCGGTGCGTCGCCACCACTCCCTCAAGTACATCTTCAACCACGGGGAGGCCAGAAGGGGCAGCCAAACCACGTCCTCGTCCGGCGCCAACACCCCGCCCTCGTCTGCCGCACACACCCCGCCTGCACACTCCTCGCTGCCCTACCTCTCAGACCGCACCCGGCACCATTCCCTCACCAGGCTCAAGGATCTCACCTCTGGCATACTCCTGGCCAGGTCAGTGCAGGCGGCTTGTAAAGAGGGTTACTGACCTGTAATAATAGCGGCTCAGGGCTGCATAGGCGGCTTACTACATGGTTGGCTGACTGTGTAGTTGGCTGGGTAGATGTATGTATGTAGTTGATTAGATTAATGGCTGGATGTTTGAATGGATGGGTGGCTAGTTTGATATGTGGTCAGGTGAACGGTTACTTGCTTGTATGAGTGGATGGTTGGATGAACATTTGGATGGGTGGATGAAATGACTAGCTATAATTTCAAGTT
>NC_137023.1:33268463-33275963 GCF_032717465.1 Coenobita brevimanus | reverse complement strand
ATCCAAGTTACTAAACTGGCTGTATTTCCATCCTGGATTCGACATTTGCAGAGGTCGAGTTTGGCCATGTAGACTCGAATGGTGTAGTGGTGCATGATGATGTTGATGTTTTTCCCTTGTAATTTAAGTTTGACTGCATGCAGTGCTTCGAAGATGTCCACCAGGTAACCTAGAGATAGCAGAAAGCCTTCAGAGTGGAACTTGTCATGGAGATCTGTCTTCTGCTGCGGATCTAGAAATATTGCTATTTCTTCTCGTAGTTCATAAAGCCATCCAAGTATGTTTCCTTTTGAAAGTCATCGCACGTTTGTGTGAAAAAGCAAGGCTTGGTGTTCAGATTGCACATCCTTACACAACAGTTTGAAGAGACGACTGTTTAAGGCCCCAGTTTGGATAAAGTTGACTACCTTGATAGCCACGTTCAGGACATCCCTCATTTCAAAAGGTAGAGTTCTGGATGCTAAGGTTTCACGATGAAGTATACAGATGGCCTTTTTTCTTTCACCCTTGTTATGAATCCAGACGGCAGACCAAGCATGGCTGGAGCTCCATCAGTACACACCCCTACCAGCGAATCCCACAAAAGTTGATTTTCCTGAAAGAAGTTTGATACCACATGAAAAATAGCTGCTGCTGTTGTACATCTTTCCATGGGGTGGCAAAAGAGCATTTCCTCTTTTACACTGTTGCCTGACACGAAACGAGCATACATCGCTAGCCGAAAACATTGCGCGATGTCAGTCGTTTCTTCACACTGGATGGCAAATACAGGAGAAGCTCTTACTTGGTAGATAATTTGATCTTTGATGTCTTGAGACATTTCATCGATCCTTCCCTTGACTGCATCGTTTGATGGAGAAATTTGGGAAAGCTGCTTTGCATTAGCTTAGACCTGGTTTTATGAGAGACTCTCCGATGTTATGGCTATTCTTGCTATTTTGCAGTCAACATGGCGCTCTCATAGGAAGCCTCAGCAACCTTTGAAGTTTGTTGCCGAAATGCCCTACTGCCGTCCATCTTAGCTTGCTTCAAGGATTGTTTTTTTGTTTCAGAGAATGCCGTGGGCTTGTCAGCGAGTGCAGGATGTGTTGTCCTCATGTGGCGTTCCAAGCGTGGAGGCCGCATTCCATCATTGCTCAGAGTCTTGTAACATATCACACACTGGGGAACCTCTGTGTCACCCTTTTGGAGGGACATGAATCCAAATCGAATATATTCGTTAAGATACTTTCGCTTCTTTGCACTCATTAGGAATTATTTGATGTGCAGCGGACAACGCAAATCTGTGAGCAAAACGTAAGGCACGTGTAAGTTAAGATAAACATCTCCACATGATCATAAACACCACAACACGATGATAAACACAACCACATAATCAATAACAAACACAACATGAACATAAACACCACATGATTATAAACAAACATCACAACATGATCATAAGCACCACTACATGATCATAAACACCACCACATGATTATTAACAAACACCACAACATTGTGGTAAGCACCACATCATGATCATAAACACAACATAATTATTAAGAAACGAATCAATATGATCATAAACACAACATTACCATAACCACCACATGATTTTAAGCTCCACCAGCTACTGATAAAATACAATCGGAATTCAAAACTTGTGAATAACAAACAGAGCAGCACATGCGTGTTCACAGTTCACCAATAAACTTAGGGCCGCTTAAACCATTTTTAGGTAAATATAACAACTGAGATAAAACATACCTCAATAGGCTCAACAGAAGAAATATGTGAAAGAGGTAATTATCACAGGTGTGTGTGGGAGGCATCTGACACTGAGGGCCCGGTAATGCATAAGGACATTTATATTCAGTGTACAGAAAATAGTAAGCCAAGTAGCGTATAGAAAAGTAAAATTAGTAAAGGCGATACTTTTGTATTTTTCTCATAATCATCTCGATATTAGCCACGCTCTTGTTAAGAAACTTACAAATATAATTAGAGATATTCCTACTTTTTCCCCCCGGGCTTGCGCCCCCCCCCCTCTGGTAGGGGGGCTCGCCCCCCATGTTAAGAACCTCTGCTTTATAAGGATACGATGCGATTGTCCCACTACCCTGGTCACCAGTCGATTTTTCAGTTTTACTTTCTGCCTTTTCCTTTATCTTTTTTTCCTTATAGCACACTCGAAAGAGTCCGTAACTGTTTTCGCTTTTGGAGTTTGTTGACAGCTGTTGCCGTACAAGTTTGCACTGCTGACAGACAGACTGACTTACTGATTGACCGACACATTGACATGCGTTTGAGTGTCCACTGCAGGACCGGCCTATCTCGACCGAAGTGGGGACGATACAGCCTATGTATCTCTACCAAGTAAGTGGCTTAGGCCGTCTGATAGAGACAGTATGTAGGGTGAGAAGTGCTTGTAAGTGTAATTGTAGTGTTGGAGTGGCTTTGGATGTGTGTGTAGTCTGTGAACCAAGTGTAATCGGCCCACGCAAGCCGACTGGGTGCAAGCATACTTTTATAGTACGCGACACTGGTTAAACTACAGCACCCCTTATGTCCGCCAAAGCAGTACGTGGCCAGAAGAATGCTCCTAATGTTTATTACCCTGGCGGGGCGCGAACCCTCGTTCTCCCATGTACGAAAACGCACACTCTGCCACTTTACCACAGAGGCTCCATATATATATATATATATATATATATATACGTGTGTGTGTGTGTGTGTGTGTGTGTGTGTGTGTGTGTGTGTGTGTGTGTAATTCACCGGGTCGGTCAGGATTACTTGATGGTCGTGATCGTCAGCTTTTACCCTCCCGGAAGGGAGCTGAAAGCTCATATAGTCCGATCTAAGGGCAAGGCTGTGACCTTCACACACGCACACACCCGTCCCCTTGCTCAAGGGGGACAGTAACCACCCACTTCGTCAGTGAAACTTTTCGCAACCTGAGCGAGGCGCGAACTCCCGTCCACCAGTTGGCAAGCGAGAACGTTACCACTGCACCAGCGAGTGTGTGTGTGTGTGTGTGTGTGTGTGTGTGTGTGTGTGTGTGTGTGTGTGTGTGTGTGTGTGTATAAAACATGGAGCACATTCACTCAGCAAGAAGAGGATCTGATCACTAAGCATCCTACAGCACGACACATCGAGTGGTACATCTGAAAATTGCTCTTTGCACCTGTGAAATGAAAATTGTTTTCTGAAATTAAATTGCCGCACGAACGAACTCCATGTATTGTTACCGATTGTTTAGAATGTACCTTGCTACCGAAAAATGTAATTGGCACATGATGAAAGACCGAGTAGTCATTCAGAATTTCATCCTGCCCAGCTGGTGTATAAAAAACAAAGGTTTCGTAGCGCCCAGCTTCACACGACCTTTACAAAAACCAGCAGTTCTGCTAAACAGATTAAGGCCGTGTTTTTCGAGTCCTGGCGAGCAACCAGTTTGTAGGAACGAGGGACACCACTTTCCATAACTGACAGTGACTCACCCTCACACATGTGTCGCGCAAATGGGCTTCTGGAGTGTAGAGTGAAAAGGTTATGTGGCATTGTGTTGTACTGAAGTGGAACTGTGTGTAGGGGAGAGTGTACACATCATCGAGGCAGCTTCTTAAGGTGCGAGCTTGTAATAGCACATATTAAGGACGTAAAAAATCCGCCTCCAGTTGGAGTTTGATTCAGGTTCAGATGAGTGTCAGGTATTTACGCTATCCACTTGTCCACAGGAGGGTCCAGGGAGTGGAATAGGAGACGTGAGTGGATGGGGGGATGACAGAGAGAAGTGGTGAGTGGAAGGGGTGAGAAACATGGAGAAGGAGGTAGGGAGGATGGAGAAGGTTGGGGATGGAGAAAAGGAGAAAGAGGGAAGGAAGTGATCTGATTTCTGGGATTAGGTGAGAGAGAGAGAGAGAGAGAGAGAGAGAGAGAGAGAGAGAGAGAGAGAGACAGACAGACAGACAGACAGACAGAGACAGACAGACAGACAGACAGACAGACAGACTGACTGACACAGAGCAGGAAGGACGAGAGGAAATGGAATCGATGGAAGGGAAAAAAAAAAAAAAAAAAGGAAGGGACTAAAGGAAGGAAGGTGATGTGCTGTGGGGTGAGTGAGAGAAAAGAAGTGACGGAAGAAGAGAGGGAGAGAAAGAAAGGGTGAGACGGAACGAAGGATGCTACAAAATGAAAGATGATTTTCTTTTATGTGATCGATTGAGGGTACAGGCTTGATACTCCGTTATCTAAGGCCCACCAGTCCTCATACGTACCACAATCCTTTGCGTGTCACCATTTCGGCGCTAATACCAACCGTCCCGACTGAAGACATGCTAGGGCTGCCTCATCCAGGTCTGGTGTAATAGTATTAGCGGGATTAGTTTATGACATGTTGGTGGGTCTTGTGGAATGTTAGCGAAGTCGAGTGTAACGAAATCCAAATTATTAGACTATTCTCTGCCCCAGTTTGGAATGGATATCACATACATTCGGACTGCAGTTAACTTATCTAACCACTCCACCATTATTTCTTTAGATGAACAGACAGACAGAAGGTAGACAGAAATAAGCAGACACAGAGAATGAAGAATACATCAAGTGGGAGAAATGACTGTCACTACATCTAAATCAAGAGAGAGTTATCAACCTGTGTTTAGTGTAAATGTTCCCGTGTTGTGTGCCAAGGTAATCCAGAATTTTGGAAGCATAACTTTAGACGAGCAGCACAACACCACCCACGGGAAAAGCTGAGATTAACAACCAGCTTTCATATTAATTTATTACTTTTTCCCTTCTTTCTTTCTTCATTTTGCATAGATCAGGCGATTCATGGATGTAATGAAAAGTTTCAATAATATGATATAATGCAATGAAGAATTTGCACTGTAGTGTTTTGTGTAGGCATATGTCCACGTTTTCCGCCTAAGCCATGAATACGCATATTGATACAGTTAAATCTGTATCTCGACATTATGTGCTCGACAGGCGTAAATAAATCTTAGGTCATCAACAACAACTACAACAACAACAAACAGCCAAAGACCGTTCACTGCAGTACAAAGGTTTCTCCAAATTTCTCCACTGTCCTGTTGAATAATAAATCTGATGCACCCAGGGAGAGAGAGAGAGAGAGAGAGAGAGAGAGAGAGAGAGAGAGAGAGAAGAAAAGAAAGTAAAGAGGTCAACTGAGGAAAGCAAGAGAAAAGAAGCAAATAGGAAAAAAAAAGGGGGGGGGGAGATGAATATAACAAGTGAAAAATCAAGTCAACTAAAAGAACGGAAAATGAAAAGAAAACGGGAAGAGAAAAGACTGGAAAAAAATGACTGGGAAGAAGAAAGGAGGAAGAAATGGAGAGTGGAAAAAGAGAACGCTGGTAGAACAGAGAGAGGAAGAGAAAGACAAAAGAAGTAAAAGAAAAAAAAAAGAGGTAAAGAGAGAATGGGAGAGATCGTGGGTGTATGGGGGGGAAATAAGAAGAGAGAGAGAGAGAGAGAGAGAGAGAGAGAGAGAGATACATTAAAGGATTTAGAAGATAATGGCTAATACCAAGGCTGAGGAGAGAAAAGTAAGAGGCAAGGAAGAAAACAGAGGCGGGAGAGAGAAAAAGAAATATGGAGTAAAGGAGAGAGAGAGAGAGAGAGAGAGGAAGATCATTATCATTGCTTTTATGAACACTGCCATCATACCACCATCTGTAGTGTTGTCATAATCATCATTTTGCCAGCATCACGACCATCCCTCTAATCATCACAAATATCCTCACCACCATCACCATTAGAAGCATCACACTTACCACCACCATCATTTTCACTATCTTGGCCTTCATTATCATCATCACTGTCGTTGCCATCCTTATTGTCATTATCATCAGCAACAGTAACAACATCCCAGTTTTTTTCACTATCTTTATCATCATTACTCCAATTACCATCATCATCATCATCAGCATCATCATCAGTACTGTCGTAACACTTGTCATACTCATCAACCTCATCATCTCCACCACCACCACCACCACCACCATCATCATCAACAGTAACAACATCCCAGTTTTTTCACTGTATCATAACGTCATCATTACCATCATCATCATCATCATGATCATCATGATCATCATCAATATTGCCTTTACAATTGTCATACTTTTCAGCCTCATCATCTCCACCACCACCTCCACCATCATCTCCATCATCATCATCATCATCATCATCATATCCACCACCACCATCATCATCTCCACCACCATCATCATCATCATCATCATCATCATCATCATCATTAATACTGCCTTTACAATTGTCACACTCATCAACTTCATCATCATCATCATCATCATCATCATCATCATCATCATCATCATCGTTTCCACCCGTCCTGAGTCTTCAACAGGTTTACGAGTGTTTCTGTGTCGGTTTTTACTTCACTTACCTGTTACTGAACTCACTGTAAAAGTTGAGGTCAGGGGTCAAGATCAAACTTTCCCCGGTCGTCAGCAGCTTAATGGCAAAAGTACTAATTGGCTTCTCTGTCTCTGTCTCTGCCTCTGTCTGTGTCTGTCTGTCTGTCTGTCTGTCTGTCTGTCTCTCTCTCTCTCTCTCTCTCTCTCTCTCATACTTACCTGTGTCAACCTCTATCTGTTTTTCTATCAACCTGTCTATCTGTCTCTGTATTTGCCTATATCTGTGTATCTGTGTATCAGTCTGTCTGTTTGTCAGTTGTATCAATATGTCTATCTTGTCGGAGGAAGAGGTGGGTGGGAAGAGCCAGGCAAAGGCAGTGTTTAATTTTTGCATATTCGTGCTGTCTCCAAGCAATTGTTTTAAGCTGGCGAGGACCTCTCATGGTGAATGATGTACTGCGGTATAATCTTTTCAGTTCCAGGCCTCTCCTAAGCTGAATGAAACCGTCTAGTGGCGGTAAGGACATACGGCAAGAGCGTCATCGTAGCGACAGGGTTAAGGGCAACAATTTTATGTCACTCTTCCCTCCTTCGTCTGCTTTCCAAATGAATAAAACCTGGTGGCATGAAAAATATAATCCGTCCTTGCAGTGAAGGCAGCGACCAGGAAGACTGTGGGTCCAGCCATATATTGATAAACGGTCTTAGCGTCATTATTCCTACGATATCTTTTGTGTTTTATTCTTGTTACCACCAGAACAGTGTAAGAGTATTCAGTATGAGGGGAGGTATGATGAAGCCTACACTGACTATTGCACTTACAGAGACTCTTCCTAAGTTGAGCAGATCGTACGGAAATTAACTAAAGCAATATAAGAATTACGTCCTGGGGTGAAGGGATGATTCAGTTTTTGCGATGAGTAAATCACAGCAGTTATTTATAGTTATGAATCAAAGTGTTTTGTTGTATTTTTGATCTTAATAAACCCGCTCGTTTTAGTAAATCCCCTCTTAGTTAGGGGATTACTGGAGGCCACATCTAACACCTCCAGTGTCAGACGTGTCTCTTAAGCTGAATGACTGTCTAGTCGTAACATGACTAAAATATAAG
>NC_137023.1:33240963-33263463 GCF_032717465.1 Coenobita brevimanus | reverse complement strand
TCAAGAAATCAGCTTTACCTCGGTCTCTGCATCGTTCACAACTCTTACTCATTTCCAAAAGTGGCACACTTATCTCTTTGATCCCATGAAGTTCTTCTACCATGGCACCACATTTATGTCATCAATGTATACTGACATGTTGGCCGTGCAATTACTGAACACTGCTTTCTCTTGAGTTTATATAAGCTTGTTTTCATAGTCCTCTCGAATGTCAAACTGGAGAGATGGGATAAGTGCGCGCACCGTTGTATCAGACAGCTTAGTATTTCACTGTATTGTGTGATTGGTCTGCCCACCTTGACATAACATTTGTTGTTCACCCAACGTGCTGAATTTAAGAAACAATTTTTGTGTCTGGATTATTTAATTCTCAGAAAATACTTACTTTGATGGTCTATAGACACCGCCGTATATTTGTTACTGATAAGCAACTAGGCCAGATTAGATCTTTTTTCAAACCTCGATAACTTTTCCATTAAGTGACTCATAATAACTCGTCTACAGTTGATATACCTGCTCTTATGTTAACTTCATGATATACTTTTATTTTTTCCATCATTTGTATTAGATATTGATGTGTATCTTATATAAATAAAGTAAATATGCAGTTCTTTCCTGTGCGTTCAGAGAAAACATGAAAACTGTATACTTAGTCCTGGTGTATGTATGCCGCTTTTACAGAAATCGATGGGCTCTTTTCCTGTTTTCGGATCGTTTTTATTTTTAGGAAGGGAATGACCCCCCCCCCAAGATTCATTTAGGGGTCACGCTTCCCAAATATCGCATAACGGATGGGAGTCCATTGTGCAACATGTACCAAGATATCAAAGCCTTGATTATCTGGTCTTTCACTGTTTCTGAGGATGTTTAATTTGATTGGGGAGCTGACCCCCCTAAAATCATGGTAGGAAATTATAGTGTATACCTTTGGAAGTAGCCACACGAACTCGCCTGGAAAGCTTCATTCAGATCTTTTTCCTGTTTCTGAGCGTTTTTATTTTTGTAAGGGGGCTGACCCCAAGAATCACTGAAGGGGTGGGGGTCACACTCCCCGATTATCGCATTAAGGATCAGAGTCCATGTACAACATGTAACAAGCTATCAAAGCAATAACTTCCCTCGCGTCACTATTTGCGTTTTTATTTTTTTTAATGGTGAGGGGAGCTGACCTCCCCTATAAATCATGGTTGGAAAATTGTATATAGTGGAAGACTTTGCCAGCAACCCTACGACCTCACCTGGGAAAATTCATTCAAATCCATCAAATAATCTAAGTGGAGCACACACACACACACACACACACACACACACACACACACACACACACACACACACACACACACACACACACACACACACACACACACACACACACACACACACACACACACAATATCGTTACCTCCTGCAGTGCGTCGCGATGTTATCCTTATATTTGTAAGTAATCTACCTGGTGTGGAGATTCGCATCTGTATGTGTATATATTTCTGGGGAACAACTATTCCTCCTATTAGCATGCTACTAGCTAGGGTGAATGGCTAGTTTAATTTGATGTCATTACTCGCCTCACGTAAGTATTCTTTTCTAGCTAAGAGGTATAACCTCTCTCTCTCTCTCTCTCTCTCTCTCTCTCTCTCTCTCTCTCTCTCTCTCTCTCTCTCTCTCTCTCCTGTATTTAATTTAGTAATTATTTCTCTCAGCAAAATTCTGGTATCATATCAAGGGCAGCTGGGTATTAGTATGTGAAGTGTTTCTTATCTACATATTCCGTTATAATTATGTGAGGTATTAACCAGTCAGGCATAAAATGATCCACAGGTATACATGGCGAGTGATGAGAAGGGTGGGTGGTGAACTGAATGAAAGGAAGGCAATGACTGATTATGTGTGTGTGGATGAAAAGATGCGAAGATGTGTAAAGGATGCAAGAGTGTATAGAGGTTGGGGGAGTGGACTTTCTGACCACTACTTGGTGGTGGCCAGAATTAGGATGCAAGTAAGATGGAGGAATAGAAGAAGGGAAAGACGGGAGGAAGGAGTAGTTGCAAGGAGGGTGGAAAGGTTACAAGAGGATGAGAAAAAGGCAGAGTATAAGAGAAAAATGGAGGAACGATTGGGCAAATATGAATTGGAGCAGATGGGAGACGTTGAAGGTATGTGTAAGATATTTACAGAAGAAATATGTGCAGCATGTGATGTGGTGTGTGGAAGGAAGAGAAGACGGAGGGGGGTGGAAGGAACAGCATGGTGGACTGAAGAGGTGAAACAGGCTGTGGCACAAAAGAAAAAAGCATACAATGAATGGATGAGAAATAGGGGCGTGGAAGAAGTTGAGAGGCTGAAGAGAGAGTTATATGTGGAAAGGAAGAGAGAGGTGAAAAGATTGGTAAGAGAGAGTAAGAAGAGAGTGGATGAGGAATTTGGAAGGAATTTGAGTGTAAAGTGGAGGGACTGTAAGAAAATGTTCTGAAGAGAAGTGAAAAGAGTAAGACAGGGTGGAAGTGAAGTTAGCAGGGGAGTGAAAGATAAAAATGGTAGATTACTAGTGGAGAAGGGAGAAAAAGTGAGCAGATGGAGAGAACACTTTAAGGAATTGTTGAACGTAGAGGATGGAAGTAATGCGAGTATAAGTGGCTGGGGAATGGCTGGGAGAAGGAGGGAGGTGAGAAGACAGGAAGAAATCAGTAGGATAGAAGTTGTGGAAGCAATGAAGAAAGTTAAATCGGGGAAAGCCCCAGGAATTGATGCAGTGTGTGGTGAAATGCTGAAGCATGGGGGAGAGATAGTAGTAGAATGGATGTGGAAGATGTGCAGATTGGCCTGGGAGGAAGGTAGAGTCCCGGAGGATTGGAAGTCAGGTATAATTATTCCCTTGTACAAAGGAAAAGGGGAAAAAGAAGTGTGTGGTAATCATAGGGGCATTTGTCTTCTTAGTATAATAGGAAAAGTGTATGGTAGGATACTTATAGACAGAGTTAGAGAAAGAACAGAGAAATTAGTTGGAGAAGAACAGGGAGGCTTTAGGAAGGGAAGAGGTTGTGTAGATCAGATATTCATTCTTAGATCTTTAGTGGAAAAGTTTCTAGAGAAGGGAAAGAAGTTGTATACGGCTTTCATGGATTTGGAGAAAGCATATGACAGGGTGGATAGACAAGGATTGTGGAAAGTGTTAAGAATATATGGAGTAGATGGGAAGTTGTTGAATGCTGTGAAGAGTATGTACGATGGTGCGAAGGCTGCAGTGCGTGTGGATGGTGAACTAAGTGAATTTTTCTCTTTGAAAGTTGGTTTGAAACAGGGATGTGTCATGTCTCCATGGTTGTTCAATCTGTTCATGGATGGGGTAATAAAAGAGGTACAAGGTTGGGTAGTGGATGTTGGAGTGGCCCTGGTGAGAGAGGATAGTGTTTGGAAACTCCCTGTACTGTTGTTTGCAGATGATACTGTGTTGTTGAGTGAAGACGAAGGGGAGCTACAAGGCTTGGTGGATGAGTTTGAGAGAGTGTGTAAGAAACGGAACCTGAAGGTGAATGTAGGGAAGAGTAAAGTGATGGTCTTTGAGAGAGGTGAAGTTAGTGAATGTACAGCGAGGTGGGATGGTGAGGAATTGGAAAACGTTTAAGTATTTGGGTAGTGTGATGAGTAAGGATGGAGGTTTGGAGGGTGAAGTGCTTGAAAGGGTACAGCAGCGAAGAAAGGTTGCTGGTTCCTTGAAAGCAGTGATAAGAAACAGGGAAGTGAGCATGGAAGTGAAAAAGTTACTACATGACAGTATTGTGATACCAACTCTAACGTACGGAAGTGAAGCTTGGACATTGTTGGACGGACACAAGTCAAGAGTGAGAGCAGTGGAAATGAGTTATTTAAGAGGAGCCTGTGGAGTCACGTGGAGAGACAGGCTGACGAATGAGGATATAAAGGAACGTTGTGGTGTGGATGTGGATGTGATAGGAAGCGTTATGAGGGATACACTGAGGTGGTTTGGCCATGTGGAGAGGATGGAGGGTGAAAGACTGACGAAGAGAGTGTATATGAGTGAGGTGGAGGGGGAAAGAGGGAGGGGGAGGCCGAGGATGAGATGGAGGGATGGGGTGGAGAGGTATATGAGAGAGGGGTGTGTGAGTTGGGAGCAGGGCAGTGAAATGGCGGGGGACAGAGCGACTTGGAGGCGATTTGTTTGTGGCCACCCCAAACGGGATTGAGGCGTCTGGCATTAGATAGATAGATAGATAGATTAACCAGTTAGTGCCCAGGGAAAAAAGTAAGTGAATAAAGAAAAGGACAAAATGGGCAGTTTTGAACGTTGGTACATGAGAACCCCCAAAATAAAACTCTGTGACTCGTGACTATAAGCCAGCAGGCGGAGGTCAGTACGCTAAGTACCCTTCCAGCAAAACCTCATGCCCATGAACCCTGAGCAGTGATGGGTTAAGATACATGCCCTTCGTTTTTACCTTGGCAGCTTCCTCATTCAAAAGTGTGAGAGTCAGTGCAGCCAGGGTCTTACTGTGCAGACACAACGCCACTCACTGTCTGTGTTGCCCGTCAGCTCTGGCAGTATGCATGATGGTGTGGTCTGGCATTTTCTGTTTTCCTTATTTAGGTCATCTCATACTATGTATCACGTACACTTCAGCTCCATACCTTATAAGCGTTTGTGTTGCCGTTCTGACATAACCATTTCTACAGTATATTATGAACTTTGTACACTCCACATCGATATTTTCAAGGATTTCGACCAGTTAATTGTCCAGTGCGCACAGAATTATCACCTTTAAAATTCATCCATGAGTATCCAATGGTCCTTGTTAGCCTGTGATATATTACTTAATGTTTGCCTGCTAGGCTGACTCTCCCGAAGCACGAAATACCACCACCGTCCTATCAGTGAGTACCACTAAATGCTTCTGAAATGAACAAGCCTACTTATACAAGCATGAACAAGAACCTTTGCAGGTGTAAGTACCAACATCTAGTTAGGTTACAGACTTTACAACAGAGGCGGATAGGTAAAGGATAAAGAAACACACGACCATATGGCAGATGCTGAATTTCTTCCTTCCAAACGCAGGTCAGCATGGGTGCCATTCCTTTATTTCCTTACAATTTCTCTTCAGACCTGGTACACATGTTCTCTGGGAAAATTTAAGGACACAGTTTTCCTTTTTACCTTCTCCTTTCGTTTGTTTTCTTCATTTTTAATGCCTTTTAATGGATTTTATTGTTTGTGGTTAGCCCGTTATAAATTAAATAGAGCAAAACGAAAACGTAGAGTTTTTTCAGTTCTGCAAAGAGCTGTGAATGCTTGAAATATATTGTTTCTTTATTTGTTTGACATAAACTTTTATGCAATCCTTTGAGAACGGTGGCAGCCTTCAATCTAGACTGCTTTGATATATGCAAAGGTGGATAAGATTTCTTGAATAAGGGGAAATAAAGGCTAACTGACAAAAAACAAAGTGGATGATATGTTGTTTAGCCACCGAGAGGGGAGGGGGCAAACATATCACAGCTGACTGAACCACCATGGAAAGGATACAACAGTTCACATACCTGGACTATGTGGTACACGGCGATGGTGAGATAGAAGGAGAAGTGAGAAACAGAATCGGTTGGGCCTGGGTTAACTGGGAGAATTGCAATGGTGTCCTTTGAGACCCCAAAATGCCAATTAGACTAAAAACAATAATCCATAAGTCCGTGATAAGACCAGGCATAATATACAGCTATGAGACCAGGTCGACATAGCAGAGGGAGGAATGAAGAATGGTTGTAGATGAAATGAGAATGTTGTGATGGGAATGTGAGGTGACAAGGTTAAGATTGGAGAAGAGGATCTCTCAAGGTGGCTCTAGTCCCAAAGAATGTAAAGGAAGGAAGACTGAAGTGGTCATATCATGTCATGAGAGGTGGGTTATTTTTTGAGTAGTGTCATGAATACGGAATTCCTGAGGAGATGACAGAGAGGCCGAAGATGCGTTGGTGGGATTCTGCTGTGCGACAGAGAAAACATGCCTGACTGGAATTGGAGGGCATAACGGAGAGGAGAACATAGAGGAATAAACTGAAGGGCCAGTATAGAGACCCAGAATAAAATAGGGGCAAGCTGTAGAACAAAATTAACATTAACCAGAAAAGGGAAAATATAAAGTGCTTTGCAGAATGACGCTGTTGCAGTATTACCGTGATCTGAATACTAGAAAAGAAGATTGATGTCAAATGTGGTGTTCTTTGTCCGTGAACATGCTTAGATGGGTATTTAAGATTTGATACTTGTCCAGACGGCTTAAACTTTAGTACTGTGTCGCCGTTAACAATTACTGAATCAGAAATCCTGTAATTCCTGCGACGAGAAATGTTTGCATGTGATTTTGTATACGTTTTTTCTGAAGTCATTTGATTGATATATCATAATCAACACCGTTATTACCGAGCATTTCACAGTTTTGTAAGATGCAGATCACACCACCGCATCAGTTTGTTTGTCGATAAGTTAAACAGATGCATTAGATTTTGCGAAATTCTTTATATGGCCTAGTCCGCAATCTGGCTATAAATATTATAACGATTTTATATACCCGTCCCACTGTCTCCACGCGTGACCGTAGCGCTCTTAAAGTCACTACACTGAAAACGGTTCATTTCGAATAAAAGAATGTTCTCATAAAAATGTATAATTTTTTATTTTTCAAATGGTCTTTAGTGAGGAACTCTATCAAGCTCTGTTTGAAAAATGAGACTCATAATAGAGACAATTAGATTTTTCATAAATGTATAAATTATAATAAAAACAGAGACTGGTTCGATACGATCTCTTGTTTGAAAATCTTTTCTGTATACCTTCAGTTATTCACTAAGATATTTGTTTATTCGGTAGGTGAATAATTGTATTTTCTATTCTAAATACAGTTGAGGATTTATAAGGAACGACCATATGAAGACGAATGGAAGGTAAGGAAAGAAATATAAGACAGAGAAAGAAGGAATGAAGTGAGTCAGGAAGGAGAAGGGAGAAAGAAAGAAAAGAAGTTGAGAAGAAATGGGAAAAAGGAATGGGTGAGGACAGAATGGTACGACGCGGAAAAAAGAAAAAAGATGAGCTGGAGGAGGGGACAGGGAGGGAAAGAAGGAAGAGAGGGAGAAAAGGATTGGAGAGGGTATGTACGGAGGGGGAAAAGAGACGGCGAGGAAAGGAGGTAATACCCAATCAGGAAATTGGAGGAATCACTTTACTCATCTCTTTCAATTGTTTCTTCTTTCCCCTTCCTTCCTACATTCTCTCCTTTCCGTCTTCCTTCCGGAGTTCCTTCCCGTATTTCCTTCCTTCTCACACTTTTACTGCTAACTTCCCTCTTCTCCACTTTCCCTCTCCTACAGTCTTCCCTTCCTTCACTCCTTGCCCCAATCTTTACCCTTCCTTTCCTTTACTCTCCCTCTCTGTCTCTTTCTTTACCCCCACCCTCTCCTTCTACCTCCCTTTCTCTTAGCCTCTTCTTGTTTCCTTCATTTTTTACTACAGCTCTGTTTCCTTCGTTCACTCTCTTTCCTTCCCTCTCTTCCCGCCTTATTTTTGTATCCCCCCCCCCATGAACTTCTAGGCTTGTCTCCTTGACCCTTCTTCATTTCTTCCCTTCCCTTCATGCACCTCATCGTTCTTCTCCTCCGATTCCCCTCCTGTCCATTTCCCTTCCATCTTTCTCATTTACTTCTTCCTTCCCCTTCATTCCCTCGCCTTCCACTTTCTCTTTCTCCATCCTCCCACAGATTATTTCCCTCTCTTTCTCCATCAACACAGCTCTCCTTGCCTTCTTTCTGGGGCTAACACTTTCCTCGTCCCGTCTCCGCTTTCCATTCCTTAGCTTTCTTTCCTTCCGCTCTTACCCACACTTCCTTTCATTCCATTCCTATCTTCCTCCCTGTTCCGCCCTTCTTGTTCCCATATTTTCCAATTCCTTTTCCCCCCCTTCTCCCTCCCTCGCTTCTGCCCTCCCGTCCATCTCCTCACCAGTACTTCTCTGCCTTCCGTCTCTCATTGCTGGACGTTCCATCACTTTTCTCCCCTTCCTTCTCCTTTCCTTCCATCCCTCTCCCTTACTCTTTCCTTTCAGTCATTGGTTCACCTCTCCATTCTCTCCTTCCCTCCCGCCCTCATTTCTTTTTGTTCCATTACTTTCCATCCTTGCACAGAACTTCTAACAAACTGAAACGAGAGGAGGGGGGAAGGAGAGGGGGGGAGGGAGTGGAGGGGGGAGGGAGGAGGGGGAGGGGTAGGAGTGGGATGGGGGGGAAGAGGGAGGTGGTTGTCGTGTGCAGTGAGGTGTGTGTGTTCGCCCGTGTCTCTCAAGTACAATGGTTTTTATTTACATCGCCAAAGCTCCCCTAGTTAGACAGCAGTCAGGGACTTAAGCAGCTACTGGTTTGGGATGCATCGACTCGTAGATTATCTTTATTATCATCATCATCATCATCTTCATCATCGTCATTAATGTTATTATTATTATTATTATTATTATTATTATTATTATCTTCTTGCGAAGCGAGAACGGAGTATTCCTTTGGTCGTCGTGTGTGTGTGTGTGTGTGTGTGTGTGTGTGTGTGTGTGTGTGTGTGTGTGTGTGTGTGTGTGTGTGTGTGTGTGTGTGTGTGTGTGTGTGTGTGTGTGTTAAAAATAAGTCACCAAACTTGGTGGAAGGATTGAAGATAAGCCAAGGAACTGACCAACTGTTTTTTAGAACATAAGGCAAAGGTCAGTGTCACAGGTCTATGTCAGATTTGTTGTGGCAGGTAAACTTACATAGCTCTCATCCAGTTTAGGAAATACTTGATGCAAGGGTTGAGGGTAAGGCAAGAGAAAGGGGAATCAGTTCTGAGAATAGTCACAAGTCAAGGTCGCAGGCAAGGTCAAATTCCACCTGTGTGTCTGTGTGTGATCAATATATCTAAAACAGTTTTGATGTAGCTTGTATCAAACTTGGTGGAGGGGATAGAGGCTCAGCACAGGGGTTCACCTATAATTTTGAGGACAATGACTAGGACAACTTAAACAGTTTTGATCTGAATTAGATTAGTCTTTGTGGAAGAGTGCAGGGTAAACGAGGAGGAAGGGATGTGATTTATAATCAACCCATCAAAGGTTAAGGTCAAAGAGCAAGGACAAATGTTCGACCCTTACTTCAGTTTTGATTCAATTTCATCCAAACCTGGTGGAAGAACTCAAGGTCAGCCAAGGATGGTTTTCTTTTTAAAATAGGTTAAATATCAAGATCACAAGAAAACGTCAACTCAAACAGTTTTGATCGGATTTGGGCCAAAGTTGGTGGAAGGTTTTCGACTCAGATAAGGGTGAAGTAATTCGAATATGAGAGTAATAGGTCAAAGGTCAAGGTCAGGGACCAAAGTCAGATGGTCAGTCTCCAGACCAGTTGGTGGGCTCAAGCGCTATACTCTCTGAATGCTCCCTCTTTCCTTTAATCCTTTTTGGTCTTATAAAACTTTCATTTACAAAATATTTCATTAACAAAGCCAGCATTTCCAAGGGTTACGTCGGAGAGATACACATGGAACCAAGACGTTGTTGCATGGAGCTCTACATGCCTTAGTTATCAAGTACTTGCGTTAAGACCGCCTTCGGCGGCCTCCATTCGATGTCAGTTCCTATTTTCAATCAGAATGTAACAGAAATTTGAATTACTAATGCCGTGAGCGAGACGGAGCGAGGAATTTTCCCTTATATTTATCCTGCTGGGACACCCGTTGAAGAGAGAGAGAGAGAGAGAGAGAGAGAGAGAGAGAGAGAGAGAGAGAGGCCGGATTGTGGTGTCAGCTATTATATTATATTATACTGTAGCATTACAGTATACAACTTTAGGAGTATAAGGAGGGAGGAAGGAGAGGCGAGAGAGTGATAAAACAATAAACACGTCTCTCTTCTCTCTTTTGTCATGCTGGTAATTTCAATGCTGGACGAAGGACGAATACATCCCCTCCACTAAAAGCAAATACTAAATTTGAAGCAAAAACCCAGAAATTACTCGTAACTCAGGAACCGGTGGCCCGACTGGACCGGAAATTGTTTTATTCTTCAGGTTAGAGCATTTTAACGGTACCTTGCTCTAACAGAAAATGCGCTACTTTGCTCCGTTTTTGTTGCTACGGTAACAAACAAACAAACATACAGAAATCGGATCATTATAATATGAATGGGAACGAGTTGCCTTAGTTATTAGTCAAGTCGACTTTCCAGTGTCACTACACTTTGCCATTAACTGCTCTGAGAGGGTTTCTGGGTCTACCTCAGGTTAATAAAAACACTAGTTAATGTTGAGTCCTGACGGGCCAATGCAGAAGTTTTTCGTTGATGCTTTTTCTGCTACAAGTTTACCATTAGCGAAAGAGTTACTTGTTTTTCTTGTATCATGGGATTACAGATTTATTCAGTACGTTGGCAGGAGGTTGTCGGTGGCAAAAGACCAACTGTGATATAGTATAAAAGACAGGGAACAGTCGTAGCGTTGCCTCTCTCCCTGGTGAATCAGCCGGTCAGTTGCGAGGCGGAGGGGATGATCTTCGTCTGGAAACTTAAAAACGGACCATAGGTTGTGTTGTATAGCAGAGGTTCTCAAACTTTTTGGCCTGCGACCCCTCCAAATCACTTCAAGAAACTTGCGATCCCCTCCCCCCCCACACCAAAGCATTACCGACAATCTGACACACAAATGGTCTCTCTCTCTCTCTCTCTCTCTCTCTCTCTCTCTCTCTCACACACACACACACACACACACACACACACACATACACACACACACACACACACACACAAAGGTGAAGTCCTATTGCTCAGTATCATAACATTATAAGTAGGCTACATTCGCTGTAACTTCATTAATACATAAGTAATACCGTAATCAGTGTAATTTATATCCTGTGTTCTTGTTTTACACATATTTAAAGTAGGCAAAAGTTTAGCATGAACAGCTTACCATTATTAGTGAGATGAGTGGGCCTGCTTTTTGGAACACAACAACTCCATCCTTGGGGTGATGCTGGAGACGGCAACAAGCAGATCATCCTCCACAGTAAATCGTGATTGGTATTTGTTTTTTATATATGTCAGTGCGGGAAAAGTAACTTCACAAAGATAGGTCGATCCGAAAGGAGTCGGTATACAGTATTCACTGCAGCCTTGGATAATCCTGAATATTCCTCTGCCACTGATATCCAGAACTCATCCGGCGTTGTTGAATCAAACTCTGACCGTAAGGGTCGATCACAGGAGAGCTGCAGCAGTGCATCCTCCAGGTCAGATGATAGGTGATTCCCAGCAGTAGTAAACGATTGTCGTATCCAGTCATATTGCTTAGAGTTATCTCTTCCGGGAAGTACTTTTTGAAGTGGTCCACAAGGCTTCGGAGGTGAGTGGCTGTGGCTCCTTTCGTGTTATTCATAGTTCATTCTGTTTTATAAATTCTTCCAGCTCGGGAAACATTTCAATATTGCCCCCTTCAGCTCGCACAGCCCATCGTTCCAGCTTCTTTGTGAATGGATTTACTTTGTCAGGCGCTGATAAAATATTTGTGTTTGGGCCTTGTACTGACAGGTTCAGTGCATTCAGTTTTTCAAAAATGCATGCCAAATATGCAAGTTTTGCCAGCCAGTTGGGGTAAGTGATATGAATACTGAGTTGGGACCCAGATTCAAGCAGGAACAGGCGTACCTCACCTCTCACCAGGTACAGGCGTGTGAGAACTTTTCCGCGGGAAAGCCATCTGACCTCTGTATGGAGCAATAAAGCTTCATGCTCCAAACCCATCTCTTTACAAAGTGTGGCAAACAACCTGGCGTTCAGAAGGCGTGATCTTATGTAGTTCTCTATTTTACTTGCAGTTTGAAGAACACTGTCTGACTCTGGATCAAGAGCTTTGCTGGCAAGAGCTTCTCAGTGAATAATACAGAGTAAAATGATTGGAGGAGCCACTTGTAAGACCTTTGCTTTTAGTCCTTTTCTTTTACCCAGTATTGCCCCAGCTTCGTCTATGCACACACCAACACACTGGTCCCAAGACAGTCCCACCTCACGTAGTTTGCTCTCCAACGTTGTAAAAATGTCATTTCCTGTGCACGTTCCTTCCAGCGTTGTGCAAAAAAGCATGTCTTCATTAAGTTTTCCACCAAAACTATATCTTATGAATGTAACTGAGCAGAATTTGATATGTCAGTTGACTCGTCTAACTGCAAAGCATAATTCACTTTCTTCACCCTATCAGTCAGCTGACAATATCACTTGCAATGTCATTAATACGCCGAGCTACGGTATCGTTCGACAGAGGGACTGTTTCAAGGTCACAAGCCATTTTTTCTCGTGAATAGCTCCACACATAGCCACTGCAGCAGGTTTGAAGAGGTCTTCCCCATATTGTGTGTGGCTTTTTGGTCTGTGCAATTAGGTATGCAACTTCATACAACGCCATTTGAGCATTGGAAGGTATTGTAGTTTTCTGTGTTAACACTTGTTTTTGTCCCTGTAGCTCGCTTTCCTTTCGTTGGAAAAAGTCTATTGGTTTGTCAGAATGAGACGGATGTTTGACTTGCAAGTGTCTTTTCAGTTTCACTGGTTTTAAACTTTCGTGTGCAAGGACTTCAGAATACAGAACACATTGAGGGTAATGAATCTCATTAACGGTACAACAAGTAAATCCATACTGCATGAATTCCTCCTGATATTTCCGACGCTTGGATGGTTGATCACACTGGGATGTTTTACCTTTGTGTCTGTCATGGCCCTTATTTCCACTTGATGTTCATGGCTTTTCAGAATTAAAATCATCGGTTGTTTCAGTGATATTTGGATTAATATCTGATGCCGTGTCCTTACTTGTAGCCGTACGAATTAGCCACCGGTCCATGTTGCAGATTATATACAGTAGCTAGCAACGGGTACCCAAGCGTACAATCTCCCGAGCCTTATTTACTGACACAAGAAATTTTGACTAGTAACGTGTCACTCTGCAAAGGGCAGATGCCACTTACAGCCAAATCAATAACTATAATTTAAAAATCAGTCGTTCTGAAGTGAGCATTTACAATACACACTAGTTACTAGAACATATGGATATTGATAGATAATTTGTGATAAGTAGCCTACCTTGGGCGTCGAAAACATAATGCTAACTTAAAGAAAGATAAAATTTCTAATGTGGCTTTGTGATGCATTATCGAGGGTCGGACAGCTCGGTCAGCGATGACACAGGTACTGGACGTGTGAGAGTGGTGGTGAGGGCTTGACGGGAAGGGAAGAGGGGACGAGGGAATGCAGGATGCACTCTTGGTCTTACAGTCAGACTATGTGGCTGTACTTTTTTCGTTAGTTATTTCTCTAGGCAAGCAGAGTCATTGTTTTGATTTATATAGATAAAAGATATAAAAGAATAATCATGATTAAAATATAAAATTCAAACTGTGTTTTCTGATGTATTTTTCACGTTCTAGAAATCTTCTCGCGACCCCCAGTTTGAGAACCTCCGTTGTATAGGACTCAGTTGCTTCCCCGTTTGGTGCAGAAACCACAAGAAGAGTTCTGCCCCAGGACCTCATTCCTTTTATCATCTATGTTCTGTCTTATTCTTTCATTCATTCTTTCTTCTTCTTTCTTTTTTCTCTTGCTTCCAAGATGCTTCTGTTTAGTCTGTGGACGATATTTGGTAATGAAAGGGTTACTGATGTCCATGCATAACCTCTACAGTTTGGTCTCCGGGCATCGTCTGGTGGTAGCAACAGTGATATGTAAAATTATTCATTATTGTGAAAGAGTTAAAGATTAAAAATGCCATAAGATGGTGAAGTGTTGATATAAGTTGTTGAAGTGCTGAAATCAGCTTGTGGGGCGTTGAAATAAGTTGGCGGGCGTTGAATCATTAATGTGAGTATATGGTAACCTAAACTTCAAGTGTGTGTGTGTGTGTGTGTGTGTGTGTGTGTGTGTGTGTGTGTGTGTGTGTGTGTGTGTGTGTGTGTGTGTGTGTGTGTGTGTGTGTGTGTGTGTGTGTGGGAGTTCAGGGCCCGGATTCGCTGAAACGTCTTAACTATGACTAGGTTTGGCAGGAAAGACAAGAAGTGAAAGGCGTTGACCCTTCCCTTGTCTGTTGTTCTTCCTGTAAACCTTATTTGTGATTCCGACTCCAGTTTCCCACATCTAGCTTCAGTAAACATTTTTTTAGAGTTATTTCTTTCTACGCTTCCCCTCTCTCTTCATCCTTTTCCACTCTTTTATATTTCACCTTGATTTCTTCTTTACTGTTCTCCTCACTTTTCCTTCCTTTCTTCCTTTCCCCTCCCCACATTCCCTCCTTCCAATCCTGCCTTTCTTCCCACTGTCCTTGTCTTCATCTACCTTTCCTCCCTTCACTCACCCGCCATCTCCACCCTCCCTCCCTCCCTTCCTCTCATCATCCTCTCTGTTCTCTTTCTTCCAGTAACCTTCATTCTCATTAATCATCTCATCTTCGCTTGCCTGCCCTCTACCCCTCCCCTCCACTCCCTCCCCTCCCCTCTCCTCCACACTCCTTCTTCTCCCCTCCCCTTTCATCCTCCTTCTCTCTTCCCCCTCCTCCTCCACCCTCATTCTCTCCCCTCCCCCTCCACTCTCATTCTCTCTCCCTTTCCTTTCCACCTTCCTTCCCTCTCTCCTTCTTCGCTTCACCATCCTTCCCTTTCCCCCTTCCTCCATCTCTTTCTTTCCACCATCCCCTCCACCCTCCTTCCTTCTCTTCCACCTCTTCACTCTCCTTTCCTCTCCTCCTCCCCTATATGCCCATTCCTCTTCTCTCACCTCCCCACATTTCACTTCCTATTAGTTCCCTCTTTTACTCGTATTGCTTCTCCTCCCTCCATTCGACTCACCCTTCCCCCTCCACACCTTCTTTTCCTCCATCCTTCTAATCATCCTCCCTCCTTTCTCTTCTGCCCTCCTTCTCTTCCTGTCTTTCATTCTCCCTCTCTGGCTCCCTTACTTCCTCCCCCCCTCCCTCTGACTTTTCATCCCTCCCTCCCATTCTCTTCCTCCTTCCGCCATTGCCTTTTCTTCTCATTATCTCCCTCTCCTTGCCTCTCCTCCTCACTTTCCCTCCCCTCCCCTCCCCTCCTCCCCTCATTCTCCCTCCCTGCCAGCTTTCATTTCCTCCAAGCCTTCCTCCCTCCCTCTGCGATACGATAAGGCCACCTGAGCTGTAATTAACGTGACTAATTAAGCTAATAATAATTGATAATAATGACGCTAATACTGGCTACCAGGCCAAAGTCTGTAGGGGAGAGAGAGAGAGAGAGAGAGAGAGAGAGAGAGAGAGAGAGAGAGAGAGAGAGAGAGATATGAATAAAGGGGGTCATTGGAATAAAATATAGACAGAGGACGATGAGGGAAGTAGAAGTAATTTAGAAGGAAGTGAAGGGCTGAGGTATTTCTGTAGGTTCAAGCAATCATTTAACACCTCACGTCATTGTTAAGACCTAATACTTACATATTCTCATACAGTGTTTATGTTTCCTACCCACCTCATCGATGATGTTGATGATAATGATGATGATGATTATTATTACGGTGATAACAATTAAGGTGATAATGAGAAATATAATCTGATTATAATTCGGTAATAATCAGGGTCGGTTGCATAGTGTGGATACCAAAGCATGATTGTATTCGGGCAATTTAAAACATTGCATTGTACACTTTTCTGCTAAAATTTGACCACAAAGATCATTGGCAAAGGTCATCCACGTATCGTACTTTCATTTTCATGACCGTATTTCAACCAGCTGCTTTTTCTTGAGCATCTGAACATTCGAATTAGAATAGTCGTCATAATTTCTGACATTTGCCACTGCATTCCGTGTGTTTTCAGTATAAGTGTCTGCCTAGGTAACACTTGTCGCACATCTAATTTTACCATTGTCATGTTTATTGAACATGACTTACGAGTACACAGTAATTTATTAATATAACTCAAACAGCACACCAGAATATCATTTGCAGTGGTAGTGCAAAGAAGTGTTTCATTATAAAATTATAAACCCTACAATGACGGGATCCTCGAATGCTTAGACAAGGATTATCGACTTTCATATAAAATAACCTTTTAGCGACAACATCTTGTTCAGGCCACCATTATCAAGTCGCAATTTGATGTTTTCTCTCAGTTAAAGTTTGCCTTCAAACGGTGTGTGTGTGTGTGTGATTTTTAACAAATCAGATCCAGAATACCGGGAACTCCAGAGGAAGTGTAATAGAGGCTACATTCGATACCCTGCCTGGGTAGATTTTAAATGCATCAGAAAGAGAAAGTCTCTGCTGGTTAAGTGTTGTTCACAGGACGAACGACAGCTGACACTGTAGTGGAGAGAACGAGTTCATGGTCTGTACTCAGGTTTACATACTTTGCTGCTGCTGGAATGAGCAGCATGCCAGAGTGACTTGTGTCCACCCAGTTCTGGAGACTGCTACTCTGTGTGAATTGCCTTCCTGGTGTCCTGTGACACACCTTCCACACACACGCACTTCACCCAGCAGCCAGGAGGAGATCCATTACCTACGCAGTTTTACAACTGTGAGGTCATGGTCACATTCCTGGTCTTCTATCCGTGTCTTTAACTGATAGAATAGTTTTGTTAGCTACAATCTTCTCTATGGCAAATAGCCGCGAAAGAACCAACATATATATATATATATATATATATATATATATATATATATATATATATATATATATATATATATATATATATATATATATATATATATTTGTGTGTGTGTGTGTGTGTGTGTGTGTGTGTTTGTTTGTTTTGGGAAAGTCAAAGTATAGTAAAAAAGAAAGAAATGAACTGAAGGAGAGCGAAACGCAAGGAGAATGACAGAAAAATGATGGCCAAGACTAGAGAGTGTTCAGAGGGGCATACCTTCGCCAATGCCATTGCCATTAAAAAGGATCTAGATCCGGATTCGTGGATATAGGATCCGGATCCGGATCAGTGAATATAGGATCCTGACCCTGATCCGCCTCCAAATTTGATCATTTCTTCCTTGGCCCATGGTCCACATTTCCACAAAATTGTATCAAAATCAGCTTTTCGAGTAATCCTTTTATCAGGCAGACAAACAAACAAACAAACATGGGGAAAATATAACCTCCTTGGCGGAGATAATAAATCAGAACACGCAAGGATAAGGAGGGGTAGGCTGGGATAAGGCAAGGTATGCAGGGATAAATCGGAATAGGCAGGGTAGTCGTTGTTAAAACAGATTAGGAAGAAATTAGGCAGGGTAGGCAGGGATAAAAGCAGGAAAGGCCAAGTTAAAGCAGGGTTGGTAGGGACAAGGATGGTATGCAGGGATAAGGAAAGTAGGCAGACATAAGGCAGGGACAAAGCAAGGGAGACGGGGATAAAGTAAGGTTGGCAGAGGTAAGGCAGGCTAGGTAGGGATAATGCAAGGTAACAGGTAGGCAGGTCCTGCCTCACTCCTTATGATGCGATGTGTGTACTGCAAACACCTTACTGGGCTTCACTTGCCACTACTTTTTTCCTTCCTTCCATCTTTTCTTTCCCTTACTCCTTCGTTCTCTCCCTTCTGTCTCTCCTCCCTTCTTCCTTCCCTCTTTCGAACCATTCATTCCACTTCTTCATCTGCTCTCCTTCCTTCCCTCTCGTTCTTCCTTTCCTCCCCATCGTTCTGTAATTTCCTCTTTCTTTCTCCCTCTTCCTTCCTTCCCACCCCTCCTTTCCTTCCCTCCCACCCCTCCTTTCCTTCCCTCCTCTCTTTAATAGTCCTTCCTTTCCTTCCTCCCTTGCCTTTTTTTGTCCTTCCCTCTTTCCTTTCCTTCTCTCCTTCCTTCCTCTCATTCCAATCCTCTCTCCCCTCTTTCCTTCACCTCTCCCCTGTCTTCCCTTCCCTCCTTGCTTTTCTCTCTCTTCCCTCCCCTCCCCTCCCCTCCCCTCCCCTCTCCTCCCTTCTCCTCCCCTCCCCTCCCCTCCCCTCCCCTCTCCCCCTTCCCCTCCCATCCCCTCTCCTCTCCTCTCCCCCCTCCCCTCCCCTCCCCTCCCCTCCCCTTCCCTCCTTCCTTCCTTCCTTCCTTTCCTTCCTCCTCTTCCCTCTGTCCTCTCTCTCTCTTTCCTCTCCTCCCGCCTTTACCCTTGCATTTTATTTTCTTTTTCTCCCTCATTATGTATATCTTTCCTTTGCGCCTAACCCTCCTTCTTTCCTCGTCCATCATCATTCTTTCCTTTTCCATTTTTCCTTCCTTTATTTCCTTTTGTTCCTCTCCTTAAGTTCTTTTCCCATATTCTTTCCTCCTTCACCCCCGTCTTTCCTGCTGTCTTTTCCCTTTATCTTATCCTCTCATTTTCACCTCCACTTCCTTCTCTTTCTCTCTCTTCCATTTTCCTTCTCCTTCGCCCTCCTTCTTTCCCCCCTCTCGTCTTAGTTCTGTCACTGCTATCTTTCTGCTACACAACTTTCCTTCTTTCATCCCTTAACCTTTCTTTTCTTCCTCTCCGTCATTTTTCTTTCTCATCTTTCCTCCTCTCTTTCTTTCCTTCCAACCTTCTACTCTCTCACGCCCTCTTTTTTACTGCTTCCCTTCTCTTCTTTCTTTCCTTCCATCCTTTCCTACTTTCTTCTCTTCTCGCTTTTATTTTTTTCTTTCGTTCTTCTTATTTATTTCTTCGCTTTCCTCCCTTCAGTCACTCTTGTTTTTCCTGTCTTCTTGCCTTTCTCCTTAATCATCATTTTATCTTTCACTTCTCCATCCTCTTTCCTTCTTCATTTTCTTTCTTTAGCCTCTGTCTTTATCTTTCCTTTTCCTTTCCTTCTATATCTTTCTCTTTCACCTCGTTTTCCTTTCTCCTTCACTATATGTTACCTTCACTTCTTCATGCTTTTATATTTTTTTACCTCTCCTTCTCATTCCTCTCTCATTCACCTCCTTGTCTCAGTCACTCTACTTCCCTACCTCTCTTCTTCGCCCTCTTCTCTTTCTCTTTCCTTTGATCATAGTTTTCTTCAGTTGCATCCCATTTCCGCTGTCCTTTTCTCACCCTCTTTCCTTTCCTCTTTCTCTAACTCGTTTTTTCCACTCCACAGTGTCAGCGAGGAGTGGTTAACGCGCGGTTTTCTTCCATAGAGGAGGAGGAGGAAATGGTCCTGATAAAAAGAGCTTTCTGGCAACCGGGAGCGTCCTGGAAAAATATACTGCATATATATATATATATATATATATATATATATATATATATATATATATATATATATATTATATACTATATAGTGACAGACTTCCACAAGGAGCTGGTTTGGGGCAGGATAGGATCCACGAAATCCACTTCCCACGGCGGGGGAGAAAGGGGGTGTCTCTGAGATACCTGTCAACGCTGGTATTCACAGCCAGCATTTTACCAAGGAAAACGAAATTTTGCATAGTCAGATACCTACACTAAGAGCAGGCTGTAGGTTGGATGGAAGTTCCTCTCCTCACACGGTAGACATCCCCGGGAGAACGCCAGCTTTTTGCCCAGGAACACGAAATTTTGCGTGGTAGCTGACCTCCACTTGGGCCAGGTTTTAGGCAGGGTGGGACCTTCAAGCCCGCCCTGCAAGGGGTGACGGCCCCAGACGATATCGAGCAATGCTGTTTTGCAGCGTCATAGTTCTTTACTTAGGAGCACGAAATTAAACATAGTGGTACAGCTCCACCTAGACCAGACTGTTGACACAGTGTGACCCACAAGGGCCACCCCTCAGGGAAGGACAGTCCCCGGGGGTCTCCTATTGTGGAGTGGGGCTGCGTAGGTTTGCTGTGCTTCATCCCTCTTTCCATAACATCTGTCTTTATATCTTTCCCATAACACTGTCTGTCTTTCCCTCACCGCTTTACCCTGTCTCTATTGCCTCTCAGCTTATCTCTCACTCTTTTTTTTTTTTTTTTCTGTGTTCCTTTAGTTCTCTTTAAACTCTTTCCTGTACCATACTCTTTCCCTTTATGCCTCATCTTAACCCTGCATTTCTCCCCACGGCTTCTTTTTCACCCTCTCTTCCTTAATTTCTTTCCTTATCATCATTTTATCCCTTTTTCGTTCACTCACTGTTCTCCCTTTCATTTCTTTTCTCCCTTCACTTTTTATATTTTCATTTCTTGTCTCTCCCTCCACTATCGTTTATCTTATCTTTTCCACCAACATCTTTCCTCTCTCCCACCCCACCCTCTTTTCATTTCTGCCACGCAATCACACTCGCCTCCTTCCCTTCTCTTTATCATCTTCGTTTGTTTCCTCCCCTCGCTCTCTCTCTCTCTCTCTCTCTCTCTCTCTCTCTCTCTCTCTCATTTCGTACTAGCCTCTTTTTTGTTATTCAACCATTATCCATATGATTTACTCTTGTGGAGAGACATTTCTAGTAAATATACAATTACATCAACCATACTAGCTATTTATATATTGCTGAACGTTTTACTTCTGTATGAGAAAGAAAAAAACATATCGCTTCTATCTCTCCCTGTCCTCTGCCATCAAGCCTACCCTCTCTCCAGCTCATACCTTCTTCCCTCATATACCTCTCCATCCCATCCCTCCATCTCATCCTTGGTTTCCCCTCCCTCTCCTCTACGCCTCACTTACACACACTCTTCTAGTCAGGCAGTCATTCTCATCCTCTCTTCATGACCAAACTATCTCAAAGCATTTCTTCATGATTTCTAGCATGTCCACACTAATATCTACAATCCCTACTTCATTTCCTTATTTGTCTGTCTGTCTCTCCATGTAGCTTCACATGTTCTCAAAAAATATCATTTCCACTGGTCTCACTCTTGACTAATGTCCTTTCAACAGGATCGACGTTTCACCTCCATACGTCATAGTGGGGAACACACCACTCTCATGCGGAGACTTTTTAACTTCCATGCTCACTTTCATATTCCTTATTACTCTTCTCAGTAGACCTGCAGCGTTTCTTCCCTGTTGTACCGCATCTTACACTTCAGCTTAAAAATTTCCGTCGTTCCTCATCACCTAATTATTTTAAGATTTTCACATTTTCCATTTCTTGACCATCCAGATTCGCTCTTCATTCTGCAACTTCATTTCCCTCAAATACTATAACTTGCCTCTTACCTACATTCACTTTTAAATTTCGTGCCTTACACACACTGTCCACACTCATTCACCAAACCTTGCAACTCCCATTCATCTTTACTTGACAATAAGGTATCATCAGCAAACATCAGTAAGGGCAGCTTCTAAATCCTTCCCTTTGTCATTAAGAACACTCCAGTATCTACTGCCCTACTATGTATTTCTTAAATAAAACACACACACACACACACACACACACACACACACACACACACACACACACACACACACTTTCTTTGGCCCCTCTTTGTTTATATGTGGATCACTACTCTCAGTAACTTTGAAATGTTCTGTTATCTTCCTAAAAGGGATTGCCATTATTCCCCCTTCATCACAACTAGAGAGCAAACTGGGAGGATTTTCGAATTTTTTAGGCTTAAAGCACTCTGCAAAGGGTCCTGAACAATTTTTCTTTTTTGAGTTTGTTGATATCTCTAACCGTTTTTGCGTGATGCTCCACACGTAGTTTGCATTACAGACACACACACTGACTTAGGCTTACAGGGTCTGATGTAAGGATGTCTACATGAAATTATTTTGCCTTGCTCCGCCACGCCATCTTTAAGGGTATTCTGGTATGATTCGTGTGTGGGGTCGACATTTGGTATTTGGAATATTGCTGAGGCTTGAAGCACACACCAAAGGATACTTATAACCTTTTACTTTTGGAGGTTGCTAATATTTCTCACTGTTTTTGAGTGCTGATCCTCACAAATTTCGCATTACAGACAAACGGATAGATGAACAGACATACAGTGGAAAAATTAGGATTACAGAATTAGATATGAGTATATAAATATGTATATAATGGTTTGCCCTGCTCGTATTTGTCATATTTATGAACATTTTGGAGAGACGCAGGAATACGGTCGACTTTTCTGGATTATATTCGGCGTAAATAATACCACAAAGGGATCATGTAAAAATGTTTCTTTGGAATCTCTTGATATCTCTTAATGGTTTTATTTTCTGCACAAAGTTCGCACTGCAAACAGACAAAAAGACACAAACAAAGGATTATCGAATTAGATGAAAGTGTGCGGATATGTAATGTATTGCCCTGCCCCTCGGAATGGTATTTACGGTTGCTATTGTGCGACGCAGTATGAGGTCTACTTTTCTTTTTTTTTTCTTCTTGTTCTTTTTCTTTCCCCATTTTTTTCTGCCTATATCACGCTTCAAAGGATCCCAGAGAACTTTTGCTTTTCAATTTTGTTGATATTTTTTACTGTTTGTCCATGGTGCTCCACACAAACAGCTGTTCGGTGACGACGCAGGTTCACGTCGAGGTTTTTCCTTTCCCCCCCCCTTTTTTTTTTTTTGCCTACTGC
>NC_137023.1:33178463-33235963 GCF_032717465.1 Coenobita brevimanus | reverse complement strand
ACACACTCTCCTAAACTCATTCACTAAGCCTTGCAGTTCCCCTTCGTCTTCACTTAACAATACAGTATCATCTGCAAACAGGAAGTTTCCAAACGCTGCCCTCTCTGGTTAGGGCCACTCCAACATCCACTGCCCCACCTTGTACCTCTTTTATAGCCCCATCCATAAACAGATTGAACAACCATGGAGACATGACACATCCCTGTTTCAATCCAACATTCAGACAGAAATAATTCACTCAGTTCACAATACACACACATTGGAGCCTTAGCACCCTCATACATACTCTTCACAGCATTCAACAACTTCCCATTTACTCCATATATTCGTAATATTTTCCACATTCCTTGTCTGTCCACTCTTTCATATGCTTTTTTCAAACCCATGAAGACCACATGCTATTTCTTTCCTTTGTCTAGAAACTTTTCCACTGAAGACCGAAGGATGAAGAGGAAAATTATGAGCGAACTCAACTGCTTTCAAGATCACTGTAAAACTCATCAAAATGGGTATTACCTGGTAATGGGTAAAGTAAACTGCTCTGGGGAACAGGAGCTCTGACTGGGCAGAGGTCTGACTCTTTTCCAGTAGACAGCACAGAGAGTTGTCTGTTAACACACTGGTATTTTGAGAAGTGCATAAAGTTTCCCAGTGATACCTACTGTAGGATCGGCGACCATCATGTCACACAGTGCCGAACGGTCCAACTAGGCATGTCCAAAGCAACTACTCAAGTTTCATAATTTCTGTCTAGGTGCACACTTCATTTCGTGACAGCAGGAACAGAAAATAATAGGAATGGTTTGTGTTTTGTGAATCTGAAATATGTCTTTGATTGTATTTTTTTTTTTTTTTTTTTTTTTTTTAAGTCAGTCTCTCAAAGTGCCACCGATATCTTCTTTACGCTGATTTGACGAGTACTGGGTGAAGCGAGGTGGACATTTTTACAAGTGTTTTTGGAGTTGTTTTTGTGATCAGGAACACCACGATCCTCCTTCCATGTACATTTGTGGCCACATCTTATTCGAAATACATTTTCTTTCACTCTCCTCCAGTTCTCTCTTTCTCATTCTTTCTTCTTCTCTCATTACATTCTTCCCTTCGTCTCCTCTCACTCCTTCTTCATATATCTCTCCCTTTTGCTGCTCTTCTCGTTTTTTCTCCATCCCCCCCTCTTCTCTCTCTCTCTCTCTCTCTCTCTCTCTCTCTCAATATCTATCTATATCTATCCTGTGCCTCTATACTTTTTCCCAGTTATATTTCTTCTTCCTGTTTTCCCTGTCAGTCACTCTCCTGTCCTCCAGTTGACATAGTGACGAAGGTGATGGATAGAGAGAAGGACAGATACACAGACAGGCAGAGAAAGAGGGAAGAGGGACAGATAGAATATTAAATCTCTTTTCCCTGTTTGTTTCTTGATAATCTTTCCACTTTGTTTTTTTCCTCATCCACACCTCGTTCCAAGACCGTCATTTTCCTACGCCTTTTTTCTCTCACGTTTTCCATAAAATTCATTCCCTTACTTTTTAACATCCTTCTTTCATTTTCTCTTTGCAGTCTTTCAATTACCTCTCTTCCTTCCTCTCCCCTCCTTCGCTCGTCTTTAATCCTCTTTTTCTCTCTCTTCCTCCCTTCCCTCTCCTTTCTTTCCTCGGCTTTCACTCCTTTCTACCTTCCTTCCCTCACAAATCTTTCCTTATTTCTTTCGTAATTTTTTCCCTCCATTATATTTCTTTTCCTTTCCTCCCTTCACATCTGCTTTCTCCCTTACTTCTTTCCTTCACCTTTCTCTCTTTCCCTCCCTCCACTTTCTCTCTTCTTATTCTTTCATTGTTCGACTGTTAACTTTTCTTCCTTCTCTCTCTCTCTCTCTCTTGTTTAATGTCCTTCCTTCACCTGCCACTCATTCTTCCTACCAATCTTCCCTCACCTTTCTTCCTTTCCTTCTTTCCTTCCCTTCTTGATTTACCTTTCATTGTTTCCTGTCTTTCTATCTTCACCTCTTTCCTCACAGTTCTTTCCCTCCTCCTTTCCCTCCTGCCCTCCCTTACTTTTCCTTCCTTTCTTCCTTTCCTCTCTCCTGATTCCTTTCCATTCCTTAAAGCTTTCATTTATTCCTTCATTCCCCCTTCCCTTTTCGTCCCCTCCTTTTTTCCTTCCCTCTTACTTTCCCTCGCGTTTCTTTTTTCCTCTCTTTTTTTTTCTTTTTTTTTTTTTTATATATTTTTCGTTTTTACTTTCCTTGCCTTCCTCCTTCGCCGTTGTTTTCACCTTTTCCTTTCTTCCATCCTTCCGTCGCCTATTTTTCCATTCCTTCCTTCTTTTCTTCTTTCCCCCACCTTCATTTCCCTCCTTCCTCCCTCCATCCATCATCTTTCCTTTCTTCCCTCACCCTTCCAACTCATCTTTTCTTCCTGCCTGCCCTTATCTTCCCCTCCTTTCCTTCCTTCCTTCCCTCTTTCCCTCCTTCATCTTCTCCTTTCTCTGGTCATAATTGCCTTGTGTCGCCCACATCTCCCTCCCTCCCTCCCTCCCTCCCTCCCTCCCTTCCTTCTTAATTACTGTTTTGTCTCTGGCTTTCCTCTCCTCGCTTCTCCATCTCCTTTAATGTCACTTTCTCCTTATTTTTTTCTCCGCCTCCTCGATTTATTCTTTCTTCTTCTCAAGTGATTCTCTTCTCCCCTTCTTTGATACCTTTCTTCTCTCTCTCTCTCTCTCTCTTTCTTGTTCTATCCCTGCTACTTCCTCCCTTCCTCCTTGTCTTGTCCTTATCTCCGTCTATTCCCCCTTCCTTTCACCTTGTCATCATTCTTCTTCCTCCCCCTCTCTTCTCCAAGTCTCCTCTTTCCCCTCCTCTCCCTTCCTCCCTCTTCCTGTTTTCTCCCTTCTTGCTGCCCTTCCCCATCTTATCTCCTCCCTCCCTCCCACCTCGCCTCCCTTATTAATATGTTTATCACAATAAAACTGGGTGCGTGCAGGGGACGCCACCTCAGCGTTCTTTACCCCAGCATATTTTTACTACCTCTCTCTCTCTCTCTCTCTCTCTCTCTCTCTCTCTCTCTCTCTCTCTCTCTCTCTCATATCGATCTATTTACCTATCTATCCATGTCTATCTATTGTCTGTCTAGTCTATCTTTATCTCACTGTCTGTCTATCTGTCAATCTTTCGATCTCTCCATCTATCTCCCCTGCGTCATTCTGCCTCCTCGCCCTGCCCTCTTCCGTCTTCTCCCTCTTCAGTCAATTTCCCTTCATCACCCTGTCCATCACACTCAGTTTTGCTCTCTCTCTCTCTCTCTCTCTCTCTCACACACACACACACACACACACACATCCTGGTCGTGATAGGTCTTCTGTTGTCTGTCACCTTTGCAGTGCACAAGGACAGACGCAGCCTATTGTGCGTCATGATGGTGCTGTTCGCCTCATTATTTGTTTTTTCTTAGGGAGATACACAACTGCGAGATATTCAGATCGGGCAAGGCCTGTCCGTAGAGTTGAATAAAATTGTCATTAATCCAACTAGAAATCTATATGCTGCCGTTTTCTTCTTATTTTTGACACACACACACACACACACACACACACACACACACACACACACACACACACATATATATATATATATATATATATATATATATGTAGATACATATAAATATTTATATATATATAAATATATAGATAGATAGATAGATAGATAGATAGATAGATACATAGATAGATATGTATATGGAGCCTCTGTTGTACAGTGGTAGAATGTGCGTTTTCGTACATGCGAGAACGAGGGTTCGCGCCTCGCCATGGAAATAAACTTTGGGAGCGTTCTTCCGGTCACTTACCGCTTCGGCGGACATAAGGGGTGCTGTGGTTGAACCAGTGTCGCATACTGTAAAGTAGTGGTGACAGGTAGAGGTGTGCGGTATTGAGGAGGACTACTGGATATTGAAAGCAGGCTGTGAAGCCTATGCCCAGAGTCGGACACATTAAAAAAAAAAAAAAAAAAAAAAAAAAAGCCTATGCTTGCACCCACTCGGCTTGTGCAGGCCGATTACACTTGGTTCACAGACTACACACACATGCAAAGCCACTCCAGCACTACAGTCACATATACAAACACTTCTCACCCTACATACAGTCTCTTCCAGACATCCTATGCCACTTGGCAGAGATACATTGGCTGTATCGTCCCTTCTTCGGCCGGGATTGGCCGGTCCTGCAGTAGACACTCAAACGGCTGCTGCTGCTGCTGCTGATGATATATATATATATATATATATATATATATATATATATATATATATATATATATATATATATATATATATATATATATATATATATATATATATATATATATATATATCATTGTATCATGGATATTCATTGTGTAGTGTATAACCATCGTTACTGCCATAATACGATACTACTTCCATAATAATTCTTTAATATTACAACTATTCTACTACCACTGTAAAACTATAATGCTATAATATATTTAATATAATAATGCCCATAAAACACGGTTATAGGCTATCTCAGTAGTTGATGATACTGCTGAATTTACAGTGTCTGCTGGTATAATATTATCACATTTGTGCTAATATTTGTGCTGGTACCTTGAAAGCAGTGATAAGAAACAGGGAAGTGAGCATTGAAGTGAAAAAGTTACTGCAAACCAGTTCTAACGTGTGGAAGAGAAGCTTGGACCTTGTTGGAGGGACAGAAGTCATGGGTGAGAGCAGTTGAAAAGAGTTATTTGAGAGGAGCCTGTGGAGTCACATGGAGAGACAAACTGACAAATGAGGATGTGAAGGAGAGTTGTGATGTGGATGTGGATGTGATAGGAAGCGTTAGGAGAAACACACTGAGGTGGTTTAGCCATGTGGAGAGGATGTAGAGTGAGAGATTGACGAGGAGAGTGTATGTGAGTGAGATGGAGGGGGAGGCCAAGAAGGAGATGAAGGGATGGAGTGGAGAGGAATATGATAGAGGGGAGGGTGAGCTGGGAGCAGGTCAGTGAAATGGTAGGGAACAGGGCGACATGGAGGTGATTTGTTTGTGGCCATCCCTTACGGGATTAATTCGTCTGGCAATAGGTAGATATAGACCTTTGTACGTAGCAGTGCAACAATAGTGTCAGTTTGATGTTAATTTTATAGCACATCATACAGTGCTTGATACAATGGCACTGAACTGCTCATTGAAATTGTGAATGTTCATTATGCTTATACGATATTCACTGAGTCAGACAATATGGCTGCATCTCTTAATTTTTTAAGTACAGTTGGAATAACGATGTAGCTCATCAATATCTGATAAACCTCTAACAGACTAAAAATATTTTAACAGTTGAAAATTGCATCACTTTTATTATACGATCATTACAATATATGGTAGAATTTCATGTTAGTGCGGGGACTCATCATACTTCGCTTTGTCTTATAACACTGCAGCGGTTGATCATTTCGCAAATATTAACTATACATTACATATTAACAGAGTTATATTGTACAGTGTCATTGTATCACATTCACTGTCCATCAAATAATACTCTTATAATGATACTTCTTATACTCGTATGCTAATTACACATGTGACTGATTTTATATCAAACACTCATTTCATTAAACTCTGATGATGCCGTAGCTTATACTCACAGATATGACACGGACATCTGCGCTGTTGCTGTGTTTGATGTTGTTGCTCAAAACAGCTCATGCCTAATTTATCAGTATAGCGATGATTTCACACATACAGTATTATAGCAGTACGGCAATATTATAAACTGCTGGTGCAGGGTCTTAGCGGACTGATTCCTAATTTGTCACGTACGAATCTTATTAATTTTAAGGGCTAAGATTGAAGTGGTGGGGGAGGTGTAGAACTGTTATACTGTGTGTATAGTTTCACTGGTTCTTTATCAGTTCACTATGTGTGGTATAGGACTCTTTCTGCACCCACTTGTGCGGGATGCAATAGGTGTTATGTTGTACTGCGGTGTTGGGTGGTTGAGAGTAGGGGGGTGGTCGGGGGGAAGCAGGGAGTGGTACCGATGGTGAGTGAGTAATCTGACACCTAAGTTTGTGACTGACTGTGTTTATAGGTCAGCCAGACTAGGAATATTTAATGTGATCAAGTCGTGTTGGTAAGTCTTGTGTGTGTGTGTGTGTGTGTGTGTGTGTGTGTGTGTGTGTGTGTGTGTGTGTGTGTGTGTTCTAGTATGATACTGCAAGCTCTTTTCTTCACTTTTTCAAGCAATTTTGTCTGTGTGCTTGTGAGGAGGGACGAAAATGAATTTGGCTAAGATGAAGATGTACCATACGTACTTCAGCTCGTTTAGCGGTACACCCAGTGGTTTTAGTTGTCGGAGAAGATAAAGGCGATGTGATGCACTTTTGTTGACAACACTAACGTGGCTCTTCCAGGTGAGGCTGTTGTCCATGGTGATGCCACGGAGCTTGACGTCTTGAACCTGTTGGAGGACGTGAGTGCCCAGTGTGATGTCAAGAGGTGCGATGTTCTCTGTCCCCAGGCTGATGTATGTCATTACTGTTTTGGAATCGTTGACTGTGACATCATTAATGGTTTCCACTCTCTCAAGTTGTTCATAATGTCCTGCAGTGCACCAAAGTCAGGGGATGTGTTGTCAACAGTGACACCAAATGTAGAGTCATCAACATATTTCCAGTGATCGCCTGTTTCCCTTAGAGCGTCATGAATGGGCATGAGAAAGCAAAGTGAACTGATCTTGGTGCCCTGTGATAAACCGCAGGAAAGGGGGAGGGAGATGGAGACAGTCCCCCTCAATCATGCAATTTGTCGATGTTTGAAGTCTGTCAACTATGTAATCAGGTCTTCTCGTAATCTCAGCTCGATCGCCATCTTTGTGATTATGTTGTGGTTGACCAGGTAGAATGGTTTGGTGAAGTTCACAAAGGCTAATGCAACGGATGTTTTCCGTTGGTCCAGACGCAGGTAAATGAAATATAGGAAACTGGCAAAGCAGTGTGTGGTGGACGAGAACTTGATGTTCCCAAACTGCTGAGGGTTGACTGAACTAGCAACGACAGCATAAGCCCAGTTGAACACAAATCTCTCACAAATCAGACTGGGAATGGGTGTGTAATGGCAACAGGATGAAATTTGTCAAGGGTTTCCTGATTAGTGGCTTTTGGTAGTGAAGTAACACATGTTGCCTTTCAAACACTAGCACATTTACAGTGTTTGAGTGAAGCATTAATTATGGAAGTGAGAGCTGTAGCTACGTAGGGTACTGATTCCTTATACAGTTTGACTAGCAAATGTATGGGCGTAATGGACCGTCTATTATTGAGAGATTTAAGGCGTCTGGCTATCTTTTACTCCTCCACTGAGTCAGGGGGAGAAGAGGCGGGGACGTAGGCCGGCATGAAGTGTAGGAACAACTTTAATAATCGCTGGCATATGCTAGCAAAATGACTGTTAATTCTGTGTGCAGCTTCCTCATTAGTGAATAGATCAACACAGAGGAAGGAGGAAAGTCTCTGTTTATTGCACCCAGTTAACTACTAAATTTTGTCGTACCACTCTCGAATGTTGGTTTGTCTGAGGTGATAAACCTGGGTGAGATAAAAGGCTTTCTTGGCTATTTCGATTTCACGTTGCAGCTTGTTGCACAGTTTTCTGCAAAGGTCCTAGTTGTCTTTGTTGAAAGCACGGTTTTTCGGCTCCATTTCTTAATTCTGTGAGAAATCCAGGGAGCATCAGCCGGGTGTAACGGAACCGTTTTCTAAGGGAAGAATTGATGATACGCCTGTGTAACTGTGTGACGATATCTCTCTCAGTTCAGCTCGACGTCACTGACACTGGCCACGTCTTGCCGATCATGTTGTGTTATTCACTGTCCAAATCTCCTTTTTGAAGAATCGGCAAATGGAAGGTAGACTTTTACTTCCCTTTGTCTCGTGTGTGGGTTTATGGGAGCGTGCGACAACAGCTCTGACAAGCGAGGGCTCTTACCGAAGGGAAGACGGGATTCGGGTGATAGGTAATGGTCCCCTATTTGGGGATGTACTGTATGACAGAAGGTGTGTATTCACCATGTGTGGGTAAATCAACCATTTGACTTAAATTCGGTTGTTCTTGAAGGGAAGTGGTATTAGTTTCATAAAAGTCCCCACATGCCACTAGTTTTCCACACCGGTATCTTGTCTTCAGAGTATCTGAGGTGTCAGGTGTTCTAATAACTCATCTTTCTTTGGGGAAGCTCATTGGGTGGTACACTACACAATATACGAGTATTATGGTGGAGGCTAAGTGAGGTGAGAGATTAGGTTTGCCTCTTGCCCATATATATATATATATATATATATATATATATATATATATATATATATATATATATATATATATATATATATATATATGTATGTGCGTGCGTGTGTGTGTGTGTGTGTGTGTGTGTGTGTGTGTGTGTGTGTGTGTGTGTGTGTGTGTGTGTGTGTGTGTGTGTGTGTGTGTGTGTGTGTGTGTGTGTGTGTGTCAGTTAGCTTTGGTATTCTAGTTTTCTTTCATCCCACCTCCTATCCACTGCCTCGTCCCTTCCCTTTTCTCGCCTCGCCTAGCCTGCACCCGGCGACGACAACGTTACCGTGGTGCAGGCATGTCATTTGATGCTAGTTTACCCTCATTCCACACACCCATCCGCCTTACCTCTACATACTCTCTCTCTCTCTCTCTCTCTCTCCCTTTCCAAACATCCACTCCATCCCTCCTTACCTTCCCTCCTCCTTTCTTTGCTGCTCTCCGTCCTTCCCCAGGTCGGTTTATTTCCTTTCTTGCTCTTTTCTCAACTCCCCTTCATCTCTCCCTATTTATTCTTCTTCCATCCCTCCCCAGTCCCTACAACTCCTCTTGCACATCCTCACCCCACCTCAGAGCCTTTTGGGAGCATTTCAGGTTGGAGTGACAAATGCCACTGGACTGGTTGGGGAAGGGTGGGCCGGGACAAATCTTATATCAGGCCCTAAGGAGGAATTCCTAAGATGGGGAAGGAGGTGGAGAGAGTGATGAAAGAGAGAGAGTGAATATGCTAAGTAGAGAGAGAGAGAGAGAGAGAGAGAGAGAGAGAGAGAGAGAGAGAGAGAGAGAAAGAGAGAGAGAGAGAGAGAGAATGTGGGGGGATGAATATGGAACTATTTACGATAGGGACAGAGAGGAACATGAAAGATATGATGAGGAAGATAAGTGGAAAGGGAAAGATATATTGCTGAAGGGGCGGGTATGGATTAAAAGCGAAAGTGGAAAAAGTAAACTAAAAAATGAGAAGTTCTTTATTTCACTTTATCGACGTCTGTTTTTACATTTCCCACAGTTTTTTTTTTTTTTTTTTTTTCTTTTTGTTGGTGTTTTCAGTCTTCTCACTACCGGTTTTGCCAGGGCCTCTCGCCTTAGTTTGATCCGATTGGCCTTTGAAGTGCTCGGTGTATGCCTGGGCTTGCATTAGCTCCAACTGCCTGTCATATATATTCGATTAATATCTTTAAAATTATTTATAACTAAATATTTGTAAAACGATGGGTGAGTATCCACCAGACGACGGGTGCAGTGCCACACACAAACACACACGCACACACACACACACAATCTCAATACAGGCACGTGTTCTGGTTGCCTGTGAACGCACTCACGGTACGAACCAAGGTCAGCGTTAACGTCCGCTATGTTTTTGTTCCGTAATTCTTTGGTTTCATCTGAGTTACAAATGCTAGCAAATATGTATAGTTCCATACAAGAAGTCAGTTTCCTGAGATGTGACAAATTTGTTTGCATATGTTGCCTCTCAATTGTAGTTTAATATGCTCTTCCCACACTCAGCCTATCGTCTTCAGTTAACGAGAGCCCCGAAATATTGAAGGGGTTAATAGGGGCAAATTGAAGTTACTCCAGTTCGGAAAGGCTCCGCTAAGTTGATAAAATCATTGGAAGTTTGCAAGAATAAGATACAGAATGGCGCTGGACTGAAGAGTTTAACAGATTGCTTAGTGAGATGGATCACATGTTCAGTAGTGCACAAATCAACATTTGGGAAACTTTTATCCTAATGTCTCTAGGTAAACCAGACAGATCCCTTCTCAAAAGCGTGTAGACAGATCTCTTCAGTTAACCTCCAAGTTGCACGTGGGATGGAATCTAATTACGCTCTTTCATTATCTGTATTAATTTTCAATTCATAAGTTTCCTTAATATCCGTACGTAACTATCCCATATATCAACTCGCTACATTAGTCCATCAGGTATTCCACCTGCCATTTTTCTTAGTGTCATTTCACTTAAGTCCCTACTTACTTAGCAGTTTCCATTCTTATAACATCAATTTGCACGCTGTTTCAATACTCCTATCAGTTGACCATCCTGCTTTACATCTTGCGCTATACCCCTGTTTTCATCCTATCTGTGTTGCAATTTTTCATTTTCATCTCATAAAGTTTTCCATATTCACTTATGCAAACTGATAAACATGTAATAGTGGAAAGAAAGATTAGTAGTAGTACATCAACACTACCATGTCATACCAGATTCTAATCTTTAATGAATTTAGCAAATCCTGAAACCCTGGTGCAATATGCTAAAAATAACGAAATAAATACACCAAAAGATAATAAGTGTGTGAAAATACTGAGTCTTCCATGAGTGGCCTGGCACCTGATCGCTTCCCACACACCCTGCGCCACACATCGCCAGTAAAGAAAAGAAAAATGGAGAAGACAACGAGTTTGAGATAAATCTTCCAAGATGAGTTGCCGGCAAAAAGAACCATATTATATACTGTATAATATATAAAGTATTAACACGGACAATATCTTCTGTCATATAAAAGCATGGTACGTATTGTGATAATGGTTCGTGATGGTACATATTGTGATAATGGTTCGTGTCAGGTGTTCTGGACATCAAATGATTACGGAAGTTCAGGAATTAGCTGGTAAAGCTGAGGGTTCTCTCTCTCCCTCCCTCCCTCCAGACCTTCGACAGTCAACTGTAGAGGGAAACAGGGGGAAGTAATATCATGAGGGCTGAACATCCATCTACTTGTAGTATCAAAACGAAAGCTACAAGTTAAACTATAAGAGTGCTTATATAATTTCTGGTGAGAGCATAAATAAGGAAAACTTGCACACACACCCGTCAGCCACTACACGCCCTAAATGTCAACACACACACACACACACACATACACACAAACACACACACACACACACACACACACACACACACACACACACACACACACACACACACATTCCATGAGGTACCTGTCCCCGCACTGACAGATTTCCCCCCCTGGACCTATTTTCCACTTGGACCTAATTTTCCTTTGGACTTATTTCCCCCCCCCCCCTCCCGGGACTATTTTCCCCCATGAACTTATACTTCCTATGGGCTTATTTTTGCTAGTGAAGATAATATTTTTCGTATGGACCTCTTTTCCCCAGGGACCTGTTTGACCATGTAGCCATTCTTCCCATTCACTTATAGACCCCATGGACCCGTTTTATTCCCCGTGGATTTGTAATTCAAAATGGTCCCACTGTCCCCACTGACTTGTTTTTCCTCCCATGGACCTATTTTCCTCCCTAGATCTATCTTCCCCATGGACCCATTTTCATTCTTAGACCCATTTTTTCTCAATGGGCAAATACCAAATCCACACATGGACCTATTATCTCACTGAATTTTTCCCATGAGCCTGTTTTTACCCATTTGACCCACGTCCCTACCAGAGCACATTTGCTTAGTGACATTTTCGCCGTGAACATATTTTCCCACATGGACCTATCCCTACCGTAGACCTACCCACTCCATGGACCGATTGCCTCACTACCATCTTACCCACCTATCCACCCACACACCCATTCATCCCACCACCTCATTCACTTTATTCTCATTCCCCACTTGCTCACCTATGCCACCCTGCCCACCCATCCAACCCTGCCCACCTACTCACCAATCCACTTTGCACACCAGTCCACCTCGTAACTGCCCACTGCACTTCACCCACCCACCCGCACACCCAACTCAGTGACTCCAACCCACTCGCACCACTCAGTCTGCCCACCCCTCATCCCATTCACCCTCTGCATCCAACCCACCCACATGACCAATTTCCTTATCAACCTATCTATCACGCCACCAAGACTGGACCACCAGGATGGTGATTTGCAAGTTTTCACACACATACATACACACATACACACACACACACACACACACACACACACACAAATATATATATATATATATATATATATATATATATATATATATATATATATATATATGCATGTATATTTTACATACACAATAATACCCGCCAACTACTTAAACATGATGATGTATTTGTATACCAAACACCTTGAATCCAACAAATTAATTAGTGATAGACAATATGGTTTTCGCCAAGAAAGATCCACCATTGACATACTCAGTCTCCTGATTCATGCCATCTATTAATCAACTGACCAACATGGAGAAACTCATGCGGTAGCCCTTGATAATTCTAAAGCTTTCGACAGAGTGTGGCACCCCTCTCCGTTGTCCAAACTCCCTTGCCATGGACTAACGTCTTTTGTTCCTCTGTTTTCCTCATATATCAGCGACAGAAAAATAAGAGTAAAAGTAGATGATATATATTCCAATTTCCACTCAGTTAACGCTGGCGTGCCACAAGGATCAATTCTGACGCCAACCCGGTTCCTAGTTCATATTAATGATCTCTTACCTGTCACCCATAATCCCATCCATTCATATGCAGATGACAACACTTCACAGTTCAGTCACACTCAAACACCCATTCACAAAGTTTAATATCTCTAACTCACAAGTCAGTAGGCTACAGCCATCTCCATAAATCAAAACTTATCTAAGATCACTGAATGGGGACAAAATAACCTTGTCTCATTTAATGCTAGTAAAACCAGACATACACAATTTACTTATAGACAGATATTGCCAGATTTGTATATTACCTTCAGTGCTACTAGTATTCCCATCTCCAAAAGTACTGAAGTGCTCGATGTCTCACTTAACAGTGCCCTCAGCTGGACCTCTCATGTCAGATCACTTGGTAAAACCACATCAAAGAAATTTGGATTATTGTACAGAGTCCGTAACTTTTTCACTGACGAGCAGTTAGCTATAAGTTATAAGAGTCATGTGCGCTCTCAGCTTGAATATTGCTCACCCTTATGGAATGGATGTGGAGAGGTTGCATTAAAACAACGAGACAAATTTCAGTACAAAGCTGTTGGAATGATTAAAAACCCTGTTTTTATAAATAAACTACCTCCTCTACAATTAAGAAGGAATGTTGCCTCCCTTGCATTATTATACAGATACCGGTACTTTTATGGCAAATGCTCGGACGAATCTGGGTCCATTGAGCCACCTTTCCATGCCTTCCCGGGCATCTGGTAGCGCTGATGACTGAATGTCACATAGCCATATTGCAGAACTTCTTATCAGACTTCTTTTATTCACCGAACTGCATCTCTCTGGAACTCCCTTCCCCGAAGTTGTTTCCCCCCAAACTTCAACCTACAGCTGTTCAAGTCCAACTGTTACAGATATTTTACGAATGAGGACGCCAGTAATCTGGTGTATGGATTATTATTTTTTTCTTATTCATTTGTTTTTCCTTCCTCTGTCTTACCACCAGACCTAACCAACGTACTCCCATGCTAGCAGCTTTCCCGCCTTCCAGTTCAGTCTGTGTTGTTACTAGGACCAGACTGAGTAGGTGTGCTGTAACAGTCTCTCTCTCTCTCTCTCTCTCTCTCAGTTTATCACTCGTCCTGTTGTCATCATGGGCACAAAACGTTAAGTCTAGCGAGGACGAGGACGACAGCGTGGATAATAACAAAATGACTCTGGCAAACCTTAGCAAAGGGTTACGCATGGCCAAGTCTTGCTGGCTTCGTTGACATAGCTACTTCAGAAGCGGAGTCTAAAATTCAAGCATGGATTGGACACGTTATTGGCTCCATACAGATAGATGCAGAAAGATCTCCAGAATAATATGAAGCAGCCATCTATCCTGTGCTAAGTTACTGTACGCTATACTTAAAGCAGTGGAAAGACCTTGCCAGTTCAATTCATATTCCTGCAGTTCGTTTTATGTATTTTTCTGATTATTTTCAGGGTGGTAAATTACCTCTTCGTATCGATAAATTTTCGCCGTTGTTATCATCACGTTCCTTAGGCCGTACCAACGGTTGCTTTTTTCCGGCACAATGGGAGAAATTTACTCACTGTACTCAAAGGTGAATTTCGTTTCCCAGTTTTCCAACAGGAGATAAGGTTAGGTTAGGGTAGGTTAGGTTTAATTATTAGGTACAGTTAAGCTAGGTTAGGTAAGGTTTAGTTAAACACTTAGGTTAGGACAGTCCCTTCCGCCACTGAGCCGACGAATCAAACGCGTTGTCACAGCAGAACAGCTAAAAGAAACAGATTTAAGAAGAAACATTTACTCACCACCCAAGAAAGACGAAAACTAGAGTTGCGGAAAGGTGAGTGGGACACTTGATTAATGGTGAAAGGTGGAATATTGCTATTATGCTGTAGGCAAATGATGCTGAGTTGCATGCTTACAGTGAACAGTTATGGAAGCATGTGCAGAGTTTTGTGTTTTATTCGGCGTGGTTTGATATGCCGATGAATGGAGAGGGAGTTGGATATATGGAAGAACTTAGTGCAACAACAACAGTAACAATAATAGCTATGTTAAGGAAGTAGACAGCACAGTGACTCAAGGGAGAACTGTGACCCATCCTGTGAAGGTACTGACTAAAAGGATAATACTGATAATAAAAAAGACTTATTATGTTCGATGCAAGAGAAATGCTTAACGGTGTATTACTGCTAACAATAATGTAAAGATATGGCATCTGGTATGGCATGCTAATGAAAAGTCGAGAGTGACATGGGATGATTGTTTGTTGCATGCATTCCAAAGAATAAGAAACATAGATTTGTGAACACTGTGGGGGGAAGGAAGTCTACTTCTTGTATATATGAGGGTAGGAGAGAGTGATGCTTATAGAATATGGATACAGATAGAGTGGTTATTGTTTTGGTTGCCCCTACGCTTATCTAGGCGTGAACCTGGTAGATTGCAAGATGAAGTTTTTCTTCTCCTGCAATCCAGTATTCCCCTTTCACGAAACAGGAGGTTGAAGGATTTTTAAAAATAGGGCGAAAAGGTACCAGGTTATATCGGTACCACACTGTGAAGGCGTCCCTCTCTAGCACCTGATCGGGTTGAATATTGTATGTTAATGGGCCTGAAGACAGAGCAGGTGAGGAAGGCTAACAAGAGCTATGGATATGGTAAATGAGTACGTGAGAAAGTAAGATATGAAAGCAGGGGCGTCAGCAGGATTTTTTGTATGGGGGGGGGGGCAAAATACAAGAAATTATACATATGTGTGCGGTTATATCAAAATACACACACTCCAAATGGGCATAGGCATATACTTACATGAGTTACATGACTTACATCAAATGCATAGTGACAGAATGCATGAATCGACTCAGATCACTCAATCATCCTTGAACAAGAACTAAAGCCGTCGAATTCCAAGGAAGGGCAACTGCCCCCCCCCTTGCCCCCCCTCTCTAGACGCCCATGTATGAAAGCTGAGGAAGCTAATGACTTGACAGGGAATGAAAACAAATTTATGAAGTGTGTACAGCGACGTACATGACAGGTTGGCATCTCTTCGACTGGATAGTCGACGGAATGACTCAATCCAAAATGTGAAAGTAAAGCGCAACTGTAAGCCGAAGCCAAAACCACTTATGCACATGAATTTACTTATGAGGTGGATCGTGGATTTCGAAAGCATGAGCGATGTGTGGATGACTGTGTAGCCTATTTTTGGGGGTATCCTTCTTCGTATTTCGTCTCTTTTGAACTTTCTCTGTTTTATTCCGGATCCTACTTTACTTCATCTTTTAGATGCGAATAAAATGAGAGATTATAATGATGATGATTATTATCATGAACGAGATTACAACGGTAACACCAAGTGAAAAGAGTAGTGCTCCCGAGGAATCTGGAGAGCTGATGGTACGATACCCCGGGTTTCCAGTTTCACCAACAAACAGTACCTCATCTCCTGACTACTTTGCCTTGACCTTTTCCATATTCAATATTGCTGATAGTAGATCCTTCAAACGGCTACACCAGGTTATGTGCTTGTTACATACCACACATTTTTATATGCAGTCTTAAATATCACGGCATCCCTGGAATCACCGGGAAGGGCGTTACCGGTACTAATGTCTTCAACTGTAGTTTCTTTCCCGTCGATCGCTCAAGGTACGCCTGCACCATTCTCTGACTTGCTTCTGATGGAATTATGCAGCGTTTATGGCCTTTCCTCTGACTTCCTTTTTGTTTCCTTCTCAAAGCCTCGCATCTTTTACTGGGACTAAGCTACATGACGAAACTAGAAAGATTATCATTTCTGCAAGGTCCTATTTTCTCTCCTCATTCCTATTTGGAAGATAGTTGTTCGTGTTTGTTGGATCCGAAACTTATATCTTTCGACTTGTCTACACTTTGGCTGCATATGATTAACTAATGTTGAACCCTATCAGTGTTTTTAATCTTTTCTCAGAAGTCTGCTGGCCATGAAAAATTCACTGACTATTTCGTCTCTAAGTTGGAACATATTTCATCTATTTCTCGTTTTTTTTTTATGACTCATCACTTGCTGTATCAGTAATTGCACCAGCCCATATGAAATCCACTGAGAAATTGGACCTGCTCGCTGAGAGGAGTGACAGCCGGTATTAAAGCTTCTTCATGCTGGACTTGAAAGCAGTGCATATAAACACTGGAGTGTTGTAATGGCTATGCATGTTGACATAAAAACAAACCAACAGCGTGTAAACATCTGTTCATCACCTGCTGCTGAGCAACAGATTAAAGAACAAGAAGGGGCACTCAGAGATTGCAACAACCTAGCCTGATCTGACTTTGCCCCGTGACCTTGACCATAGATCGATTGCTCTCAGAATCGAATTACTTCACTCTTACCTGACCGTTAACCCTTCCACCAACTTAATCGTATCGAAACTATGAATTGGCCTTGTCCTGTAATCTTAATATTTGGCCTAGTGTTCTCAAAATCGAATCCCTTCATTCTTGGCTGACCCTCATTCCTATCACTGAGTTTGGTCCAGATCGAATCAAAAGTGAATTATAGGGCAGAACATTTGACCTTCCATGTGATCTTAATCTTTTACGGATAGTTCTCAAATCCCAATTCCTTCAACCTTGCCTTACCTCGACCTATATCACAAAGTTTGGTCTCAGTCGGACCAATAATATTTACACTGTCCAGGCCAGGTGACCTTGGCATTTAACTGACTGAATTCCAAACTGAAATCCTTTATTCTTCCCTTACTCCGAACCTTCCGCAAAGTTGGTCTAAACAGCATAGGCTCACTGTGTAAATTGTCCTCGCCATGTGATCTTGACCTTTGACCTATTGTTCTCATTCTATAAGTCAACCTCTTGGCTGACATTCAACCTCTCCACTAAGTTTGGTCCATACCAGATCTAAACTCTTCTTGTTATTTTGTTCATAAACAGACACGGGTCAGAATTTAACCTTGCCCTGTGACCTTCACCTTTGCCTGATTGTTCTTAAAATTGATACTTTTCATTTCTGCCTCACCCTCAGTCCTTCCATCAAGTTTGGTTAAAATCAGATAAAAGCCTTAAGGTGACTTTGCTAGGTCAAGATTTGACCTGGCACTGTGACCTTGACCTTTGACCTAGTATTCCCCAAAACAATAGGTTTGCTCCTTGGATGTCCCTCAATCCTTCAACAAACTTTAGTTAAAATGGAATTAAGAGTGTCTGAGTTATAATATGTGTACTCTTGCCACTCTTGGTAGAGTACTATCTGAAGGTACAGTATTTTGGTATGGCGATGCGTCATGGAGGATGCTATTTATCTGAAGGTTTGGAATTGCTGCGATAATTATATTTTATGCCCGAGTATGTGATCGTGAAATGAAGTACTGGGTGGAGGAGGAGGAGGAGGAGGAGGAGGGATGATGTTGAAATGCTTTGTGTAGCACTGGTCGGATGTTTGTTTATTGTTTATGTGTGGACGGGGAGGTGCAGTGTATAGTTACAAGGGAGGGGGGATGGGTCTTGAACTGAAGCAATGAATTTTATCCCTCATATTCTCATGGTCCTTGACCGGAGAAATTTTTGCTTTGTTGAAGTACAGTAATCTATATTTGCCGTCTTAATTCATCCTGCTTTTATCCTTAAAGCCTGTGTGTGTGTGTGTGTGTGTGTGTGTGTGTGTGTGTGTGTGTGTGTGTGTGTGTGTGTGTGTGTGTGTTTCAGATTCTCTATGTTTGTCTTGGTTACGTTACATAATTAATGGTTGTCTTAATGAACTGTTTATTGATGATTTTCAAGTTTTCTTTCTGCTGTCCAAAAATACCTGTGAGTACCTACAGGGCATCAAGCTTTCGATACATTTGCACTGATGTAACATATGATGAGAAGAGGTCATGTGTGTGTCCAAGATAATTCCTGCATTTCAGGATGAAATTTCTAGAAGTGGTTGGTTTAAAGAAGGAAAGTTGAAGAAGTGTTTGAAATTCATGTATGTCTGCAGTGAAGAGAATAATGGTTGATTTGGTTGATGAGTCAGTCATTCTCTTTGGTCTAAATACAATTTTTTTTATGAGAATAGGTATAGTTGGAACTGGGCTGATGCTAGATGAGTTTTGGATGTTGCAATACTAATGTCAAGTCGTTGGCATAGGACAGTACTGTTAAAGAGAGGAGATGGATTGGCAGGTCAAGGACGAAAAGGTTAAAAAGTGTGAGTCAAAGGACTAAGCTCTGTGGTACACCGATGACTACTATGAGTTTTGAACTTTCGTTTTGGTAGCGCATCTGGGCTTGTATGCCTGAGAGGAAGTTGCCCAACCTCCCCCCCCCCCTTTTTTTTTTCGTTTTCTTCCACGGCTGTGTGTCAGAGTTTACCTCTCAGAATGTGTTCTGATACTTTGTCTTCATCAAACCCCTAATGTTGCTGTGATGGAGAGAGACTTGGACGTCTTATCCTGCGTGGATACATGGTCTCATTACGCACTGCACAGTCGACTACTTTCCCGGTCACTGTTAAAGAGTTTGGAAAACTGAATTTACATTTGGATTCTACAGCTGGAAGTTTTATCTTTAAATAAGAGTTCGTTATTGCGACCAGGTCACAAAGTTCGTCGTAGATCAGACATGTAAACTCAAGCATTCACTTTTAATATGCTTTAAAAGTAATCATCATCATCAACATCATCATCACTGTAACTTTTTTCCCCCTTCTAATGCAACTAATACATGAGGCGTGAGGAATCCAAAAACAAGAACAGGAAAGCACTACCTAAGAGAACAATAAGTTGTGCCCAGTAAAATGTACTACACATCCAGTCACCTATTAGTCATCATCATCTTCAGCATCATAATCATCATCATAAGTCTCTTTCCAACTCATAAACTGGAAGGAAGATTCCAGAACAAGGACCAAAATAGCACAAAGTGAGATATTTACCATGAGAACACACAATGAGGAAGAGAGCCATGCAATCATTCATGCCACGTATGAAACACTTTCTTATTCACTTGTCGGCATATATCTGTATTCCATATCTCTCCTGAATCACTGTTTTTACCCTCCACTTGACGAAGCCAGAGGAAGGCACTGTTATCACTGGTGTCCATCTGCAGAGTTGGGTTGCTGGGCGTAGAGATTTTCGTTTCTGGAGCAAGTCTCAGAAAGCATTATCTATAGAATCATGAAATTTCACACAGTAATGTGTCTTATAGTGAACTTGTGCCTTTTGATAAAATGCTGTCTTAAGTACTTTTTATTTTTATCAAAAAAATAAATTTTCTCAGAGATTTCAGTGAGACCTGAGCTAGTAACCTGATGCCAGCAATAATAAAGTATTGACTACAGTCATGAAATTTCACATAGTTTGATGTCTTACAGTGAACTGATACCTTTTCATAGGCAGAATGATGTTGATTTTTTTTTCAAATAATGAAAAAGTAAAGAAAATTTTTCTCAGAGATTTCAATGCGACCTGCTGTCTCTGTGTTATACAGAGGGAGGAGGGGGGAGGGGGGATGAGGGCCGTTATGCGCTTGGTTGGGTGTGCACGGAGGTGGGTGGTATGTGCTTGGTTAGATGAAGGGTTGCAACAGCGCGCATGCAGCGTAGCGTTGATGACGATGGTGGTGGTTATGATGATGGTGGTGGTGGTGGTGATGATAATGGTGGTGGTGGTGGTAGTGATGATGGTGGTGATTTTTTTTACTTACCATCAAGCTTCCCTATTCCATATCACTGATTTTAATAAGTTTTAATGTCTCTGTGTTATATGGCGGGGGGGGGACAGGGCCGTTATGTGCTTGGTAAGGTGTACAGGGAGGTGGGGGGGATGTGCTTGGTCAGATAGAGAGTTGCAACAGCGTAGCGTTGCCTGTTTTTTTTTTTTTTTAATCCTTTTTAACTCACCCACAGGGATGGCCCGACCGCGGGGGGGGGGTCCCCCCTAATGTGTGTTCTGAGTTGGTCAAAAAAATTACTGAGTTGGTCAAAAATGGAGTGTTGAGACTTTTTTTTTTTTTTTTTGTACATAAAAGGAGAGGTCTCCAAGAGGACAAAATGTTTTTTTTACATACGTTATTCTTTATATATATATATATATATATATATATATATATATATATATATATATATATAGAGAGAGAGAGAGAGAGAGAGAGAGAGAGAGAGAGAGAGAGGACAAAATACAAAATACTCTAGTGTCCTTCCTGTCAGGGGAATAATCTAAGCCAAAATCAAGTACCATACGGTAATTAATCAAGGTGGCTGGACCAGGACCCCCTTCACCCATGGAACGGTGGCAAGGAGGGGGGGGGAGGGGGTCATAAATCTGGTTTGTTTATATCTATTTAGTTGGTCAAACCGTAACGCCAAACTGCTAGAGTTGGTCAAAAATGTCCTTACCCTCCCCCAGTCACATACTCCTCGGGCCATCCCTGCTCACCCGTCTTACGTGAACTCCCTCACTGCCTTTTCTGGTACCCTCAGTCTTGATATTTAACACACATGCTCATATACATCTTCTCACTGTCACTCGTTTTAATGTAAGCAATTACACACATTCATGCAGTCTTACTGCAGTCGATATACGCAGATCTCTATTCTGTGTCTGGGTCTTCATACCACCAGTCACTAAATTTACGTAGGCAACTCTGCCCTCCACTTCCTCTTCATGTCTACCGCTCGCTCTCGTTGTGCACCGATCTTTTTTTTTCTTTTCTTTTTTCTTTTTTACAATTTGAGTAATTACTTCCGTTAACCCTTTCACTTCAGGTTTTGTTTATGCACTCTTGCAAAATAAAAAGCCGGTGCTTTGAGTGATGTATACAAGCTGTGTCAAATCTCATTCCACACATCAAAACTGGTTGTTCTGTTTTTAGCGCATTAAACCTGCCAGAAATTTTGTCTTGACTTAAAAGTGCCCGCCCAGGTCTGCAGTCACCTCCAGACATAAGTTTCACTTGTAAGTCTATGTTGTTTTATTGCGTAATCAAATACAGTATTGGGCAACGAATTATGAATTGGGTGAAAAATGAGAAATATAAAAATATTTATTAACATACTTTTGTGAGTAATGTATGCTAAAATATAAAAAAGATTATGACGTAATAAAGCAAAGCAAAGTAGTTTTTCTACGTGTTTCGCTTGAACTAGTACCATCTGAAATTATTTGTGGTACTTAAATTATTGTTACACCGTAGGGATTCACTGATTCGAACACGATGCGTAGTTGTTGTTGTTGTTGTTATAGATTTATCCACCTGAAGGTCAGAGTGGAAACGGGCAAGTGAAACCCGTCATAGTTGCGTATGATTATGCGTGAGGCTATTTAGGTGAGGGGTAGGTGGTGACGGTTTGAAGCGCATTTTTTTTTTTTTTTTTTTTTTTTTTGCCTATCGACCTTTGAGGCCGGAGCCCCTGGTCATTAAAGCAAAATTATATATATATACATCCATGCATATGAACAGACACTTTCATGCACACGTACATATATATATAATAATTTTTATTTTATTATTTTTTTGTATTTTTATTTTTTATTTTTTTTTATTTTTAACCTTATATTACTTATAAACAAAAATACCAAATCTAAAGACCCTAAAACTAATCACCTAACAGACAAATCGCTCACCTATACTAAATCCTAAGAGACAAATAACCAGACCTACACTTATGTTAAAAAAGCCACGACCAAGAGAACACCATCAACTGCAGATATAACGACGCATAGACAGACCAGGTGGTTAATTAAAGGCTGCTGAACACTTCTGGGTTTCATTCCTAAGCAGAGCTGAGGTACACTTGCAAAACACTGAGTTTTTCTCTCTCATGTCCCGACTCCTTCACCCACTGCTACTAGCTCACTGGCTCTTGACTACTCCATGCTTCACTGATTGGCTCAATGTCTGACTCACTCTGTCACTGACTTTCTCTGTCACTGTCCGTCCGCCATTGACTCACTGACTGCTTGGTCTCACTGCTTCCTGATTGTCCGTTACTGACTCACGGCCTGACTGGCTCTTGCTCACTGACTCGCTGTTGCACACAGTCTAATGGTCTGCTACTCTCTGGCTCATTGGCATAACTCAATCTGACCCACTAACTGTACACTGATTCACCAATTGAACTGAGCTCTCACTGGCCGCCGCGCGCTCACTCACTCCCTCTGTTACTCTTGGCCAACTGCCAACAAGCGAGGAGGATCCTTTTTAACCTCTCTGTGGCCACCGGCGTCGAATAACGTTTTATCGGAGCATGGCCGCCGGCGTCGATACAGAGTGACCTGTAAAAAACTGTGAACAGTTTTGGGAAGGAAACGAAGGTCTGGGAGATATTGACACAGACCTACTCTAGCCTCTTGACCACTCAGTCAGTACATCTCCTGAATTAGTCGTGAGTGGCTATCAACCTTTTGCTCCCCTCAAGTGCTGGTGTAATTATGAATATGAAAGTCAAGAAAAGAAAGTGCTGCACCCATTATCCTTCTCTTCTCTTTCCTTCTCTCTCTCCTAAACCACCGAATAAAAAATAAAAGAACTCCATACAGGAATAAACATCGATCTATCTATCTATCTATTGCCAGACGCCTCAATCCCGTACGGGGTCGCCACAAACAAATCGCCTCCACATCGCCCTGTCCACCGCCATTTCATAATAAACAAAAATGAGAGAAGATATCCATAACTGTGATATTTTTATTTATAAGTACATATATTACGTACAGTATTGTTCATTTTACTTATTTCTAGTTTTGCAGAAGCATTTGAGCACCGTATGAGGTGTTCTTTTGGTGATTATACTGATGTAAAACCATTCCTTCACTTCTCACTATTTCCCTCATTTGAGATGCCAATCTCTAGTTGTATCGAATCTTGGCCCAGATGGTTCAGCCTATATACACACAGCAGCACCTATTGTCTTGAAACATAATAATAATAGCATCCTCTTTCCACAGGAATTAGACCACCCATAGCAAAAAAATAAAAAAAATAAAAAATAAACATTAACACAAAAAAACATGCGTAATTATATCCTTATTTATCAGAGCACATTATTTACCGAATTTGTTCATTTTGCATATTTTTTGTTTTGCACAAGCATTTCAACAACATATAAGGTGTTCTTGAGGTGAATATATGGCGCTCACATTCCACTCACTTGATGTAGTGCTCAGGTGCCTGTCCTTTCCTCTCTTCCTTCTTTCCTTTCTTCCTATTACGTCATTCTTTCCTTCATTCTTTCCTGTTCCCTCTGTCTACGGATGGCTCTACGTTGAGTGAAAAGCCAAATGGTTTCCTGTACACCAGGAAACCATTTACAGCACTGGATGGTAACCATATAACCAAACCATGGCGCCTGGTGGATTAGTGGGTAATTAAGACGTTTCAACTGGATCGAGCCTGTGTCGGTTCATATCCAAAGGGTGACGAGTTTATTGCTCGCATAACGCCACTCAGGGATGAGTGAGGCTGGTCATTCTCATCTTAAATGTCAGGGCCAACTTGCCTAGCCCCGGACTCCTTCGCTCCCCATGGGGCAACACAGGTTTAGATAATGGATGGATGGAAAACCTTCCCTTCCCTTCTCTTTACACTTATTTCCTCATGCAACGTGCAAATCGAGAGTCGTATCGAATTTTAGACACTGTGCTTCGACCGTACACACAAAGGAGGACCATTAATCTGTGTAAAGTCTACTAATATCATCTCTCGCCTCTCTCTGGACAGAGACTAAATCACCCGGATAACAGAAAATCTTAATACATGCATAAACACATTAAACATCAAAAGATGTGATTTTTTTTTAAAATCATTTTATTATGAAACCTCCTATATTATCAACTGATTTTGTTCGTAATATACATATCTAGTCATTTCAAACTATTTCAGCACCACTACATTTTTTTTTTAGGGGGTGAAGAAATAGGTATTTCTTATTGTTTTGTCACTTCTCTGCTTAGGTTTCACCGGCATGTATGCAGTCATTTTGCGAAATATCTTGCGTTTCCTTGCGAAACACAGGATGGGTCTAGGAAGCTAAAAATTGCATTGCCAGGTGCTCCAGACATTTCCCTTCCATTTGGCAAGGGAAAAAATTTGATTTTCGAAACCTGATAAATCGGTGCCCCGGCCGGCCTGTGGGTCCCGACGAATTACACCGGCTCAGCCAAGGAGGAGTTAAATCCTCCTTACCCCTTTGGCTCCTACTAGCACAGTCAAGAAGATTCTAGAGTCAGGTAGAGGACTCACATTTTCTCATGCAATAATGCGCTTATATCAACAACACAACAGTAATGACAAGAAATAATTCCTAAGGTATGAGAGACAGTAAACAAAACAGACATGCTGAAATCTCCAGAATGTTCCCCGCATCTCCAGACACAACCATTAACCTAATGCTATGCCATAACATCATATCTCCATTTATAAACACTAACTTAAGCTTACCCGCATAACATTACTACTGCAGAATTTTTAAGCACCAATTGTGGTGTTATTTAACGAAATTACAGCATGTTGTTAATTTAGCTAGAAATGCTGAGCATACCGTAATAGCAAGATAAATATCCATAACAGGTAGGTACTGACGAAGATGGCACCAGCGACCAGCTACATCAACATGGCCTAAGAGAGGAAGGACGGCGTTCTGCAAGCAGTCCCGGCAGCGTATTTTTTTTATCCATTCATATTGGCAATGTCGAGGCGAGTTAAGCGAGAAATGATTCGGCAACGTTGAGCTTTCGCTCAGGAATAGTTGAAAGAATTCGGCTAATCAAACCATAAAATCATCAGACAAGCCGTGTTTTGACATTAAATCAACCACCAGACTACCTAACCAACTTAGGCATAACCTAACGTTAACTTAGTATAATGCCTTATATTTCTTGGGGGATGACAAAGGTTCGACGTCGTTGCTGAGTTTTTTCTCAAGGTACTCCATCTGACGTTGCCAACTTGAGTGGATGACCAAGTATAGCAGGAAAAAAAAAAATGCATCCTGGCAGGCCTGCTGTTACATTTGGGTGTGTCATTTTTGGCAGGTAAATGGATCACAAATTATGGGTGCTTGCTGTAAAGGTAAAATAATAAGGAAAATTATGGATTACGTCCACAGCGGCAGTGGTCTTGCATTCAGACGAAAATCTTTGGTAATTTTATTAGTACTGGTGTCGGTTTGAAAGTGGCAGGAGTGCTGCTGAGGTGTTGCCAGCCATACGATGCTTGCCAACCAATTTAACCAAACATCAATGACACAAAGGAAGGGGGTGTAGCGTTATGATCTGTCCCCCTGTCCGCCCCCTACGGCGCATGCGCGGAGGTTGCCAGAGGCCGCCACAAATATGCCATTTGTCCTCTGATCTCTGTAGGGGTAACATGATCGGAGCCTCTCGCCATTTGTTTACAAACGGCAAGTGGTCATTCCGTCTTCTCCTATCATTTGTCTCAAAGCTTTCTCGGGTAGTTTCCGCCCTTAAATTAAATTAGGTTAGGCGGAAAGCAGTAAAAATTCGAATTTCTAAGGTATGAATGAGTTAGGTTGGATAAACATAGATATAATTAATCATCTGGGGACGAGTTATCTAATCTGTTAGGTGTGAGGATTACCTTAGCTTTGTATCATTACAGGAATGAGTCAAGCTCGTACTGTCTCGTGTACCATTTTTATCATACATATCCTTGAAATTAGAAATAGTTTTGGCACACACTACCTCATTCGGTTGTGCATTCCACTGATCAATTGTCCTATTAGGGAAACTGAATTTCCTTACATCTTTATCACCTCTCTTTTTATGCTGTATTTTGCGATGTCCTCTTGCTGATGCTTCACACATATGATATATATTCAGTTACGTCTATTTTCTGTTCCCCTGATATGCATTTATATAGCACAATCATGTTTCTTCCTCCTCTCCTGCAGCGTTGGTAAATTCAATCTTTCCAGTCTTTCTCAGTAACTTAAATCCCTTAAGCTTGGTACCTATCCTGTAGTGGCCCGTTGTACTTTTTCAATCTTATCTGTGTTTTTTGAGATGAGGATTCCAGACTACTGTGATGCATACTCCAGAGTTGGTCTGATGAATATCTTCCTCAGCATATCTTCATTTATATATATGTGAATGCTATTCTCATATTAGCAAGCAATGTATACATGTTTCGTACCTTCTCACTGATGTGATCATCAGGATATAGTCTGTTACCGATAATTACTCCTAGGTCCTTCTCCTTTTCTGATATGTGTAGGGTTGATCTTCCTAACTTATAATACCAATCTGGTCTTTTCTCTCTTTTACCAAATTTTATTACATGACACTTATCCACATTAAATTCCATTTGCCATTTATTGCCCCATTCATGAAGCTTGTTCAATTCCTTTTGCAGCTCTTTGCAAGAATCTATGTTAGTAATTTTCTTTTGAATTTTTGCATCATCTGCAAACATATTTAGATAGCTTCCGTTTCCAATATTACTATCTATGCCATTTATATATACTAAAAACATAATATACTGAAAACATAACTGAGCCCTGTGGAACGCCGCTGGTCACTTCCCACCATGATGAATAATTCCCCCTTAATATTGTTCTCATTTCCCTTTTTCTGAGAAAATCCTGCATCCAACAGTGGGGATTGCCTTGGATACCTCCTTGATAGTACAGCTTCCATAAAAGTCTTTGGTGTGGTACTCTGTCAAATGCTTTCTTAAAATCTAAATAGATACTGTCCACCCATCCTTCTCTTTTCTGTAATGTTTCTCTAACTTTGTCATAATTGCCTAGAAGATTAGTAACACATGATTTTCCCTTCCTAAAACCGAACTGCCTCTCTGTTATCATACCATGTTCTAGATGTTTTACCCAAACTTCCCTTATCAGCTTTTCTAGTATCTTTAAACACTGGTCAGTGATACTGGTCTGTAGCTGAGTAGTTCTCATTGTGTTAAAGTTGACCAGTGTACTGGTATTTGTAGACCTCACAGGTGGTTAAGAGGGATGAGTAAAGGACTCATGAATGGAATGGAATGAAATGGAAAGGAATAATTTAAAGAAAAAAAAAAAAAAAAAGGGAAAGCGAGCACCAAGCCACTTAATGACTAAGTTTCCCCCTGGGGAGGGAGGAATAGAGTACCTCCTCAGTATCTCTGCTTGTCGTAAAAACCGTCTAAAAGGGGCACTTTAATCTTCATCCTTCCTCTTTTCCCCCTCTGCTTCTTGTACTTTATCTGTCCCACCTCTCTGCCTTATATTTTCACTTTAATACCCACCCAACTCCTATTGCAGTGCCATATAGTCATTGAGTGGCTTGGTGCTAGCTTTCTTTTCTTTTTTTTTTTTCTTTTTCTTTTATAATCCATTCCATTCAATGACTAAGTTATATGGCACTAACTTGGGTGGGTATTGAAAATATATGGCAGAGAGGTGGAACAGATAAAGTACAAGAAGCAGAGGGGGAAAAGGGGAAGGATTTTTATTGGGCTTTTACGACAAGCAGGGATACTGAGGAAGTATTCTGTCCCCCCCTCCCCGAGGGGAAAGGATTCGTGAGATAACCGTGACTGGGAGCTGGCTTAGTTTCCATTGATAGTACCCCTCTGGGGAGGGGGGACAGAATACTTCCTCAGTATCCCTGCTTGTCGCAAAAAGGGCACTTTAATCTCCGTCCTTCCCCTCTTCCCAGTCTGCTCCTGTACTTTATCTGTCTTACCTCTCTGCCTTACATTTTCACCTTAGTACCCACCAAACCCTCTTCCATTATAGTGCCATGTAGTCATTGTTTTAGTTTGGTACTGGCGCTTATTATTCACCTCCTCTTGTACTTCATGTGTCTTATCTCTCAGCCTTATATTTTCACTTTAATAACCACCCAACCCCCTTCCACCTCAGTGCCATATTTTCATTGGCTTGGTGCTAACTTTTTTTTTTATTTTATTTTATTATTACTGTATTCAATGCATTTCCACTGATAGTACAGTATATAAATATATCCTGTGCTACTGGACACGACAGGATTTATGTTACTGCACATGTGTGCAGATTTAAATAAACGATTGGTATTAAAATATGCCAATCAGTGATGTGTAGTAATGTACCCAATGTGCTGAATAACCTAACTTAGGATTTTTTTTTTTTCCCATAACAACTAGCATCTGATGTGATCTCAGTAACGTAACTGATAAGGGTTTTTACTATATCATTATCCATTGAATCAGTAGCAGTGCTGTAACAGTGTGAACAGGAAACTTCACTAAGCATACCCTGCTGGAGTGCATACTGTTTTCATAGTGTTTGGAGTTAAAAGTACTTTTCCATAAATGAAATTTTGAGGGTAATTTTTATTTCACATTGACTGAACTTGAACTATACTGGACTAGCCTAACACTCTTATATGAGATTTCTCAAAACTAAAGGGAGATGTAAGATTTCTCAAAACTAAAGGGATTGGATTGGATAATTGGAAAAAAAAAAGGAAAAGGAAAACCTAGCATCAAGCCACTTACTGACTCTATGGCATTTAAAAGGGGTTGGGTGGGTATTAAAGTGAATATATAACGCAGAGAGGAAGCTATCTAAATATGTTTGCAGATGATGCAAAAATTCAAAAGAAAATTACTAACATAGATTCTTGCAAAGAGCTGCAAGAGGAATTGAACAAGCTTCATGAATGGGGCAATAAATGGCAAATGGAATTTAATGTGGATGTCATGTAATAAAATTTGGTAAAAGAGAGAAAAGACCAGATTGGTATTATAAGTTAGGAAGATCAACCCTACACATATCAGAAAAGGAGAAGGACCTAGGAGTAATTATCGGTAACAGACTATATCCTGATGATCACATCAGTGAGAAGGTACGAAACATGTATACATTGCTTGCTAATATGAGAATAACATTCACATATATAAATGAAGATATGCTGAGGAAGATATTCATCAGACCAACTCTGGAGTACGCATCACAGTAGTCTGGAATCCTCATCTCAAAAAACACAGATAAGATTGAAAAAGTACAACGGGCCACTACAAGATAGGTACCAAGCTTAAGGGATTTAAGTTACTGAGAAAGACTAGAAAGATTGAATTTACCAACGCTGTAGGAGAGGAGAAGGAGACATGATTATGCTATATAAATGCATATCAGGGGAACAGAAAATAGACATAAATGAATATATATCATACGTGTGAAGCATCAGCAAGAGGATATTGCAAAATACAGCATAAAAAGAGAGGTGATAAAGATGTAAGGAAATTCAGTTTCCCTAATAGGACAATTGATCAGTGGAATGCACAACCGAATGAGGTAGTGTGTGCCAAAACTATTTCTAATTTCAAGGATATGTATGATAAAAATGGTACACGAGACAGTACGAGCTTGACTCATTCCTGTAAAGATACAAAGCTAAGGCAATCCTCACGCCTAACAGATTAGATAACTCGTCCCCAGATGATTCATTATATCTATGTTTATCCAACCTAACTCATTCATACCTTAGAAATTCGAATTTTTACTGCTTTCCGCCTAACCTAATTTAATTTAAGGGCGGAAACTACCCGAGAAAGCTTTGAGACGAATGATAGGAGAAGCCGGAATGACCATTTGCCGTTTGTAAACAAATGGCGAGAGGCTCCGATCATGTTACCCCTACAGAGATCAGAGGACAAATGGCATATTTGTGGCGGCCTCTGGCAACCTCCGCGCATGCGCCGTAGGAGGCGGACAGTGGGACAGATCATAACGCTACAGGGGCATGGCCAACGAAGATTTCCACTTTTCCAGTTGGAATGGGCTACCATTTCAAAAGGCTGTGGGTGATTTTTGAGCGGATTCTTTCAACCACGTTCCTAAGTAATCTCACAAACAATATAGCCTATAAATACAACCAGATAAAAGGAGCTGAACAAAATACCTCATTACCAGAACACACATACTGTTAATTTCCACAATGTGGTAATAGTAAACAAAAGGCAATATTATGATTCTTATTAATAAAAAATAAATATGGTCTACAAAGTACTCGTAAGTCTCTCTCTCTCTCTCTCTCTCTCTCTCTCTCTCTCTCTCTCTCTAAATCAACAGCGCTGACAGCAATGTACAGATTATACGTGATTTCTCACTGCTTCTGACGAGGATACGATGATCATTGCTCAGAGTACTGAATAAGTTTCAAAATTCCATTTTCATTTCAAGATGTCTCTCGGCCATCACTATGCGTTGAGAAAACCATGTATAAACCGAACAATGCTTCTATTGCTGTTGACTTCAGAAAAACCTGTAAATGGGCATCCAATATCTACCTGTCTATCTACCTATTTAAATAATAAAGTCAAGCTCTTTATGTTTGTGTCTGTCTGTGTGTTTGTTCGTTTCATTTACAAGAACGGTAATAGATATCGACCTAATTAGTTTTGCATTAGTTTGGAGTAAGTCCAGGGAGTGTCAGAAAACAAGCGACTTTGCGTGACGCGACGGCGCGAAATTTTCAGAAATTACGACACGCAAAAATGCCTCCCTGTACGTTAGAGAACGGTAATAGATATCAACCTACTTTTTTTTTTTTTAAATATCCGTAAAAAAATAGTAATCACGAGAGACGTGAAATAGGAGATGCCGCAGTAAGCTCAAAACAAGGCACAGCTACTACATACAGCCAGAATTTTTAATTGCCAATTATATTGCGGGCAATACAGAACACATGTACAAGTGTTTATTTTTTATTTTTTTCATAATATGTGCAAATTTTTCTCATTCATTTAAGGTGAGTCCCGTGCCAAATAATGAGGTCACAAAACACACTGTGATGTTTTCCGAATGTTTTGTGATGTTGGTATATACGTCAGGGGATGAAGTTATCGGTTTTACGCATATGTATGAACATTTCTTGATTTATACTTCCATTCAGATACTCCCAGTGATCAGCAGCAAACGTAGTAAAAGAAAAAAATAAGACATTCGTCAAAGAGACTACGATTCCCATGGATAGTGACCGCAGGGGCAAAGGAACAATCTATCTATCTATCTATATACCTAGGCTGCTTCCCCCATAATTAGAAACTATTCGCTATCTGAGAAGTAAATAATAGTTAATATGTGTCTAAAGTATTATTATTTAGAGATAATATGCGTTATTTATAAAAAAAAAGAAAGTACCAACCACTATAACCATTGCTACAATCTGTTATGTATAGGGTAAATAACGATCAGTATAACTAAGGAACTATGTTAGTATTTGTTCTTATATGAAGTCACACCATCTTAAAGTCTTGGATATTGCTGTCAAGTCAAACTTGCAGATTTATCTGCTGTAAAAAAAAAAAAAAAAATACTAATTTCGGTCTCGGCTCCAGAGCTCCGCGGTTCCTGGCGTACGAGCTTTTGTCAGCAGACTTTTGTCAACATTCTATATGACACATATGTGCCGTGGCTGACTGCAGATCGGACTCAAGAAAGATGATAACAAGAAAGAAAGGTGCGAGAGATGTCAGAGGCTGGGCCAAGTTCCCATCTGTCAAGAGAGAACCAACATGAAGCAGTGCCCAGGCACAGCAAACCCGTCTCCGGCAGCCATTCTAGTGCTGACGTATAAGCACTACACGATATCTAGTCAACGATGTCGCATATCAAATTTGGAGTAAATCGGGTGAAAATGGCGATTTTATGTCCATTTGAAATTTTAGGCCCGACCCACCTGACTGATCCCTCTACTGCTAACTGAGGGGTGACCCCCCTGATTCAATGAGGCATGTTATAGGATGCAGATTTAAAAATTGAAGCTTTAGGTTCTGGTTGCATGTCGATATGACGAATTTCAATTGAGTTATGGCGAGAAAACGATTTTAACCCATGTCCCCCCCCCTTTTTTTTTTTTTTTACTTTTTTTGGGCCTACAGCCTAGGCCTTGGCCCAATCTGGCCCAAAAGTTAATCAGGTGATCAGAAGGTCATAGCCCATTATCCCTGTAATTATCGTCAAAATTGCACCAGTAGTTTTCACGTAAAGTTGTTAAGTCTGACAAACAAACAAACAAACAAACAGACAGACAGACAAACCAAATGAAAACAACAGCCGTCCCCGAGCCCTTCCAGGTCGGGGACGGGTAATAAGAAAATTGTGAGAAACACCTGAGAAAACATGCGACCGTGTTTTGATGTGTAAAGCATGTACCGCAGGCAGTGATTATCTGGTGAAACAACTTTTTTTTCTTTTAATACATTTGCTGGTGACCACTGGGAATATCTGAATAAAAACAGAAATCAAGAAATATTCGTACATATGTGTAAAGCCGATAAATCTTCTTCTCTTGACGTATATAGCCATCACAAAAAGTTTGAACAAGTATTTTGTGACTCATTATTTGGCATGGGGCTCACCTTAACCCCTGAAACGCGGCCATGGACAGCCGACCCCCCCTGGGTGGAGGGGTAGGATCGCGGTCTGAGTACCTGTAGGAAAATATTAGCCAAAAATCAGAGATTAACCCTAGAACATTATACTTGGTATGGCAGATAGTATGTACATTCAGCTTTCTTCAGAGACAGGTGTTGAGCCTTCGTGGACTACCCAAGGACTTGTGGAGACTTGCAAAGTTGGATAACAAAATCTTCACTTTCACACCTCCAGCAACCCGGTTTCCCCTCTACCACAGCCTCATTCTGTCACAGTAAACTTTATACTACAACGTACAGGTAGTTTGGAATCCGTATTTGTACAATAAGCACTGAAAACAAGGCTAAAATCAACGGAGCATATGGCCGACAAGCAGCGCGGCGGCGGTCTTCCCATCACTGAACAAACATTTCCATTTTCACAGCTAAAAACATGTATACTTCATTATTTTCAATCATAGTACTTCCCAAAAGACCACCGCGGAGCGCTTTTATTCTGCTTTACGCCCGTCACTTTATTCTCGTTCCTGTCAGCCGCTCGCACTGACTCGGAAGAGCTAGAACTCGCCATAAAGTCACTTTGAAAGCCTGCGGTAAACTGACGCTAAACAGGGGCAAACCGCGCGAAAAAAAGCTAGTGTGACAACTGGGGAAACAAGCGTTTCCTATTAGAATAAACTGCTTGTGAGAGGAGAGCGCAGATTTACAGTTCTGAGCAGTCAGAGCGCTGCCATATATCACAGCCAGGCTGGTCGGGCCGTGGTGGGGGGGAGGGGGGAAAAACGCAATACTTGGCAACAACGGAGGTCAGTAGTACAAAGGTCAAGTATGCTAATTGTAGCTAATGGGTGGCGGTACTGATAGACAATACCAGCTGGAACATCCTTGCCCGCGTTTATTCAATATTAACTCGAATCGCAAACGCGACGATCCGCCGTTATGTCCTTTTTGGCGATCGTCACAAAAGCGATGCTCCGCGTTTAAAAATGAATGAGAAAAATTTGTACACAATATTATTACTGAAAAACACCCATAATGGAGCATTCTGCATTGCCAGAAAAAATATATATATATATATATATATATATATATATATATATCAGAAATAAAAATTCTGGTGGTATGTAGTATTGTGCCTTACTGCAGTATGTAATAACTGTAACTGTGCCTTATACGAATGCTCATATTGTCGAAGTCGCTACACGCGAGAATATTCGAAAATCATTTCAAATTTTTGGTTCAGAAATTGGTCATTATGGGCTCATTAACGGTATGGAAACAAAGCTAATAATACATGCAAACATTCTGTGAAGGAAAGGCTATTAGTTAGTCCTGCAAATGTTTGCGGCCATTCAGTGGTCATATATAAATATATATATATATATATATATAAAATGTGAGAAAGAAAGAACCAAAGGCCACGAGCCCACAATAACTTCCTTCCCAGAGAAAAACAAAATATAAGAGAGGGCCAAATTCAAGATCCGATCATTTCGAGATACCTAGACACACTGCGTTTGAAAGACTGGAGATCATAGGAAGCTGGAAATACACAGAGGGAGACAATTCCAGAGTTGACCTTTTGCATAAATGAAGGACTGGGAGTAACGGTTAACTCTTGCATTAGAGAGTTGGACAGAAAAGGGATGAGAGTTTGCTGCTAGACGGGTGCTAAGCGCCCGTCGTAAAGGTGGAGGAATGCATGCAGACAGTTCAGAGCAGCAGTGACCATTGAAGTAGCGATAGAAAAGAGATAAAGATGCAACAGTGCGGCGAAGAGATAGAGGTTGTAGGGAGTCAGTAAGAGGAGGAGAGTTAATGAGACGAAAAGCCTATGACTTCACCCTATGTGTGTGTGTGTATATATATATATATATATATATGTGTGTGTGTGTGTGTGTGTTCCCTTCCAGTGCTTTAGGGGGCAGTGACAGGATATCCACCTGTGGTTTGATTCTGTGACTTCTTTTTCTGAGATGACAGCTACCTATGGTATATTTGGAAATTATATATACCTTTGGGCGTCTGGCATCCCCCTTTCCAGCACTAGCTTTATTTTTTCTAAGTTTACGACCGTGTTTTGCTGAAACTATCAAACCTCTACGAATAAATAAAGTCTCTCTTTCACAGCTTACAGTTTACAGGAACATCACTTTGGACTTCTTACCACAGTGCTAAGTGTTGATTTAATAGCAAGGAAAACTTAAAACTAGAATTTAATGAAAAACGGGCAGAAATTTCCTAGGAGAAAACGAGAGAGAGAGAGAGAGAGAGAGAGAGAGAGAGAGAGAGAGAGAGAGAATAAAGTCGCCTGTTGACCTTAATATCTTCAGAAAACTCGCCGAGAGGAGATTGAAAATTGTGTGGGTATGATTGATCATGTGAGGACTGATGGAGTTGGTAAGAAGGATTAGGGGAGATGGTGCCATGAGAGGGAATGATGGAGAGGGAGTGGGGAAAGGAGGTGGCAGAGAATGATGGAACTGATGAGAGAGAAGGAGGGAGACTGTGCAAGGGAGTGGGGATTTGGTGAAAGGGAGTAGGGAAGCTGATAAGAGAATGATGGAGGAGGGGAGAGGGAATAGGAAACTGGTGAAAGGGTGGGGAGTTCGTGAGAGGGAGCGGGAAAGTAGGTTAGAGGGAATGATGGAGACGGTGTGAGGGAGTGGTGAGCTGGCGATAGGGAGTGATGGTGACGATGAGAGGGAGTGGGCATTTGATGAGAGAATGGTGAGTTGGAGAAAGGGAGGGTGAGTTGGTGAAAGAGAGTGGGGAGTTGGTGAGAGGGAGTTATGAGCTGGCGAAAGGGGGTGGTGAGCTAGTGAAAGGTAGTGGCGGGCTGGTGAGAGGGAGTGGTGAGTTGGCGAAAGGAAGTGCGTGAGGCTGAGTTTAGTAAGAGATTAAACACGAGTAGACGGGGGTGATAGTAATGCAGCAAGAGACTGGTTAAAAACTAATGAGATGTACTTTCTGCGTCTCAAGTTCTCGGTCTCACCTACGTACGATTTCCAGCCACAGATGATACTTTAATCTTTTCTTGGGGAGGGGGGGCGGAGTCATGACGCAGGAGACGCGTGAATGTGGTGGTGAGGGGTGTAAGCTCTCGTGTTTATTGGTTCGGGAATGTGTGTGTTATCTCCAACGCAACGAATGACACGAAAAAATATTAGACAGAAATAAACATGGTTAGTGTACTTTGACAACGTTTAGTTACTTATACTGAAATCTTATGTCACCATGCTTATGTATCTAATACGAGTATTCTGCTTAAAAAGAACTTTCATTATTTCCCTCTTTGAATCTCTAGTATGATATCAAACACTCGATCCGAGCCCTGCCTAATTAATCGTGTGTGTGTGTGTGTGTGTGTGTGTGTGTGTGTGTGTGTCTCTAACACTTAAAGCTGTCCTTCTACTACAGAAGATGACGGCTACTATACTCACTAAGATGGTGTGTTTCTCAGTCTTTGGGGCCAACGTTTGTGATAATGTAAACCAATTCTGGATCCGCAAACTTTGCCACACAGTTGGTATGTCAAGTCCGGGTTTGCTGGGAGAACTCTGTTTCGGTTGTGCCTCCGTCTTCTAAGCTCTATTCTGGCAAGGTTCCGAGCTACTTCTAGATAAATGGTTCTTTCACCGCAGAGGGCTCGCTACTGTATTCTGTCTGAGGCATTGGTTTCAAGATCTTTTGGTATGGTGTTGAATTACTGCGGGGTTGTCCTTATATGATATTCATATCTCTTCTTCTGCCCCCTTGGGTTGCAGGGAGGTGGCCATACAGAACCTGGCGGGGAAGGCGTGCTCAAGCATGTGGAACACGTGTCCGACCCATCTGAGCTGTTTTTTTTTTTTTAGCCAGCATGATTTCTATGCTGGTTGACTTTGCTCGGTGAAGAATATGTGAGTGGGGAATTTTATTCTTCCATGTGAGTCCTAGGACGCACTGTAAGCATCGGATGTGAAACTGCTCAAGCTGTTTGATGTGACGTTGGTAACTAGTCCAGGATTCAGCACCGTGGAGAGGGTGGAGAGGCATACAACTTTATAAACTGGTACCTTTGTCTCGATTCTCAAGTTGGTGTTTTCAAAAACTCTGGATCTGTGACGCCCAAAAGAGGCTGAGGCGTGATAGATTCGTGCAAGGACTTCTACATCAATGTTATGTTTTTCTGTGTGCATACTTCCAAGGTAGGTAAAATTCTCCACCTGTTGTATTTGTCGCCATGTATCTGAAATGCAAGAGGCTCTGCTGTGTTGTTTCTCTGATATATTATTTGTTTTATTGACATTTATTTGAAGACCCACTGAATAACATATGTTGGAAATGGTAGAAATGATGGGCTTCAATGGTATGTGCAAGGACAGCAAAGTCATCTATATATTCCAGTTCTAGGAAATGAGCTATTTCAGTTTTTGATTGTGCCTGAGGACGTCTGAGATCAAATGAGTTACCGCCTAGATGTAACTGGATTTTTATTCCATCGATAGAGTTCATTTATTGATGACTTAAAAGTGTGATTGCAGTGAGACATGTTAAAAATGACGAGCCAGGACACATCCTTGCTTTGCACCCTCATCCACATTGTTGGGTTCGGATTTGCTATCCCCTACGGACACAAGAGAATTCATGTTGTCATGCAGACTATTCAGGATGGTAAGTAATTTGTTTGGAGCTCCGAATTTTCAATGAGCATTCCATCAAAGCTCTCTGTTGACAGTGTCAAATGCTTTTGCAAGATAGATGAATGCAATATGTAAGTCGCGTTTCTGCTCGTGGCATTTCTCTTGTCTCTGCCGGGCAACAAAGATCATATCACAGGTACTTCTTTCCTTCCAAGATCTACATTGTGTTTCAGGAAGTGTTGACTCAGCCAGATGTTTTGTCAGTCGGGATAACATTATCTTGGCTAGTATTTTACTGGTGTTCACAAGAAGGAAGATAACTGTGCTGTTGTCACAGTTTGAGTGGTCCCCCTTTTTCTTGTAGATGGTCACAATATCAAAAGTATGCCATTCAGATGTAATTTATTCTTGGATCCAGATAGTCAGTATGAGATCATGGAGGTGCTGGTGAAGTGACTGGCCACCCTCTTTGATCAGTTCAGATGGTATGCCATCAGGGCCAGGGCTTTTGTTATTTGTTAGAGATTGGATGGCCTGAACAGTTTCTGCAAGTGTAGCTGGGAAATCAAGATTTCCCACTTTAGGGATATGTGGGATGTCATAAAGGATATTATGCTCCAACGGGTTTCTTCGATTCAATAGGATGATGAAGTGTTGCACCCATCTTTCTAGGATTGCCTGCTTGTCTTTCAGGAGCTCTCCTTCAGCTGATCGATCAGAGTTTATGTTGTGTTTGGTTGGCCCATAGATGGTTTTAACTGACTTCTGGAACCCATGATGGTCATTAATATCAGCCAGTCTTTGCAGCTCTTTTGCTTCCTCACTCCAACATTTGTTTTTTATGTCACACAGTATTTTACATCTGAGCTTCTGGAATTCAGTTTTTAGGGTTAGGGAGCTAGGATGGGCCAAGCATTTGTTATGTGCTATATTCTTCATTGCAAGAAGATCATATATGCCCTCAACATCATCAAACCAGTTTTTATGGCAGTGAATGGAGAAGCCTAGAGTATCTTCTGCAGTGCTTTGGAGCAGTGTCTTTAATGCTTGCCAGTCTGCATCTAGGTTTGTTGCATTATTGTTTGGCTCAAGTGGTGGACATGGAGAGAGCTTCTCTGTAATAGTGCTATGGAAGGTGTAACATGTTGCCACATCCTTTAAGCTATATATTATAGTTTCTTGATGGACCGCGTGCGGTGCATTTGTGGGTGTATGATTAACTGCAGTTTGGTGACTGTAAGATTATGGTCTGTGGAGCATTCAATACCTCTCATAGCTTAGGTTGTAAGAACTTCTCATCGATCTCACTGCCTTACAATGACATAGTCAATTAGGTGCCAATGTCTAGATCATGGGTACATCCATGTGGTCTTGTGTTTATTCTTGAGTTGAAACATGGTGTTGGTGACTGTGTTCTGAGCATAAGGAAAGCAATCTAATGCTATTGCCGTTCATGTTACCAACAGCATGGAAGCTTTTAATGCCTTGCCAGAGGTTATTATCTTTACCTACTCTGGCATTCAAATCTCCAAGCAGGATCAGCCTGTCATTATGTGGTATTGAACGAATTGTAGCATCCAAGGAGTCATAAAAGGATCTTTGTTCCCTCAGAATCAAATGCTTGGGCATTGACACTGATGAGTGTTGCATATTGGCTTTCAGAGAGTGGTATGCGCCAGGACATCAACCTCTCTGATATACCCACAAGGTTTCTTGGATATTCTGTAAAAGGTTGCTTTGGACTGCAAAGCCAATACCATGGGGCTTCTTACATTGTCTGGGTATCCCCTCCAGAAATAGGTATACCTTTCTGCTTCTGTAAGGTTGCCCTTCTCCTGAAAGGCGAGTCTCAGATGAGGCAGCAATGTCAATTTCATATCTTTTCAGGTCACGGGCAATAAGGGCAGTTCTAGAGGGTGGTCTTGTGTCATGGTCAGTAGCAAGCCAGGTTCGTTTAATCCAGCTAGCAAGAGTCAGAGGGATTCTTTTGGTTTTCTGACCACATTGTGGGATGCCTTGACAGACGCAGTTATCTGCCCAGGTGGTGCACAGCACCAAATGTTTATGTTACCCTTTCTAAACCCCAAAGCAATTGGGTATCTGTTTCTGGCTGCGTAGTCACCCTGGATGCTGCCAAAGGCATGACCAACTCCTATGCCATCATCCCAGAGACCACTGGACCAATGCCACCCATGTGCAGGACTCAAGCTAGTGACTTCCAGCCACATCCATGACCTGTCACTGTCACCCTATTCTGTCCCCATGGGTCTTTTGTTTTGGTGAAACATGAGATGGGAGGTGAGTCTAGCAGTGGGTTTGTACGATGAATGGATTTGGTGTGATGGTGAGGGGGCACAGACCTTACCACAACGTGGCTTGGCCCTTCCCAGCTTCTGATAGTGGCATGAAGATTCGCGATGACTATCCACTGAGCAGAGTTGCAGGAGTCTGTCAGGATCTCTATTCTGTAGAGCCCTCCTTCCGTGGGACTTAATTAACGGATTTTTCGTTCGGGGTTTACTCCCGTGGCTCTGACGCAACGAAGGGCAATCCACAAGGCAGTGGACCTAGGGATACTTAGTCTGTCCTCTCACTGATGGGTCCTTCAGCATGAGTAACCCTGTCCTCCTGCTGAGTCCGGGTGGCGCGGGGGGGGATCTCCCTCCGCTGGTATGGCCAACCAGATTTACACCACATCCTTGCCTATTGCTGTGTAAAGTGAACTCAGTAATCATTTGCCGTCTGTCCATCTATTTATCTATAACCAGACATCTCGATCCCGTAAAGGATGGCCATAGACAAATCGCGTCCATGTCGCTCTGTCCTCTGTCATTTAGTCGTCTTTCCTTCAACTCAGACGTCCCCCTGTCTTACATCTCCATTCAGTCCCTGCATATCATCCTGGTCTCCCCCTATCTCTCCCTGAGTAACATACACTTTTTTTTTTTCAATCATCCATTCTTCATCCTCTCTTCATGGCCAAACTATCTCACAGTATCTATCTTACCGCTTTCAGTGATACTCCACAACACTCCTTCGCTTCCTCATTTGGTCTGTCCACGTAACGTCATATGCTCCTTTCAGATAATTCATCTGCCGTGCAAGCATTTAATCAGCTATTTCAGGTCAACAGTAACTAGGAATCCCCTGCACTGTAGGAGTAATTACAAATTTGTATTATATGTAAGGAATTAGGTCTAAAGACCTGTTTACCTTACACGACTATTCTTATTTGGAGGAAAACAGAACAGTGTTTTGGCATTTTTAAAAATCTTCGACAGTGGCTATGGTTAGGGCAAGTCTTTAAAATCAATAATTGCATCTTATGACGAATCCGAGACATCATTTTGTCTCTTCTTTCAGTGAGTCGCAACGAGTTGGCCTATTATTCCAACACATTTTTATAATGATGGTTCAGAAATTTTTGAACTGTCTTAATAAAAAAAGTTTATTAGGTAACATTTTCAGTCCTATAGGAAAATATTATGGTATTTTATTCCTCTCAAAAACCATTCTAATTATAGTTCGTGCATCATGCTATTTTGTAGATTTTCAGATCTTGGCCTCCGGTATCAGGTACCTGAACGGCAGAATACGATTAGTGTCGGTAGACAGCATGCAGGGACGGTGCCGATGCGCCAGTAAGCCTTAGCAGTTATAATCTTTCATAGCTGTTAAACGGGGAAATAGTAATTTAAAAATCGAATGTAGTCTTATTACTCAAGTTTGTCTATATCTAAAACATCGCTTAAAGTAGCTAAAACATAACGCTAACACGTTAAAACAGTCAAAAAAAAAAAAAAAAACTATTTCTTCTGCTCCTCCTTCTTTTTCTTCTTTCTTAGACTCTTCTAGCTCTAAAATAGCAAACCGATCATGTTGTTGCTGTTTTTTTTTTTTTTTTTAAACATAGTGATTTCGCTTTCCATTGGGTCGCAAGCGCAGGAGATACTGTCTGAAAAAGGTCAAAGGTAATGAGTCGGGAATAGGTCAGTTTTTGTTTTGATCTGATTTAGACAATACCGAGTAAAAGGATGAATGGTGAGCAAAAGGTGAAGTGTTTTACTTTAAACTCTGAAGTAAAATTTTATCCTCTAAAGTTTAGAGGATAAAATTTTGCAGTTTACGGTCACAGGACAGTGTAAAAATTTCGACCCTTTAACACAAACAGTCTTTATTCAACTTAGATTAAACTTAGTGGAATTCTTTAGAATTAACCTAGATTAAATTTTTCAGTCTTAAGTACTATAGCACAAAGATTATGGTCCCAGAATAAGGTCAGCGTAAATATTTTCAACCAATCTGAACAAAACTAAGTGGAGAGGTTCACGGTCAAGCAAGAATGAAGTATTTTAAGTTTGAGAACAATCAGTCAAAGGTCAAGATCACAGAGCAAGATCAAAAGTTCAGTCAAAGGTCGAGATCACAGAGCAAGATCACAAGTTCAGTCATAGATCGATCACAAGGGGTGGGCGTTTCGCTCCGTTACTGTTTCTTCTCGTTATTTTTTCAAAATATTTTACTCAACTCAAGAGAGGCTTTTCAAAAGAGGGCGGGTTAGTCAGAGCCTTTATTAATCCGTTCATTACGATGATGCTCTTAAGTTCAATCCTATAATTATACTTAGGCTGCTTCCCCCCAAAATGGGATGGTAGCCGAGGCAGGACGACACTCTCCCAATATACTCATCCACACACACACACACACACACACACACACACACACACACACACACACATTCCCTGGCATCCTAGCCCCAAGGGAAGGGACAGATCCTCACCGCACCACACCGCACGAGGGTCAACTACGCAGTGCAATCAGCGACATCTGCAGCAGGGTCCGACAGCAGAGCTGATTTGCCTCTGCCATATCATAATGGACCCATCCCCTTACCTGCACCTGACCTAAGCAGCTAATCAGACCAAAAGTGGGAGAATATCCACCCAGGGCAGCATCATCATTTATTCATTCACAATTTCTCTCCAATCACTAATATCACGCACAGCCACTGTTCTTTGCTCAACAGACATCATTCTCGCATCCAGTGCTCTCTTCACACTGTCTATCCACCCTATTCGTGGTCTTCCTCTCAGTCTTAAACCTCCCACATCCGACCCAGTTATCTTTTCCACCAATCTCTCATTATCCATTCTCTCCATATGCCCAAACCATCGCAACACCCTCTGCTCAATTTAATCAGCCATCTCCCGCACAACTCCAGTTCTCCTTCACACTTCATCATTTCTCATTCGATCCATAAGCGTCACTCCACACATACTCCTCAGACACTTCATCTCCATTACATTCAAACTTTTCCTCTCTGCTACACCCATATTCCATGTTTCAGCCCCATATAATGCAGTCGGTACCACAACACCCTCATACAGCCTTCTCTTTACATCCAATTTAAGCAAACGACATCTAAGCACTTTTTTCATTCCTCCCATAACCTTTCCTACTTCATTCATTCTAAACTTCACTTCTGCATCTATTCTTCCATCCACAGCAACATGTGATCCTAAATACTCAGTACACTCAACCTCCTCAAGCAACTCACCATTCAAAACTATATTCATCCTCTTACCATCTACCAACCTCGTACACTTCATCACTTTACTCTTATTCTCATTTTCCTCCTTTCACACACCCTTCCAAACTCCTCTACCAACTGTCTCAATCTCTCCTCTGAATCAGCCACCAGTGCAGTATCATCCGAAAACACCAGCTGATTTAAATTCCACTCTCTACCATCAGCATTCACCAGACTCAAACCACCTAAAACTCTTGCATTCTCCTCCCTTACAACACCATCCATACAAATGTCAAACAACCAAGGCGACATCACACATCCCTGTCGCAGCCCCATTCTCACAGGAGACCAATCACTCACAGATTTCCCACTCTTACACACGCTTTATTATTTACATAAAAACTTTTCACTCCTTTTAGCAACTTACCATCAAGTCCATACAATCTTTAAAAAGTCGACAAAGCCTCCCTATCAATTCTATCATACTCTTTCTCTAAATCCATGGACGCCCAAAACACATTCTTACCTTTCGCTAAATACTTTTCACATACCAGTCTCAGAGTAAACACCTGATCCAAGCATCCTCTCACTACTCCTAAAGCCACACTGCGCATCACCAATCACTCCCTCTGTACCCTCTCAAACTCTCTTTATTAACACTCTGCCATACACCTTCCGCACAACACTCAACAGACTTATACCCCTAAAACTAGTACATTAATATTTATCACCTTTACCTTTATACAGTGGAACCACACAAGCACTTGTCCAGTCAACTGGCAATATACCTCTCACAAAACACACATTCAACAACCTTATTAACCATTCAACAATAGTCTCTCCACCACCTAAAGTTGAATAACTCACAAAAAGTCACAAAAATCTTCAGAACTTTATTACACAGAGACTGTAAAAAATCAGTAAAGCAAGTATATATTTAAAAAATAATAATCAAATGTATGAAGATGTAGGGATGGCAATGCACCAAAAACAGCTGGAACAAAGCAAGACAGTACAGTCATGTGTAATCCCTTCCCTACAAGGTTTACATGGCATACATTCATGTTCTGTTTGGTTGGTACATACTGATACCATTATCATGACACTTATGCAATAGCATAATGGCAGTTAATTGACAAAAAAAAAAAAAAAAAAAATAGGGATAGGATTATATTTGATTTTACTGCCTAGACCTTGTTCAGATGGTTTTTGGCGCACAGTCATCCATCCATTTTCATACGCTGTCTTATTTAATAATAATAATAATAATAATAATAATAATAATAATGATGATGATGATGATGATGATGATGATGATGATGATGATGATGATGATGATGATAATAATAATAATAATAATAATAATAATAATAATGAGTAATAATAATAATAATAATAATAATAATAATAATAATAATAATAATAACTATTATTATTATTATTATTATTATTATTATTATTATCATAATAATAATAATAATAATAATAATGAAATAATAATAATAATCATAAAAACTTCCCATACCCCTGTGGGAAGTTTTATTATTCTCGTCAACATTTTTATTGTTCTTGCTTATTTTAAGCGAGTCCGCCAAGTTATCTCAAGAACCGCTTAAGTTAGGAAGGTGAAATTATTCTACAATGTAGCCTTAACGCGGCCTCAGTGCTGAAAGGAGTAATGGTTCTAACTAGTTGATTATTCTCTGAGATCACATGGGGCTAATATTGGAACTTTTCTCGGATCATTCGGATGGCACGTGATTTTCTATGAAAAGAATAAAGCTAGATGACCTAAGGTGACATGCACAAGATGGCTGACCTTGACTTTGAGGTCAAGACCACAGATGCTCACAAAGTGTCAAAAATGGTAAATTAAAAACCCGGCTCCTGCTGGGCCTACAGAGAAAATACAAGTTGTTTCAAAATCCTAAGAGCCTCTTCTTTAAGCTCATAGCATCTGTTTGTATATAAATTGCATTTTCATTAATCCAATATTCACTTTTTGCAGAACGGTTATGCTGTACTAAGAATAAATTGCCCTACTTAAAACTTATCACATCACTTAGGGTACTTATACTGATTTTGTCAGTATTCCTATTAGTTTTTCTTAATAAAGTAAATGACCAAATACTTGGAGGCTATTTAGCCTAGAGCCTTCAAACTTTGGCAATTGAGTCCCCAGACTGGTCACTTTATCTAACAAAATTGGAAGGATATTGGTTAACTGCATCTCCTGATAACATCCAGAACATAGAAAACAATACTGTTGACAATATCTCGGAAAATACTTTAGCTAGAAAGATGAAATTTTTCTAGCATATGCCTCTTGCAGGGGAGGAGATCTGAAAGGATTATGATTTTAATTGGATGAATATCCTCCAACATCACCTGATTTTAAATACTGGGATTTTGACGGATACTCCGGATATCACATGATTTTCCATGAAAGAATAATGATAAAGCCATCAAACTTGATGGAGTTGTAGACTGTGGTGAGCTAACGTGACAAGAACAAGCTCAGTGAGCTTGATTTCTCCCTGGGTAAAAAAATGGGACTCTTCTGGATATTCCGGATGTTACCTAATTTTCCATAAAGGATTAAAGCTAGAGCCACCAAACTTGGTGAACTTACAGACTATAATGATCTAAGATGATATGTACAAGATCAGTAACCTTGACCTCATGGTTCCTTTATACTTCATCATCTAGTAAGCAATGGCTGTGGAAAGTTTTTTTTTTTTTTATGAAAATTGTCCTTGGATAATTTTATGGTGTTCTCGTTATTATTATTATTATTTTTTTTATTTATTTATTTTTTTTATTGCAATATTTATAGGCTATTTGGCCAAAAGCCTTCAAACTTGGTCAACTTAGTCGAACAGCTGTCTGTTTCTCTTGGCCAAATATGGTGGCAGTCTGTCAAGCAGATCTTCGGATGTTATTCAGAACACAGAAAAATAAGTCAACCATACCATCTCAAAATCTCCTTAAGCTAGGAAGCTGATACTTTACTATATTATAGCCTTGAGGCAGACGCAGTGTGAAAAGGAGTATGGTTCCAATCGGATGATTATTCCCTGAGATCGTCTGGGGTAAAGTACTGAGACTCTTCCAGATATTCCAGATGTCATCTAAATTTCCATGAAGGATTAAAGCTAGGGCCACCAAGCTTGGTGGACCTATAGATCATGATGACCTAAAATGACATGCCCAAGATCAGTGACCCTGACCTCAAGGTCCTTTTATAGCTCAGCTTCTAGAAAGCTATGGTTGTGGGAAGTTTTTGTTTATTAAAATAATTGTCCTTGGACAATTTTATGGTATTAGAGTTATTACTATTATTATTGTTACTTATTTTAAATTGCGATATTTCAAAGGCTATTTGGCTTAAAGCCTTCAAACTTGGCCTTTTTTTTTGGGGGGGGGGGGCAAATATGGTGGCAATACATCAACGGGATGTTCAGTATTATCCAGAAGAGTGAAAAGTGAGTCAGGCACATTATCTCAAGAACCACTTTTGCGAGGAAGCTGAAATTTTAGTGCAATATAGTCTTAAGGTGTATGCAGTGCGGAAAAGAGTATGGCTCTAATCGGTTGGATATTTCTGAGATTGCCTGGGGTAAAAAATTGGGACTTTTCAGGGTATTCCGGATATCCCCTAATTTTCCGTGAAGGATTGAAGCTAGAACCACCAAACACGGTGGACTTATTGACTGTGATGACTTAAGGTGACATGCACAAGACCAGTGACCATGTTCTCAAGGTCCCTTTATTGCTCAGCTTTTAATTGGCAATGGCTATGGCAAGTTTTTCTTTATCAAAATTGTCCTTGGACAATTTACGGTGTTCCAGTTACTGGTATTATTATTGCCACTGATTTTAGAATTGCAATATTTCAAAGACTATTTGACCTAGAACCTTCAAACTTTGTCAACTTAATCTAACTTTTGTCCGCTTCTACTGAATAAATGTGGTGGCAATCCGTCAACCGGATCTTTGGATATTATCCGGAAGAGAGAGAAGAGAGTCAGCCATGCTATACCAAGAGTAACTTAAGCTAGGAAGCTGAAATTATGCTAGAGTATATTCTTAAGACAGACGCAGTGCGGAAAGGATTATGGTTGTAATCAGTGGATTCTCTGAGATAGCCTGGGATAAAATATTGGGATTCTTCCAGGTACTTCAAATGTCACATTTTTCCATGGAGTATTAAAGCTCGAGCCACCAAAGTTGGTGGACTTATATACTGTGGTGGCTTAAGGTAACATGCACAAGATCGGTGAGCTTGACCTCAAGGTCTCTTTGTTGATGGACTTCTTATAAGCAATAGCTGTGGGAAGTTTTCCTTTACCAGAATTGTCCTTGGACACTTGTAGTTCTCTAGTCTTATTATTTTTTCCACTTGAAAATTAAATGGTCATTACTCGGAGGCTTCTTGGCTTAGAATCTTAAAACCTTGTCAGGATAATCGCCCAGCTGGTGGCATCTTCTGGCCGAATATGATGGCAGTCCACTAACCAGATCACCGGATATTATTCATAAAGTAAAAAAACTGATTCTGGGACGCTATCTCAGAAATCACTTCAGCTAACAAGCTGAAATTTTATTGCAATATGCTTTAATTAAGGCGGCCGCACTGCGGAAAGGAGTATGGTTCCAATTGGTTTATTTTTCTCTGAGCTTACCTGGGGTCAAAAATTGGGAATTTTGTGGATGTCTCCTAATTTTTCATGAAAGGTTAAAGCAAGAGCCACAAAATTTGGTGTGCTAATAGACTGTGATGACCTCAGGTGACATGCAGAAGATCAGTGACCCTGACCTCAAGGTACCTTTACAGCTCGGCTTCTAGTAGGCAATGGCTGTGGGAAGTTTTTCTTTATCACAATTGTCAATGGTCAATTTTACGGTTTTCTATTCTTATTCTTATTATTATTATTATTATTAATTATTATTATTTTAATAGTTGTGTATATCCACAACATATCGTTCCTCCTAACAACAGTATAATCATATTCTTGTGTTTATTTCCTAACGCACTTCAGCATTCAGAAGTAATAGGTGCCTCTTTGAAACCAATATAATTGCACACTTCATCGTAATATATATATATATATATATATATATATATATATATATATATATATATATATATATATATATATATATATTGTTACGGAACAGAGAAAACTGTCCCGCAAAGTTCCAGGTTCAAAACAAAAGAGTTAGGTAAAATTACAAGTTAAAGTTTAATGCTCAAACTAACAACTAAACATTCAGGACTCATAAGGATAATGTAATAGCAAAAAACAGGTTAAATATATGGTTAACTGCAATAGCCTCTATTAACACGAAATCAGCAGGAGTAAATTTATCTAAGTCAGCCCTGGTAAAATGAGAAAACCGGATAATGCTCAGTGAATGCAAGATATATTATTACAGATACAAAATATTATCAATAATGGCTGACACTTAAAACACATGAAACACAAAAACCTCACTAGGCCTACGAATTAACACCACATGCTATACAGTACAAGAAAAAATGTAATAACACTTATACTCAAATTACACAGCTGCTAGATGGCTGGAGACTTCCTGAGCACTCACAATAATAACAACTATACAGGGGAGGACAGAGATGTGAGCAAAATGAGGAGTAGATTTAAGTGGCCACTAATGCAGAGACTGAGCTCATTATATAAGGGCCAGCAGAGCTTGATACAACTTATAAAAAGGACGCGCAAATGAAGCCATAGGGGACAAAGAGTTGACACTCCTGCTCTGAACAACAGAAAGAACGACTTACTCTACTGTAAGGGTAGAAGGGGGGAGTGAGGTAGAACACGCTCGTGATCAAACATGCAGCATACTGTACGTTAGAATTACACAAAGGATGATGAAATCATAGGCTATGTAACACCTCCCCACAAAGAAAAAGAAATTTACAAAGGAAATTTCTTATTACTCTAAAACAATCTGTCTAAAGTCTAGATAAGCAATCTGCAATAACATTTTCTTTCCCCTTGACATGTATGTCTAATAAATACTCCTGAAGAAGTAGACTCCATCTTGTCAATCTCTGATTTTTATCTTTAAATTTACTAAGGAATTTCAGTGGGTTATGATCAGTATAAATGACTATGGGGTCAAAACCAGAACACAAATAAAATGAAAAATGCTGTAAACCCAAAATCAAGGCCCAAAGCTCTTTCTCAATAGTTGAGTAGTTCTTTTGAGGTGGAGTGAACTTCTTACTGTAATAAGATACAGGGTGTTCAATACCCTGATCATCCTCTTGCAGCAAAACAGCCCCAGCTCCTGTATCACTTGCATCAACAGCCATCTTAAAAGGCTTAGCAAAATTTGGAGTAGCGAGCACTGGCTGACTTAATAGGATAGCTTTAAGTTTGCTGAAAGAGGATTCACAGTTATCGGTCCAGACAAATTTAACTCCTTTTTTTAGTAGGTCTATAAGTGGTGATACAAGAATTTAAAAGTTAAGAACAAATCTCCTGTAATAACCTACCATTCCCAAAAATCTTTGTAGCTCTTTCTTACTTTTAGGTCTGGGAAGATCACTTATAACCTGAACCTTAGCTCCTGGTGGTGCAACATGTCCATCACCAATTACGTACCCAAGATACTGAACTTTAGCTTGACCAAACTCACACTTTGACAAATTAGCTACAAGATTAGCCTGAACGAAATGCTCAAGAAATTTACTGACATGGCATAGGTGATCTTTCCAGTTGTCACTGAAGATTAATACATCATCAATATAAACAATACACCCTGCCAAACCCTCTGTTACAACATTCATGAGCTTCTGAAAAGTGGCTGGTGCATTCTTCATACCATATGGCATTACAGAACATGCAAAAGTCTTTCCTAGTGTTACAAAACATGAGATCTCCCTAGCACGTTCAGTCACAGGTACTTGCCAGTATCCCTTTAACAAATCAAACTTACTTATGTACCTAGCCCTTCCGATCTTGTCTGTGCAATCTTCCACACGAGGGAGAGGGTGTCTGTTTTGGTTATCTGATTAACACGTCTGTAGTCGATGCAAAGCCGCTGTGACCCACCAGGCTTAGGGACTAGAGTGACAGGAGAACTCCACTCGCTCTGACAGGGCTCAATCATCTTGTGGTCCAACAGGTAGCCAAGCTTCTTCTGGATGAGAGGAACTTTCACTGGGTTCACACGGTAAGGAGGCAGTTTAATTGGCTTTGCGTCTCCAACATCAACATCATGCATCGACACAGTGGTTTTTCCTGGAGTAGCATGGAACACTTGCGGGTACTCCTGCAGTAATGCCGAAAACTCCTGCCTTTCCTCGGGAGCTAGATGAGAAAGCTTAGTCTGGAGATCATTCATGATATCAAGATTCTTCCCCAAACTATCACTCAGGCTGATGCTGCATGGGAGAACTTCACTTGCAGACTCGGGTGGAACAGCTACAGTGCAGACTGGGTTATTTTCGTCCCGCCTGTGATATAACTTTATCATGTTGATGTGACAAAGTTGCTTGTTCTTTCTATGATCTGGTGTGGCGATGACATAGTTGACATCACTGAGTTTCTTCTCCACGAAATAAGGACCACTAAACTTGGCTTGAAGAGGTTGCCCATGCACCAGTAGCAGAATCAAAACCTGATCTGGCTGAAAGTGGCGTACCCTGGACTTCTTATCATACCAAGTCTTCATCTTCTCCTGAGCAGCTCCTAAATTCTATCTCGCCAGCTGTAAAGCAGTGGACAGCCGTTCTTTGAACTTCATCACATACTGCAGCAGGTTGACATCATCTTCCTCCGACAGCCAGCATTCCTTGAGTAGCTTAAGGGGTCCTCTTACTTCATGGCCAAACAGTAGTTCAAAAGATGAGAAGCCCAGTGATTCATTTGGAGATTCTCTTGCGGCAAATACAAAAAATGGAAGACCTTTATCCCAGTCTTTCTAATGTTCCAAACAGTATTTCTTGAGCATCGATTTGAGTGTTTGAGGATATCTCTCCAACGCTCCTTGGGTCTGGGGATGGTAAGCTGACGACGTGATCTGGGTGATGCCCAACTCTTTCAGAGACTGCTTGAAAACATTTGACATGAAATTACTTCCCCGGTCTGACTGTACCTCCTTGGGTAGACCAAACTTTGTGAAGAACCCTAGCATTTCCTTAACCACGTTCTTTGCTGAGATATTTCTAAGTGGAATGGCTTCAGGATAACGAGTAGCCATATCAATCAGGGTCAACACATAAGAAAATCCTGAAGAAGTCTTAGGAAGAGGGCCCACAATATCCACCAACACACGGGTGAAAGGCGCCTCAAAAGGAGGAATGGGAACTAGAGGTGCAACCTTTTCGGTCTGATTACACTTCCCCACAACTTGACAGGTGTGACAAGACTTACAATACCAGGAAACATCCCTGAAGATACCTGGCCAGTAGAAGTGTTTCAAAATGCGTGCCACAGTCTTCCTCACTCCAAGGTGTCCTGCCAAACTGGAATCATGAGCCACTCTAATGATATCCTGCCTACAAACACGAGGGATGACAACTTGATGTACAACCTCCCATTCACAGTCGGCTGATGCTGTTGGGGGTCTCCACTTCCTCATAAGTACTCCTGACTTTATATAATAACAAGTAGAAGCACCAGCTGACTCTTCCTCACTGCAAGCAGAGTTAGCTAGACCTTTCAACTTAGGGTCAGCAACCTGCAACTCAACCAACTCTTGACGAGACAAATTATCAACACTACGGGGTACTGCCTCATCTGGTGAGTGGTCCAAATTAGCAAGAAAAGTGTCAGCTAGGATAACATCATCATCATCATTATCCTCTAAGTCACCAGTAACTTTAGACTTAGCCCTAGTGACAGCACATGCAGAGAACACATCAGGGACATCACAATCCTGGGTCGCATTGACTGGCTCACTAGACAACTGAGGAGCTGGACACACTTGACTTCCACCAATATCATTTCCAAGAAAGAAAGTTACACCTGACATTGGGAGTGCCTCAACCAACTCAACCATAACGGAACCATTAACAAAACCAGACTCTAAATTCACTCTGCACAGAGGGACAGAGAAGTAATTATTCCCTACACCTTGTAAGATTACAGTTTCATGAGAGGAATTAACATTAGAGCCTAGAACACTGGTCAGCATAAGGGATTGGCAAGCACCTGTATCACGATATATTTTAACTGATTTCCTGTCATTACTGTCCAGAGGACTGACAAAACCATCAGACAGGAAATTAGCACATAAACCCTTGAGAGTGTCACCCACGTTACTGCTCAAAAGAGGAGCTCCATCATGAGAATTTAAGTTACCCCTCAAAGCAGGTTCAGTTAACTCAATTAAAGAATTCAGGGAACTCTCAAGGGTGGACACTAGACCAATTGACTGAATATTTAAAGACTCCATTTTGTTCACATCACGCTGTCTCCTGAAACATTTGTCCGTAGTATGACCAAGCTTACTACAATAAGTACATTTACTTTTCTGAAATGTAGAGGTGAAGCTGGTATTTACTTCTTGAGAAACATCATCTTTATTCTCTTTCCTGTTACCTGTACTCTGAGTAGAGGCAACGTACTTACTCTCAGCTTTCCCTTTTTCTCTAGAATATCTCTTGTGAGTGAGAACATATTCATCAGCTAAAACTGCAGCATCAGACAAATTTTCTATTCTTCTCTCATCAAGATATAGGCTTACATCATTATTAATACACCTTTTTGAAGTCCTCCAGCAAAATCATCTGCTTAAATTTGTCAAAATCAGAATCCACATTCTTAGAATTTAACCACTGCTCTAACAGATCTTCTTTGATTTTTGCATACTCAACATGGGATTGCTTATCTTGCTTATAAGTTGTCCTAAATTTTACTCTATAGGCTTCAGGAACAAGCTTATGGGCCTTAAGAATCAAGCTCTTAACTACATCATAATTATCAGATTGATCCTGAGGCAAAGATGCATAAGTTACTTGAGCTTTACTGGTGAGAACAGTTTGAAGGAGTACTGGCCAATACTTTTTGGGCCAATTAAAACCTGTAGCTACCCTCTCAAACAACTGAAAATACTTTGTTAAATCAGATTCATTAAATGGAGGGACAAGTTTAACATTTTTAGCCACATCAAAATCAGCAGAGCTAGATGATCCAGTTCCACCTTGTTTCATGCGATACTCATGGTCTGCCTGAATCCTAGCAAGTTCAATTTGTTCCTCCTGAATACGAGCCTGAGACGCAGCCTCCTTAGCCTGAGACTCAGCCTCCTTTGCACGTGCCTGAAACTCAGCCTCCTTAACACGAGCCTCCTGCAGAGCTAGCTGTAACTTAGCTAATTCAATCTGCGTTTGGTCATTTGGAGGAGTTACATTAAACAAGCTTTCATTAATCATGTCAACAATTTGATCTTTGGAATGATGAGAGTGAACTGCAATTCCCAATTGTTGAGCAACAAGCTTAAGTTCATTCTTTGTTCTGTTTTCTACATCACACACTGTTTGCACATTTGACAAAAAAATCTTTGGCTTCATCAAGTGTAGTAATAGTAGACATCATGAATAAATCACAGTCACAAAATATCAAGCAATATCCTTATGATAATATCCTGAATATCCTGATAAGAGGTCGGCAAATTTATGTTACGGAACAGAGAAAACTGTCCCGCAAAGTTCCAGGTTCAAAACAAAAGAGTTAGGTAAAATTACAAGTTAAAGTTTAATGCTCAAAGTAACAACTAAACATTCAGGACTCATAAGGATAATGTAATAGCAAAAAACAGGTTAAATATATGGTTAACTGCAATAGCCTCTATTAACACGAAATTAGCAAGAGTAAATTTATCTAAGTCAGCCCTGATAAAATGAGAAAACCGGATAATGCTCAGTGAATGCAAGATATATTATTACAAATACAAAATATTATCAATAATGGCTGACACTTAAAACACATGAATCACAAATACCTCACTAGGCCTACGAATTAACACCCCATGCTATACAGTACAAGAAAAAATGTAATAACACTTATACTCAAATTACACAGCTGCTAGATGGCTGGAGACTTCCTGAGCACTCACAATAATAACAACTGTACAGGGGAGGACAGAGATGTGAGCAAAATGAGGAGTAGATCTAAGTGGCCACTAATGCAGAGACTGAGCTCATTATATAGGGGCCGGCAGAGCTTGATACAACTTGTAAGAAGGACGCGCAAATGAAGCCATAGGGGACAAAGAGTTGACACTTCTGCTCTGAACAACAGAAAGAACGACTTACTCTACTATAAGGGTAGAAGGGGGGAGTGAGGTAGAACACGCTCGTGATCAAACATGCAGCATACTTTACGTTAGAATTACACAAAGGATGATGAAATCATAGGCTATGTAACATATATATATATATATATATATATATATATATATATATATATATATATATATATATATATATATATATATATACGTTTTACACCCGCGTTCGCAAAGAGATAGCGGGTGTTACATTCTAGCCACGTGTGCTTGGGTTTCCGTGTGTGTGTGTGTGTGTGTGTGTGTGTGTGTGTGTGTGTTTCCAGCGGTGTTGTAGCAGTTCATGAGAGAGAGAGAGAGAGAGAGAGAGAGAGAGAGAGAGAGAGAGAGAGAGAGAGAGAGAAGGCATTTCACTCATCCCAATTACTTTTTCATTTGGCTGTCCGACCAATTGCGTTTGTTTGCAATGAATCACACATTTTGTTGCTGGACAAGGTCTAAGGGAAACAAGACCCATTCAAAGAGATATCACTCGCTTGCTCATACAATCAAATTTTATGAATCATATATATCCGACATAGTAAAACAGGCATAATGTGGCAGTGGGATAGGTGTGGTGCAATGCTAGAGATCCACACTGTGAACCTAATAGTCTCTAGATAAATCCAACTTTCCGGATGGGTGATTATCTGATGTTCATGTATATCAGGTTGCGTTGTTTACGTTAAGTCCAACGACCTGTCTTGTAAATAACATCGCTGACGCCATATATCAGTCTTGTAAGAAATATCCCGTCTTGCTATATCTCTATAATAGGTGTTGGTGCGATATACGTAACTTGCACTTCCTATGAGTCAAACATAAGTGAATCGTGGCTTGCGTTGGATACATCATTCATAAGGAAGGTGTTTTGTAAAAAACAAATTTAATCACCTGTAATTAATATAAATCCCGTACTCGCAATAGCAATGCATGTGTGTGTGTGTGTGTGTGTGTGTGTGTGTGTGTGTGTGTGTAGCACGTGTTTAAAAGCGTTATGATCTGATTTCGACCATTTTTGGAGGAAGGGTTGAAGCTCAGTCACAGGGCTTAAACGTAATGATTTGGAGAACAGTACATCAACGATCAAGGTACATGGCAAGATTGACGTATACAATTTTTACTTACTTTAGACCAGAGTTAGTGGGAGGACTCAGGGTAATGAAAGAATGAAGATCTTCAATTTTTATAACAAATAGTCAAAGGTCAGGTTCACAAGGAAATTTCTAATAATTACTGTCATCTGGCAAGATCAGCTAATAAACATAGATTTGTGATATAATTTAGACCATATTTGCTGGAAGGGATTAGGGTACTGTAAAGACGACAGGATTCAAACTTAAAAATTCCTCAAAATTCAGGTATTACCTCATGATCGGTTATTTATTCCCCGAATTGAACCAAAGTTGGTGGAAAGGATGAGGGTCAATTAGGAATGAGGTACGTCGATTCTGTAAGGAATCTGTCGAATGTCGTATGGCTTCCACAAACGATGATATAGATGGAGGCCACAGATATTTTCGACTGTAGTCCAGACGGGCCAATGAATGGAAAAATTTTGGCTGCGGGAAATACCACCCCTTCTACAACACGCCTCCATGCCGCAACTCCAAGCCAAGCTACCATAATTTCAAGAGTCAAACGCTTACCATGTTTGTGTTAAATATGTTAACATCTTACTATCCTTACATGCAAAACAAACAGAACGTAATTACTTGGTTTGCTGAAGTTACATTTAAAATTAAGGCCCACAATCTTTCCATGACAGTTTTCACAGATTACGGCCGACTTTTAGCGTTAATATCATATTACAGGTTAGCATTAACGTATAGACACGACAATCTTCGGTCAAGTCAAACTGGCAAAATGCATGAGGAGAATAACACCATCATTTCGCATAATGCATATGCATAATGATATCTGCAGAAGTAACACCAGTCACATCTGTATCACAACAGGCGCACAGCAGATACTAACACAATCAGACATGTGACTTACTGAGTATTTATAATCACTTCATGTTCGAGGGCCTTGAACACTGTTTGACACTAAAACGCGCACGAAAACTTCATCATATCTACACATAATGTACATTGAGAAGCCCTCCTATGGATCCCATACGGCTAGTGCTCAGCTACTTCTTTATTAAGCAGGTTTGCTAATTTTGGTTTCATTTTATCTTCATCAGGTATTTATATCAGTACCTCTTGGAATATATTTTACACTGTAGAATTTTTCTTATACTGTATATATCGACAGTTTGGGTAGACTGCTTCCAAGAGATTAGGTGTGCTAAGCCGACTCCGTTCCTTCTTACCCCTGCACAATTGTTGACTCTATACACGGGTTTTATCCGCCCCTGTGTGGAGTACAGCTCTCATGTGTGGGGAGGTTCCCTACATACAGCTAGACTCAATAGGGTGGAGTAAGAGGCTTTTCGTCTCAATACCTCTCTTTCTCTTACTGACTCCCTACAACCTCTGTCTCTTCGCCGCACTGTTGCATCTTTATCTCTTTTCTATCGCTACTTCAATGGTCACTGCTCCTCTGAACTGTCTGCATGCATTCCTCCACCTCTTCGACGGGTGCGTATCACCCGTCTAGCAGCAAACTTTCATCCCTTTTCTGTGCAATTCTCTGATGCAAGAGTTAACCGTTACTCCCAGTCCTTCATTTATGCAACAGGTCAGCTCTGGAACTGTCTTCCTCTGTCTGTATTTCCTGCTTCCTATGATCTCCAGTCTTTCAAACGCAGTGTGTCCAGCCATCTCGAAACGAACGGATCTTGAATTTCGCTCTCTCTTGTAGTTTGTTTTTCTTTTGGAAGGAATAGTTATTCCGGGCTCGTGGCCTTTGGATCCTTCTTCTTCGCATAAAAAAAAAAAAAGACATAATAATGCATTAGAAATTTTATATCGTTGGTACCATCATCTATTCTTTCATTTTCGTACTCCTTTAGTGTCTTCATTCTGTTTTC